>NC_134253.1:17922438-18236215 GCF_965152275.1 Natator depressus
ACCGAGCCTCCTGGCCCCCAGCCTAGGAGCTGGACCTGCTGCTGGCCACTTCCAAGTCAAGCGCAGAGCCAGGACAGGCAGGGAGCCTGCCTTAGCCCCGCTGACTGAGGTAAGCATGTGCCCCAACCCCCTGCTCCAGCCCTGAGCCACTCCCCCAAACCCAGAGCTCCGTCCTGCACCCCCAGCCCCACCCCAGAGCCTGCACCGCCAGCTGGAGTCTATACCCAATCCTGCACCCCAACCCCCTGCCTCAACCCACAGCCCCTCCCGTACTCTGAATTCCTCAGCCCCAGCCTGGAGCCCCTCCTGCACCCCAAACCCCTGATCCCTGGCCACACCCCAGAGACTTCAGCCCCAGCCCTCACTCTCTCCCACACCCCAACTCCTTGCCTGAACCCACAGCCTCCTCCCACACTCTGAATCCCTCGGCCTCACCCCCCAGCCCGGAGCCCCCTCCTACAGCCCAAACCCCTCATCCCTAGCCCCACCCCAGAGCCCGCACTCCAGCTGGAACCCTCACCTCCTCCTGCACTCCAGCTCCCTGCCCCAGCCCAGAGCTCCCTCCTGCCTGAACCCCTCATTTCTGGCCCCACCCCAGAGTCTGCACCCCCAGTTAGAGCCCTCACCCCTCCCATACTCCAATCCCCTGCCCCAGCCCAGCGAAAGTGATTGAGGGCAGGGGAGAGCGAGCCACCGAGGGAGGGGGAATGTAGCGAGAGGGGGGCAGGGGCAGGCGCAGGCGCAGGGGCAGGGTGTTTGGTTTTGTGCAATTAGAAAGTTGGTAACCCTAAGCATAAACAGCTCCCAGACCCTCAAGCTGCACTCCCAGAGTGCACTGCTCCCCTCTCAGCTGATGTCCCAGCATACACTGCTCCACCCCTGACCCACATTCCCAGCATGCACTGCTCCTGCCCCTCCGCTGCTGCCCCAGCCTGCACCGCTCCACCTCGGACCCACGTTCCCAGCACGCACTGCTCCTGCCCCAGCCTGCACCGCTCCACCTCTGACCCACGTTCCCAGCATGCACTGCTCCTGCCCCAGCCTGCACCACTCCACCTCTGACCCACGTTCCCAGCATGCACTGCTCTACCATCCAGGCTGCGCTCCATCCCCTGCCACCACTGCTGTCCCAGCCTGCACCATGGCCCCTTAGCCGCACTCCCCCATTCGCCCCGCCCTCCCAACACGGCCTGCTCCAATCCAAGCCCGACCCTGGGGGGCGCCAGCTAACCCCTGCGCCGAGTGCCCAGGCCCCTCCCGCCCCGCCCCTTCCGCGGGCGGGCTGACTTGAGCAGCCTCGCTGGGGTGCCCGAGGGGAGGGGGGGTTGGAGCCTCGCTGTGGTCTCACAGTGCAGGACGCGGGAGCTTCGCGGTGCCTGCTCTGGAGCTCCAGGAGCCGCCTTCGCACTGAGACCACGCGCCTCCGGTTCGGCGCAAAGTCTGCTGGGTAACGCCTCCTGCCGGGTTCCCCTCCCCTCCCCCGGGCCGGTAACCTATTCCCTCTTCCCTCCCCCCGGCCGGGTAGCCCTTCCCCCTCCCCTCCTTGTCCCTCCCCCTCCCCCTGGCCGGGTAGCCCTTCCCCCTCCCTCCCCCTTCCCCTTTCCCCGGCTGGGCCGGCGGGGTAGCAAACATATTTTCTGATGGGCAACCAAATCTGAGATTCAGGTTGTCTCTAGACTGTGCAGTCCTTTAAATTCTGTCTTATTTAGACTTATAATCTTGGGGGGAAGGATTTTTTTTTTTTTAGAGGACTGATGCATTCAAATTGTGTGAATTGCAGTGAAGACAGGAGAGAATCTAACTCTTTGTGTTGTCTGTTTGTTTGTTTTAACTAAAACATCAGGAACCAAGTTCTTCATACAGATCATGAGCCACAAGGTAGGTGTAAAAGTGTTGACATCTCAGGCAGGTGGAGGGGCTCAAGTGTGTTTTACTTTGTTTGTATGAAAAAAGATAACTGAGCTCCCCAAATACATGGCTTAATTTTTCTTGGGAACTGGTTCTTTGAATCCTCTTAAATGTATTGGGAAAAGAGGATGTTTCAGACAAAGATCTGTGGTTTTTAGCATCTTGAAGGAAACCTTTTCTCTGTGGAGCACAAGAATACGTGGTTCCCGGTACCCTACATTATACGTGGGCCCCCAAGAATAAGCTTGTATCCTATGCCTGCACAGCGTAGCTGTAAAGTCTACCACTTGCTGTAGTGCAGTTGATCTTTGACACTTAATAGCTGTGATGGATAAATTGAAATGACTTTAAAGTTATTTCCAGTGCCTGGAAGTTGAAGCTAGAAAAATGCAGAATGGAAATAAGGTTTATTTTTAACAGTGAGGATAATTAACCATTGGAAAAATTACCAACTGTTGTAGATTCTCCATCAAATTTTCGAAAGACATCCAATTTTGATTTCAAAAAGATCTGCTCTAGGTCAAATGGGAATTAATTCCTGGCAGTCCTATGCCTTGTGTTCTACAGAAGGTCAGCCTAGATCAGTAGTTTTCAACTTTTTTTCATTTGAGGACTCCTAAAAAATTTTGAATGGAGGAGCAGGACCCCTTTGGAAATCCTAGACATAATCTGTGAACCCCCAGGGGTCTGCCAGTGGCAGGTTAAAAACCACTCCTAGATTATCATAATTCTCTTCTGGCCTTAGAAATCTGTGAATCTCCTCATTTTTCATCTGTAGGGTTGATATTTTTAGGAGGAGAGTGACACTCAGAGACTGGCTCAAAGCGTCCTCCAACAAAGCTTCAGTTCTTTCAGCATCAGTCAAATGGATTTAGAAGGCAACTATGGTAAGTGTTTCTTTGCTGGCTTCTAATATTCATGCAGGGAACTGGACTAGATGACCTCTCGAGGTCCCTTCCAGTCCTGCAATTCTCTGTTTCTATTCATGGTTCCTGCAAAAATACAGTGAGAGATCGCTTCGATCTTTGAAAGTATCTTAAACTTGGTTAAAGGAGGGAGTGGAATAACTTTCCGCTATAGGCATTAAGTTTGGTGAATATATGCTTCTGTGTATTAGAGCAGCAGTTCACAACTTCTTTCATTCTGGGACCCAAAACCAGGTGGAGTGGTGGTCTTGCAATTCAAAACCACACAAACTATAGAGGCAATAAAGGATGATGTGGGTCAATATCACAGCAAGAAACAATACCTAGGTTTTGCAAGGTGGGTGTGAGACTGGCTGGGTAATATGTAGTTGTTGGGTCGGGGACTGGGTGTTCTGAGACAAATGCTTCTAGGCAGTGTATTGGGTGCAGATACTCTACATCATGCCCCAACCTTTGTGAGCCAGGAAGGCTGGAGTGGGGGCGTAACTCAGCTGTGTGTGGTTCGTTTTATTAATTTAGTGTATGCAATCCGGCCGAGCCGTGGCGTTCTTATCAGTGATGTTCAAGGCATGAAGACCTCCAGGAAGTTGCCATTTTGCAGTCCTCCACAGTGTGCATCATGGTTTGTGAGTTCCCACATTGACCTAGAGGACTATGTCCCCCAGCTGCAGCATGTCTGTGGTCTGGAGAAATGGATGATCCAACTAGCAGATCAAATTTGCTGTGTGGGGTACAAACTGGTTATAAAGCTACAGTCATGTCTTGTGCAGCCAGGGCCTAAATCAATTTCCTGGGGATCATCCCAGTGAAGTGACTGTTTTTATTAAGGCCCTGTCCTTGCCATAATTCATAATAGACTTTATTCCCAGTGGCTGGCTCCAAAATGCGTTTTGCTCCAGACGCAACATGGTTAATATCCTGTTAGTTCTAGGGCTGTCAAGCAATTGAAAAATGTAATCGCGCACTTAAAAATAATAGAATACCATTTAAACATTTGTGGATGTTTTCTACATTTTCAAATATATTTATTTCAATTACAACACAGAATACAGAGTGTACAGTGCTCACTTATATTTATTTTTCATTACAAATATTTATACTGTACAAAAAAACAAAAGAAATAGTGTTTTTCACTTGACCTAATACAAGTAATATAGTGCAATCTCTTTATCATGAAAGTTGAACTCGCAAATGTAGAATTATGTACAAAAAAAATTGTTTTGTTTGAGAATGCAATGTAAAACTTTAGAGCCTACAAGTACACTCAGTCTTGCTTCTTGTTCAGCCAATTGCTAAGACAAACAAGTTTGTTTACATTTGCAGGAGAAAATGTGTCCATGCTGATGATGAGTTCTGCTCAATAACGATCCAAAGCAGTGTGGCCCACACATGTTCACTTTCATCATCTGAGTTAGATGCCACCAGCAGAAGGCTGATTTTCTCTTTTGGTGGTTTAGATCTGTAGTTTCCACATTGGAGTATTGCTCTTTTAAGACTTCTGAAAGCATGCTCCACACCTCGTCCCTCTCAGATTTTGGAAGGCACTTCAGATTCTTAAACCTTGGGTCGAGTATTGTAGCTATCTTTTAGAAATCTCAGATTGGTACCTTCTTTGTGTTTGGTCATATCTGCAGTGAAAGTGTTCTTAAAATGAACATCATTTGCTGGGTATTCATCTGCGACTGCTATAACAGAAAATCTGTGGCAGCATGTGGGTGAAACAGTGCAGGGGGCGCACCGCTCTCCCCCAAGGAATTCAGTCACACGTTATTTAACCCATTATTTTTTTAACAAGTGTCATCCGCATGGAAGCATGTCCTCTGGAACAGTGGCCGAGGCATGAAGGGGCATACGAATGTTCAGCACCTCTGGCATGTAAACACCTTGCAATGCCGGCTACAAAAGTGCCATACAAACACCTGTTCTCACTTTCAGGTGACATTGTGAATAAGAAGTGGGCAGCATATCTCCCATAAATGTCAACAGACTTGTTTCTCTCAGTGACTGACTGACTGAACAAGAGGTAGGAGTGAGGAGACTTGTAAGGTCTAAAGTTTTACATTGGGTTTGTTTTTGGGTGCAGTTATGTAACAGAAAAATCTATATTTGTAAGTTGCACTTTCACGATAAAGAGATTGCACGTCAGTACTTGTATGAGGTGAATTGAAAAATGTGATTTCTTTTGTTTATCATTTTTACAGTGCAAATATTTGTAATAAATAGAATAGAGTGAGCACTGTACATTTTGTATTCTGTGTTGTAATGGAAATCAATATATTTGAAAATGTAGAATACACCCAAAAATGTTTAATACACACACACACAATAGAATACCAATTGAAATGTAACTGTGCGATTCATTTTTTTCTTTTAAATTTTTTTTTGAGTTAATCGCGTGAGTTAACTGTGATTAATCGACAGCCCTAATTAGTACCATGGTCAGGTAAGGGTGCTGCCCTCTCCAGAGGCCTAGCCAGGTATATGGTGTTGGTTTGATGCATTGGGGACTTTTTTCCCCCCATAGTAGTAGTTCATGGGTGCATGGGCTTGGTGCTCTGGAACCATTGAATGAAGTTCAGGGCTTGTCTACGCTTCCGCTTAAGTTGATGTAACTTGTGTCGGTCACGGATATGAAAAAGCCACCCCCCTGAGCTGTCCGCACCAGCACTAAGTCAGTGGGACACATTCTCATTCTGTCATAGCTTCCACCTTTCACTGAGGTGGAGTAATTATGCTGACAGGAAAGCGCTCTCTGGTCTTCATAGTGCGTTTACACTACTGCCCTACATTAGCGCAGCTGCAGTGAGTCTGGTGAAGACTAGCCCCCAGACCAGGACCCTCTTCCAGTGTGACTACCCCTTGGGGCACACTCTCACTAGGACAAGCCTCCTGGGCTTCAGCTCCTCCTTGGTCTGACCTCGGAGCATTCAGCATCCCTGTTGCATGCCATAAGCTCCCTGCAGTGAGCCACCTGAATAGGACACCTGGGGAAACCTTACACGCCCTCCAAAGGGGCCATGCACCCCCGACTTCAGCAGTCAGGAGTGACTCTCAGCCAGCGGTGTAAAACAGAAGGGTTTATTAGTCGTCTGGAACACAGCATAGAGCAGAATCTTGTTAGCACAGAAAGCAGGAAGTTACAGCAAAGTTCATCTTGAGGAGCCCCAGAGCCATGGGTCTCTCCTCCTGAGTCCCAAACCAGGAGTCTGACCAGCCTCCAGCAGTCCACCTACAGTCACACCCAGTTGCCCCTCCTCCATCTTGTATGCTGTTCCCCAGGCAAACCGGTCACCTGGCCTCCACCTCCCTTTGTTCTCCAATTCCTCCAACTGGCTCGTGCAGAGGATGGGGGCCCAGGAATCAGTTGCCAGGATACAACTATTGTCTGGGCCCAGGGAGCTAGACGGCACTTGCACCTTCCCTCTCGGGGTATCTGCAAAGGTCCCACACCCTTATCCCCCCACCTAGATACTTGTGCAACGCATAGGGAAAACTGAGGCGCGCACAGTATTCATACAAACACTAGGACACTTTCCACTTCGTCACAAGTAGCCATTTGTCCTAAGTACCTGTGTCAGTCTTTCTCAATGGCCTGTCCCTCAGATCTCCCTGACACTGTTTAGAAAGGCTGCAAGCTTTGGATTCACCAAGGGCAAGTGATGCCTGACCAACCTGATTGCCTTCCGTGATGAGATAACTGGCTCTGTGGATATGGGGAAAGCAGTGCATGTGATATATCTTGACTTTAGCAAAACTTTTGATACGGTCTCCCACAATATTGTTGCCAGCAAGTTAAAGTAGTGTGGATTGGATGAATGGACTGTAAGGTGGATAGAAAGCTGGCTAGATTGTCGGGCTCAACGGGTAGTGATCAATGGCTCCATGTCTAGTTGGCAGTTGGTATCAAGCGGAGTGCCCCAGGGGTCAGTCCTGGGGCTGGTTTTGTTCAACATCTTTATTAATGATCTGGATGATGGGATTAATTGCATCCTCAGCAAGTTTGCAGATGACACTAAACTGGGAGGAGAAGTAGATACATTGGAGGGTAGGGAAGGGTCCAGAGTGACCTAGACAAATTGGAGGATTGGGCCAAGAGAAATCTGATAAGGTTCAACAAGGACAAGTGCAGAACTCTGCACTTGGGAAGGAAGGAAGGAAATCCCATGCACTGCTACAGTGTAGAAAAGGACCTGAGGATTAGAGTGGATGAGAAGCTGGATATGAGTCAGCAGTGTGCCCTTGTTGTCAAGAAGGCCAATGGTATATTGGGCTGTATTAGTAGGAGCATTGCCAGCAGATCAAGGGAAGTGGTTATTCCCCTCCATTTGGCACTGGTGAGGCCACACCTGGAGCGTTGCGTCCAGTTTTGGTCTCCCCACTACAGAAGGGATGTGGACAAATTGGAGGGAGTCCAGCGGAGGGCAACGAAAATTATTAAGGAGCTGGGGCACATGACTTACAAGGAGAGGCTGAGGGAACTGGGGTTATTTAGTCTGCAGAAGTGAAGAGTGAGGGGGAATTTGATAGCAGTCTTTAACTACCTGAAGGGGGGTTCCAAAGAGGATAGAGCAAGGCTGTTTTCAGTGGTGGCAGATGACAGAACAAGAAGCAATGGTCTCAAGTTGCAGTGGGGGAGGTCTAGGTTGGATATTAGGAAACACTATTTCACTAGAAGGGTGGTGAAGCACTGGAATGGGTTACCTATGGAGATGGTGGAAACTCCATCCTTAGAGGTTTTCAAGGCCCAGCTTGAGAAACCCTTGGCTTGGATGATTTAGTTTGTGTTGGTCTTGCTTTGAGCAGGGGGTTGGACTAGATGACCTCCTGAGGTCCCTTCCAACCCTGATATTCTATGATTCTAAGCTGGTCCCTGGTATCAAAAAGGTTGAAAAACACTGATCTTTGTAATCAATCTGGCCCGTCCCCCTTACTTCCAGCTATCTAGAAAACCTCCCACAGTCCGTTGGCCCATGTTCCTTTCTGTGCATGCCCTCTGTACTCTGATACAAACGTGGATAAATAGCATGGAAGGTGTGAGGGGAGACACATTTGTGATGGCAAGAAAGCTGCTGCATGGACACAAACTGAATCCTGAAGAAGAGGTCTATGTATGCTTGAAAGCTTGTGTGTCTCACTATCAGAAGTTGGTCCTCCCCTACCTTGTCCCTTCTGTGTAACTGTTAAGTGATTAAGGTGATTCATGCCTGTCTCTGGGTCATAGTATGGACTAGGAGGGAACATTTTCAAAAAGTGCCTGTGACTTAGGCCCTCACTATGTTCAGTGATTGTTGGGCTCTTAAGCACCTGCCAACCTCTGCACTTTACAGGGCCAAGTGCACTGTAGTGCAAATTGCATCCTTAACTCCAGACATGTTTGTTTCAGTTTGATTTTTTTTCTTAATCCAGCAGAGATGGCCTTGGAGTCTGAAGGCAAATGCAAAAGGATTTACTTCAGAATGCCGTGCTTCTGCCAATCCTTAGCATGTCACTACTGTACAACTAGCTAATTTGGTAGCTTCAAGGGTTTTTATAGTAATGTTTATTTCCAGCTCACTGTTCTGCATAAGTATAGTCATTAATATGTACTGGTCACTCTGCACTACTGATTGCGCTTTCCTCATTTTTAATTGAATATTCCACTCACCCAAAATCCGAAGTGAATTTGGTTGGGTACACACAATGAGTGCCAACTTAGCAGTTTAGCATTTTTGTCTCGGCTATTAAAAATTGATGGCTTAACCCCGTTAGAGGGCAGCTCCAGTACCTAGTACGCTTCCACTCTTGTTAATTGTGTTGATGATGAACTTAGATCTTGTTTTACAGAATGTTTTCTTTTGTCTTTTTATTCCTTCTCTTCCAGTTGATGCTTTGGATCCAGAGAGGTTAATACAATGTCCCTATGATAATGATCATCAAATCAGGGCCTGTCGGTTTCCCTATCATCTTATAAAGTGCAGGAAGGTAGGATGGGATGTTAAGGTCTCTAATGCACTTGGGAAATCATATTTTTGCAAATGCTAATGCATGGTGAGCTCAGTATGCTGTGCTGCCTTTTGCTAGAAGGATGCATTCACTTGCTATTAGGCTGGAAGAAGCCGTCTTTATTTCATATTTATATCGCTCCTCCATTTACCACTTCGTAAAAGCATCCAGTTCATATTTAGTAATGCCCTTCGGATCAGTGCATTTACCCTGAAGAAAGGCGAAACAGGTTCTTCAGAATACCTAGCTCAGTGATGGGATCCTATTCTCTTCCAACAGTTCACTCATGGGACCAGGCTATTTACTTCCCACTCAGGCCATGGAGCAAATGCAGCCAGTGTTACATGGATGCCTTCTGGCTGGCCAAAGCAGAAGTGATCTGATGTTGCAGTTAATTCTTTACTTTGCAATCAGAGCAGGAGAGCTGCTAAGCCATCTTTTGTTATACTGCTAATAACTCCAGTCAGTGTACATCTGTCTGAAACTCCCTCTTCGCAGTCTTCTATCCTGGGCGAGAATGCTATATATTTAAGAGGAGAATCTGCTCCTTTCTTTTGTCCTCTCAGTCTAGTATCTTATTTTAAGCTCTCCAGTGCTAGTGTATATTAGTTGTACTGGTATAAGCGCACTTATACCGGTATAACTGCATCCACGTGTAAAGATGATGTACTGGTCTGATTGTATTGGTTAGGAATCACGCCCCTAGCCAACATAGCTCTAGTAATATAAAAGCCATGCAGAGCAAGCCTGAGCAGTGGGTTCTTCCTCTTTGTATTCTTGCTCTTTTCTAAGGGTAAAGGCTCTTCATTCAGTGGGGGACAGTAGTGCTCTTCTATGTCCACACTAGTTTACCTATACTGGCAAAATGCTCCCAATATAGATGTGGCCTCAGCTGGAACATTGAGTAACTTCCCTCCTGTTTCAGAAGGGTTAAATTAACTGCGAAGACTTAAGCTCTAGCGCAGGCAGAGACTTATCATAGAATATCGGGGTTGGAAGGGACCTCAGGAGGTCATCTAGTCCAACCCCCTGCTCAAAGCAGGACCAATCCCCAACTAAATCATCCCAGCCAGGGCTTTGTCAAGCCTGACCTTAAAAACTTCTAAGGAAGGAGATTCCACCACCTCCCTAGGTAACCCATACCAGTGCTTCACAACCCTCCTAGTGAAAAAGTTTTTCCTAATATCCAACCTAAACCTCCCCCACTGCGACTTGAGACCATTACTCCTCGTTCTGTCATCTACCACCACTGAGAACAGTCTAGATCCATCCTCTTTGGAACCCCCTTTCAGGTATTGGAAAGCAGCTATCAAATCCCCCCCCCTCCTTCTTCTCTTCCGCAGACTAAACAATCCCTGTTCCCTCAGTTTCTCCTCATAAGTCATGTGTTCCAGTCCCCTAATCATTCTTGTTGCCCTCCGCAGGACGTTTTCCAATTTTTTCACATCCTTCTTGTAGAGTGGGGCCCAAAACTGGACACAGTACTCCAGATGAGGCCTCGCCAATGTCGAGTAGAGGGCAATGATCACGTCCCTAGCTCTGCTGGCAATGCCCCTACTTATACATCCCAAAATGCCATTGGCCTTCTTGGCAACAAGGGCACACTGTTGACTCATATCCAGCTTCTCGTCCACTGTCACCCCTAGGTCCTTTTCTGCAGAACTGTTGCCGAGCCATTCGGTCCATAGTCTGTAGCGGTGCATGGGATTCTTCGCTCCTAAGTGCAGGACTCTGCACTTGTCCCTGTTGAACCTCATCAGATTTCTTTTGGCACAATCCTGCAATTTGTCTGGGTCCCTCTGTATCCTATCCCTACCCTCCAGTGTATCTACCTCTCCTCCCAGTTTAGTGTCATCTGCAAACTTGCTGAGGGTGCAATCCACGCCATCCTCCAGATCATTAATGAAGATACTGAACAAAACCAGCCCCAGGACCGACCCTTGGGGCACTCCACTTGATACCGGCTGCCAGCTAGACATGGAGCCATTGATCGCTACCCGTTGAGCCCGACAATCTAACCAGCTTTCTATCCACCTTTATAGTTCATTCATCCAGTCCATACTTCTTTAACTTGCTGGCAAGAATACTGTGGGAGACCATGTCAAAAGCTTTGCTAAAGTCAAGGAATAACACGTCCACTGCTTTTCCTTCATCCACAGAACCAGTTATCTTGTCATAGAAGGCAATTAGATTAGTCAGGCATGACTTGCCCTTGGTGAATCCATGCTGACTGTTCCTGATCACTTTCCTCTCCTGTAAGTGCTTCAGAATTGATTCCTTGAGGACCTGCTCCATGATTTTTCCAGGGACTGAGGTGAGGCTGACTGGCCTGTAGTTCCCTGGATCCTCCTTCTTTCCTTTTTTTAAGATGGGCACTACATTAGCCTTTTTCCAGTCGTCCGGGACCTCCCCCGATCGCCATGAGTTTTCAAAGAGAATGGCCAGTGGCTCTGCAGTCGTATCCGCCAATTCCTTTAGGACTCTCGGATGCAGCACATCCAGCCCCATGGACTTGTGCTCGTCCAGCTTTTCTAAATAGTCCCGAACCACTTCTTTCTCCACAGAGGGCTGGTCACCTCCTCCGCACGCTGTGCTGCCCAGTGCAGTAGTCTGGGAGCTGACCTTGTTCGTGAAGACAGAGGCAAAAAAAGTACATTAGCTTTTTCCACATCCTCTGTCACTAGGTTGCCTCCATCATTCACACTTCCCTTGACTTTCTTCTTGTTCTCTAGTTTGTCGCTTACTTAATTTAAAAATAAAGTGGCTGAATTATTTAGGGTTTCAAAGCACTTACTCCCCAGGTCGGCTTCTTAGGGCAATTTCATCTGTGCATTGAACCATGCCAGTGCTGACACTGCAACAGTTTCACTGTGCTTGTTCTGGGGCTGATCTTCAGTCAGATAAATTCAGGGCGTAGTTTAAATGTAAAAATAAACAAACATAGGCTGTAGCATAAAGGATGCGTATGCTTTGCTGTTTTTCCACTGCTTTTGTGCTCAGGACCTGAACTAAGTTTGACTTTCCTTGTTTTAATTTTTTCAACCTATTTCAGGATGCAGATTGCACAAACCCTTCACTAGTGATTAGAAAACACAAGGGTTTGGGTGAATTCAGTGAGATAGCACATGCTTTTTCTGTTTCTCTAGAACCACCCTGAAATTGCAAAGCAGCTAGCCACATGCCCCTTTAATGCCCGCCATCAGGTTCCCCGAGCTGAGATCAGCCATCATATATCAAGCTGTGATGACAAAAGCTGCATTGAGGAAGACATTGGTGAGAAAATAGTAGACTCCTTTGGCTCTGTAAACTCACTTTGGGAACTCTTGGGCTAACGGAGTTCTAACGTAACTTTTGCTGTTAATGTTAGATTGTTTTAATGCTCTATTATTCCATAAGCAACCCTTTACCTGTAGTGCTTCATGATCCTGAAGCAGCAGGAGTCCTTGAAGGCTTGAGTTTCATTCATTCTGTGTCCATGCAAATTCTCCTAAGCATCTGAGAGGCAACTGGCTTGCATTACATGTGTTATCTGCCAGAGATTTTAGCATTAAATGGGAACTGTGCATTATGCCATAAACTGTGTGTGTTGAATGAGATCTAGTTGGGAATCTGGATGGCTTAGAGAGGAAAGATAGTGGCCATGAGAGAGGTGGGTCTCCAGTGCAGATCTGACCTGATAGTGACCAAAAATCTTTATAGCCTGTCTAGTGGCATATGTGAAATAAATTGGTCTCAGTCCAGTTCTTAATGGACAAGTGTCTAGATCATAACAATCCTCCCTTCTGTTACATCCTACTTGACTATCTTAGCAGAAAAGCCATGACTGAGCCAGGGAGGCTGAATAACTTTCCCAACAGGAGTTAGGTTCCTCCAGTTCAGAGTGGGGCAAGTTGGGGAGGGGACTATGGAGAAGCTTCCCTACCACTGCCCATGCTGTCTGCTCTGTGATGAGGAGTTCACTATCCAGGTCTGTCAGCCCAGCACCTAAATCACTTGGTTATGTGGGTCGTGTTCCAGTTCTTCCCCCCACTGATATCTATATGGCTATCACTACACTGGAAAACGTACCTATTCTCTGGCAAATGTAGAGTTGTACTGAAGATAGCAATGATGTGCATGTTAATGTAGACAGGGCTTAGAGCATGACAGTAGTGAAAAAACCCTGAGAAGATTTTTGTGACATGACAGTAGAAACACACCTGAACCCTCTCCCAATTCGTATGTTGGAGCAGCTGCACCATTGCTGAAAGATGTGTGCAGAATTGTTTAGCTTTAGAAAAGGCCTAAAACAGGCATTGGCAAATGGGGGCCACATCCACCCTGCCAGATCATTTGATTTGGCTTGCCAAACATTCGGTGTTGTAGCAAACCTTTCTGAGTTAGACAATATATAGCCTCTTAAGGTATGGCCCACCAAAGGGTTCTCATGGATTTTGTATCCCTTTGCTACCTTCAAGATGCCCATCCCTGGCCTCAAGAGTTTTGCTCCTAAGACTAGGGGAGTACCTGATCAGCTTCCAGTGTATGCTGCTCCTCTCCAAGGCCTAGAGCTATTCTACAGCTAGGTCAAAAAATGATTAATGTACCTAAAATAGGATTTTATTTTATCCAAAAAGATTTTCTCACTAAGACTCTTCTTTGCTTTAAGTGAGTCACTCAAATAACTGCCAGGGAGAGAAGATGAACATTGTCAGCATGTGGCAGCCGCCCCCATGTGACGAAGATTGGGATAGAGGTAAGGAAGTAGGTTGAGGACACGGGCTGTCAGCGCCTGCTATTCCCTTCTTCTTGTCCCCAAAGAAGTCACATGGACTAGGAGAGAGAGGTCCCATAGATCCTTCTGCACAGATCATGTGTTGGGACACCCAATTATACTGTCCATGAACAAATTAAGTTCCCCTGCTTCACAGGCTCTTCCACATGCCTTCTATTCTTTACAGAACTTCTGTTGTTTTCCATATAGTCTGTTGCACCATCTGTGCTTTGATGAAAATGGAAATTGATGATAACCTTTACACTTTATATTTCTCAGTTAAATGTCTGCTCTGCTGTCACTTATGCCAAGCCTTAGAAAATTCTCATTCCGTTTTGTAAACCTAGCAACGTCTCTGTCGTATTTCTTATTTGATGTTGCTATGACGCTTGCAGAAGTTACTCGGTACTGAGCCACAGTGATGTCTGTTTCCTTTTGGCAGATCTACAGGAGCAATCAAATTCTACTTTCGTTTGGGGCACGTTCAGTAGTGGCGTAAACAACAGGTAGCAAAAGGTGTATTTCTTGTGACAGTGCTTTCCATAAATGATGTGCTTTCAGACTACTTTGAACTCTTGCTGCTGTGTTGTTGGGAAGATGCAATTTACTTTATGAATCCTATTTTTGGGGTGATGGTGGGGGCGTTCCCACTGGCATGACTCAACAGTCCTGTGCCCCTGGGTCAATGTTTCCTGTCTCCTTTTAGTGGCAGATCCATATGAGAGTATAAGAACATACTGTTGCTACCAGATAATGGTTACTCCTCTAGTTCTACTGTAGTACTCTTAGTGCTGATGGTCGTGGGTTCAATCCCCACTGGTTCTGTATTTGTGGGGGGGGGGGGTATTAAACACTAAACTGTTACGCTGGGCTTGATAGAAATGCAGACTGATGTCAGCTGTTTAAGCCTAAAACTTCTGACAGCTAATCTAATCTCTCATGGCCTGAGTCAGAAATAATCATTTTGTTTGTGTAATCACAATGCGGGATTGGAAAATGAAGCATAATGTGTCTGGTCATTATCTCTGTCTCACCCCTGAACACCCAAATCATTGTACTGCGCCTTACCTGTCTAATCAGAGGTCATCAACATATGAACTTCTACAGCCTGTAACAGTGACATAGAATTGTAGGGCTGAAGGGACCTCGAGGTTCTCTAGTCCAGTCCCATGCACTCATGGCAGGACTAAGTATTATCTAGACCAGTGGTTTTCAAACTGCGGGTCGTGACCCAGAACTGGGTTGCGGAATGAAGGGCACTGGGTCGCGGCGGCTCTCGTCAGCACTGCTGACTGTTAAAAGTCCCGTCGGTGGTGCTGCCCAGCTAAGGCAGGCTAGTCCCTAGCTGTTCTGACACTGCACTGCGCCCTGGAAGCGGCCAGCAGCAGGTCCAGCTCTTAGGTGGGGGGTGAGCCCCAGGGCTCCATGCGCTGCCCCCGCCCCGACCACCGGCTCTGCACTCCCATTGGCCAGTTCCCGGCCAGTGGGAGCTGGGTGGGGCAGTGCCTGTGGGCGAGAGCCATGCAGAGCTACTTGCACCCCTGCACCTAGGAGCCAGACATGCTGCTGGCTGCTTCCGGGGTGCAGTGTTGTCCGCGGTGCCAGGAAAGGCAGGAAGCCTGCCTCTGCACCCCAGCTGCACCGCTGACCAGGAGCCTCCCGAGATAACACCACACCCCTGCCCCAGCTCTGAACCCCCCAAACCCAGAGCCCCCTCCTGCAGCCCCAGCCCAGAGCCCTGACCCCCTCCCACACTCTGAGCCCCTCATTCCTGGCCGCAGCCCACACCCCAGACTCCTCATCCCCAGCTCCTTTGGATCGCGGGCATCAACAATTTTTTTTCAACTGCGTCACCAGAAAAAAAGTTTGAAAACCACTGATCTAGACCATCCCTCACAGCTGTCTGTCTAACTTGCTCTTAAAAATCTCCAGTGATGGAGATTCTGCAACCTCCCTAAGCAATTTATTCCAGTGCTCAACCACTTGGACAAAAGGAAAAACTTCCTGTCAAACCTAAACCGCCCTTGCTGAAATTTAAGCCCATTGTTTCTTGTCCTATTCTCAGTGGTTAAAGAGAACAGTTTTTCTCCCTTTTCCTTGTAGCAACCTTTTATCTACTTGAAAACCGTTATGTCCCTCCTCAGTCTTCTCTTCTCCAGGCTAAACAAACCCAATTTTTTTCAATCTTCCCCCATAGGTCGTGTTTTCTAGACCTTTAATCAGTTTTGTTGCTCTTCTCTGAACTTCCTTCAATTTGTCCACATCTTTCCTGAAATGTGGCACCAATCATTGGACACAATACTCCAGATGACATTTAATCAGCATGGAGTAGAGCAGAAGAATTACTTCTCGCGTCTTGCTTACAACACTCCTGCTAATGCATCTCAGAATGATGTTGACTCCTATTTAGCTTGTGATCCAGTATGACCCTCAGATCCTTTTCTTCAGTACTCCATCCTAGGCAGTCATTTCCCATTTTGTATGTGTGCAACTGATAGTGGAGTACTCTGAATTTGTTCTTATTGAATTTCATCCTGTGACGGGTTCCCCCAGGGGTGCCACCTGGGACTGGGGTTCCACTGAGCCCACTGACTCACCAGCCTGGGCTCCCTCTCAGCACTGTGCTGCTGTCACAGGCTATAGACTGCTCCTGGACCTACACTCCCAGCAGCATTCACACAGGCAGGGACACACCCAGCTGCAGTTTCATGCAGGCTTTGGACAGCCACTGCATGATCCAGCAATAGAGAGGCTACAGCCAAAATAACCCCCAGTCTGGGACCCCAGAGCTGTACCATCCCGCCCTGATCAAAACCCCAATCAGTATGAATTTATTACCCAGTTCGCCATTCCTTCAATGTGGAGAGGACAATGCATACTTGTGTTAACCAGGCTGAGATTTTTCCCCAGATGCTTTGGTCACAGGCATACCAGTTTAGATAAAGCAAAAAAGTTTAACTACAAAAGAGAGATTATAAATGATAGAAAACAGACCAAAGCAGATTACCTCGTAAATAAACAGAACTGCAAACTATAAGCCGAAAATACTAGAAAGATTGGATATGAATTAACAAATTCTCACCCTGGCTGATGATAGTCAGGCTTGCAGATTCTTAAGGGACAAGCTGCATTTGTTTTGCAGCTTGGGATCTCCTACCCTGTTCCAAGACTTTTTCTTTTAGAGCTTCTCTCTGTGGAGTTGTGGGGAAGTGAAGAACAACCAACGATGTCACTCCTTGCCTTATATAGCTTTTTCATATGGCAGGAGCTCTGTTTCAAACTTGGTTCCCAGACCAGTTTGTGGAAAAATTCAGGTACCCCAAATGGAGTCCAGAAGCATGGTCTGGTCACGTGCCCTTGCAGAGTCATAGCAGCCATAACTTACAGAGTGGCCTTCCACAGGAAGGCTAAGCTATTCCACAGTCCATTGTCTTTGTTGATGAGCCATTAGCACTGTTTGGCTTCTTCACTGTTGTACCTGAAAGGCTGGCTGTGGGTGTTTTCCAGAGTAAGCCCCTTTGAAATACAGATACCTAGTCAATATTCATAACTTCAAATACAAAAATGATACATGCATACAAATAGGATAATCATATTCAGCAAATCATAATTTTTCCAATGACACCTTACATGACCGATCTTGTACAAAACATCATAATTATGCCATAATCAATGATCCTAATAATAACACTATGATGAATATGGAGCGTTGCACATCCTATTTACTTCAGACCATTTCTCCAGTTTGTCCCGATCATTTTGAATTTTAATCCTATCCCCCAAAGTACTTGTAACCCCTTGCAGCTTGGTATTGTCTGCAAACTTTATAAATGTGCTCTCTATGCCATTATCTAAATTGCTGATGAAGATACTGAACAGAAGCGGACCCAGAACTGATCCCTGTGGGACCCCACTCAATATGCCCTTCCAGCTTGACTGTGAGCCACCTACTCTCTGGGAACGATTTTCCAACCAGTTATTCACCCACCTTGTAGGAGCTCCATCTAGGTTGTATTTCCCTAGTTTGTTTATGAGGAGGTCATGCGAGACCATATCAAAAGCCTTATTAAACTTAAGATACACCACATCTACCATTACCCTCCCCCATCCACAAGGCTTGTTACACTGTCAAAGAAAGCTATTAGGTTGGTTTTGCCACGATTTGTTCTTGGCAAATCCATGCTGACTGTTCCTTATCGCCTTATTATTTTCTAGGATTCGGCAATTTGATTGCTTAATTATTTGCTCCATTATCTTCTCGGGTACTGATGTTAAGCTGACTGGTCTGTAATTCCCCAAGTTGTCCTTATTCCCCTTTTTATAGATTTGGCGCTATATTTGCCCCTTTTCCAGTCCTCTGGAATCTCCTGTCTTCCATGACTTTTCAAAGATAATTGCTTCGAATGGCTCAGATATCTCCTCAGACAGCACCTTGAATATTTTAGGATGTATTTCATCAGGCCCTGCTGACTTGAAGACATCTAACTTGTCTAAGTAATTTTTAACTTGTTCTTTCCCTATTTTAGCCTCTGATCCTATCTCATTTTCACTGGCATTCACTGTTAGACGTCTGCATGAAGTCTGCATGTACAGAGATGACTAGGGCATGTGTGCTGAGATGCCATTTTCAGTTGAGGGCAGTGCAATACTGATAATCAAGCTTTAACTCTGGTTTTTCTTGCTGTCTTTGGCTTATTTCTTTCTTGTCTGGATGACTGATTCTGGGGATTTTAGTCAAAGTAGATGGCATCAACATGTTGCACACTTTTCTCTAGCCTTTGCGAGGAGAAGTAACTGTTCTGATTGCATGAAGGTTTGTTTAAATTAACATACTCTGTTGTCTTCAGTTTTAGAAAAATACTTGAATATTTATAGTAAAAGGTACTTGGCTAAAAGAAGTACACATGTGTAGGATAATTTGTATTTGATCTCTTTCAGCCCTGGGTCCAGCGTAGTAATGGAAGAGAAGAGTAACCTAATCTCAGGCATGAGAGCACCTAAGTCCTTACCATATAGCCTATCCTGGAAAAGCAGTAAGTACAACGGCTGGTGGTCTCCTCATGCTGTAAGCTGGAACCTACATGTTAGCTCAAAGTGGAACGGGATAACTTTTCTCTGTATTTTTATTCCGTGTGTCAGCATTCCCCTACATAAACTGAAATGCTTTTATTACCACCATCAGCAAGTGGAGATGGAGAGCTCTGTAACACAATCCTCCCTAGAAGCAGCTGCATTTCTGTAGTGGATGGAGTGTCTTCTGTATCCAGGTTTTATTTTGCTGTAGGTGGCATTGTGTCAAAGGTTGTCAGGCTCCATGTATTGCCCCCATTACTGTAGCATCTGACATTTAAATTGTTCACCGCTATTGGTTGAACAAAAGTCGAGGCTTACAAACAGGGCTGAGTTTGGCACAGTGGAGCTCAGCACAGTTGTAGCTCTTCGGGTTCAGCTGCTACTGAAGTCAGTGGACGCTGTACACGTGTGCAGCAGCTGTAGCATTTGGTTGGTTTTGCAAAACTTGATTGAAATCTCAGAGCTAGGGTGTGTCTATCCAGGAAAACCTACCAGTGTTACTTCCAAGGGGATGTAATCTAAACGAAAAAGGCCATTGTTTGGAATAAGTGTTCACGTAGGAAGTCACCCACATAGTGGTGTAGTAATGTGTATTCCTGAGGGAATTCTGCATTAAAAAATTAAACATTCTGCACACAATATTTTAAAATTCTGTATATTTTATTTGTCAAAATAATAATATAATCACACCAGTTTCAATTATTTTGGTATCTTATTTCAAAATACCTGTCAGCCACTATGTCTGTAACAATACAGACAGCAAAAAAGATTCCCCCAGGAGTAGAGAGTCAAAGAAACTCCTACAGCAACCCAGTTCCTGTTTCTCTGTTATGCTTTTGTTGGGCACCTGTCTGAGTGTGTCACACACATCAGCTGGGCCCATCTTGGGAGAAATCTCTGTCCCTCCAGTCTTAGGCATCCACACCCCCTACCCTCCCAGAGTCCAGCTCTGGGGGACTAAGGGGGTGCCCCAGACACCTGCACCCCCTACCACCCAGAACCCAGGGATCCAGAGGGAGAAACAGCCTGATGCTGGGTCCCAGGCTTGTACAGAGTTTCCTGCATGCCACTTTCTTCCTTCAGGACATGCTGGGAACTGCACCTGCATGGAAAAGTCCAGCTCCCCCTCCCCCTGGCAGTGTCATGTATTTGCAAGCTGGAGAGCCAGGCTCTGCTGGGTCCCGCATCTGCTACTGACAGCCAGCAGCTTTGCAGCACTAATTCTGCTCTGGGGGGAGAGGGGGAAATGAAATTATGTGCAAATTCTGCACTGTGTTGTGGCACAAAATTCCCCCTGGAGTAAATGTTGGTAATTTCCCCTATATACAAGCCTGGGTCTGTTCCCAATGGTGTCTATGGATGAGTCTATTGTAGTTGTTGGGGAGTGTGGGCTCAAGACTTGGCATTTTTCTGAGTCATCTGAGTCCATCCCTGATGAGCTGAAATGGCTGTTATCCCTCCCAAAGTCAGATCCTGAGCTTCAGCTCCATGCCTTACTCTGAATGCCCTGTCTCAGCCCTTGGCTGCATGGCTGCCGTGCTTTCCTGTTCACCACATGTCCTGCTAGTGGAGGGGACGTGGATCTCCGATCCGCAGATGTCAGGCTGTGGGGACTGGAAACGGCTCAGAAAAGAGAAGCAAAAATTACCCCGGGTCTGGAATGGCTTCCATACAAGGAGAGACTAAAAAGATGACTAAGCGGGATGTGATAGAGGCCTATAAAATCATGATTGTTGTAGAAAAAGTGAATAGAGAAGCATTATTTACCATTTCACACAATACAAAAACCAGGGGGTCACCTGATCAAATGAATAGGCAGTAGGTTTAATACAAACAAAAGGAAGTACTTTTTCACACCGTGCACAACTAACCTGTGGAACTCATTGACATGGGATGTTGTGGTGACCAAAAGTGTAACTGGGCTTAAGCAAGAATTGGATAAGTTCATGGAGGATAGCTCCATCAATAGCTATTAGCCAAGATGATAAGGGATGTTACCCCATGCTTTAGGTGACTCTAAATCTGTAACTGCTAGAAGCTGGGAGTGGAAGAGAGGGGTGGATCACTCCATAATTGCTCTGTTGTGTTTACTCCCCTTGAAGCTCTGGTAGGGGCCACTGTTGGAGACAGGATACTGAGCAAGATGGAATATGATCTGACCCAGTATTGCAGCTCTTATGAGCTCTTGCCACATATGACTCTTCACAAGGTTTTGTTCTTTAAAAACTGATTCAGTTGCCCAGTGTCCCAAGAGCCCGATTCCCAAAGCATTGAGTTCAGGGTAACTATTATTAAACAGCCTGGTGGTATTCCATGCCATTTGGATCTTAGGGAGGGAGTTTCATGTACTTACGCTATACTTAATTGAAAATCTTTTACCCCTTAAACAGCAACAAGCATTAACTGGAAGGAGGTGTGATCCATTGAGCGTTTTTCTTGGTCCCCTTGTCAAACTGTAGCCTTGACGGACTGGCCATAAAGCTGTCCTGTTCCGGGGATGCCTGTGGCTTGAAAGAAAGCAAGATTTTGCAAGAGAATTCCTTTGAAGTAGCCATTAGTTTAAACATTAGGGAGGATTATGGTCTTTTACTTCTGAGTATATGACAGAGTTTCTGTGATCTGAGCATCTGTTCCCAGTGTGAGCCCCACTTGCTACAGAGACTGTCTCCTTGATCTTGGGCAAGTTACTTAAGCTCCCCGTGCCTCAGTTTCCCCATCTACAGAATGGAGGGATGGTAATACTTACCCTGCAAGTTAAGTATTACTAGTTAGCTGAGAAGATAAACATGCAACTTATAACGCATCCTCAGATGAAAGGTGATGGAGAAGCACAAAATAGCATTTTTGCGATTTACACTTTGGGTAGGAATTTGCCAGTTTAAAAAAAAAGGCCTCCACTTTTGCAGGAGATCCCCATTGAAATACACACGTTACTTGACGCCTGCTGTAAATTGCCAGGCAAAAGCGTGAATGAACTGAGAATGCAGCATCGTGGACACAGTTATTTGCAGTGCAAAACACACTCCACATAAATGGGGGCTTGGTGTGAAGCTTATTTCCGTAGTTTATTTTTATCACTGTATTTTGAGCTAGTAGGTCAGGATTCATGTAACTGTAACTCTGAGGTGCTGAGCGATGAATACGTTTCAAAAGCATAACGTCTAATAGTCTGGTTGCAATCTGATTTAAGAAAAATCTGAAAATTGTAATACATTATGCTAATCGACTCCTTCTTTGCACCAAGCAGGGTATTTTTTTTTTACCCTTTAAGTGCAGTTGTCCTGTCAAAAGCAGCCTTACATAAAACACATGGGCGGGGCAACAAGAGAGATGATTAATTCCCAAGTTTTCCTCAGGTGTTAGGCCAGAAAATTCATGATGATATTATTTATATCGTTGTTACAACCAGGATCTCATAGTGCTAAGGGCTGTACAAACAGAGAACAAAAAGACAGTTCCTTCCCCAAAGAGCTTAGAATCCAAGTAAGAATCTGAAAGTCACGCTGGCTTGTGCATTGCCAAGAATTAGAGATTCTGCAGCTAGAACTCAGTTTGACTAATCTGGCTATACGCAAGCCAGCTCTCCCTCTCAGCTTTGCCGGCTTTGCAGTGCTAGCAGAAGTAGTTTGGTCAGTAAAGTAAGCAGAAAGATAACAAACAAATGCACATAAGTGGCAGGTCAGAGTAAAGGGAACTGTCTAATATCCTCGCTTTTCAAGCCAGAACTAAACTTTAAAAATGTTCCAGTACTTCGAGCAGCAGTGAAGCTTGCATTTTGCCTTGAAAACACCTCTTTTGGACTCCTTTTTAAGCAGACCGATTAGGTACAACCAGATGCTTAATCACCTCCCATGATTAAAAAGCCAGGCAGCCCAGGATATTGTACCAATTTCACAATAAAATCTGCTGGGTGCATGTGTCTAGGGAGTACAGGGTGCATTGTTGGCAGCCCTCTGCTTTTTTTTTTATGCTGAGGTGCATGGATGGGAAATTGGTACTTGAAAAATGACTGCTCATCAGCTTTTGCTACGGTCATCACTATGGGCTGGCTGGCTGTGGTATGGAATAGTCGACCATTTCCAGATGCTGGACAGTAGGTGTCCTGATTTCAGGTGGAGAGTCCACAGGTATCATTGGACAGGTACTGGAACATTTCACAGACAAAACCTGCAATCAGTCTTGTCGCTGTATGGGCAGGCCACCTTGGGATTGTGTGCACCTGTATCTGATTAGATTTTCTAGTATATTAATCTTGTGAGATGAGGTTTTCTAAGGAGGATACTTGGGTGAAAGGGGGAATGGCTTAGCTCAGTGCCTGAAGGTCACAGCATTGATAAACACACACTGGAGATGAGTTCAGATGTGTCTGTGTACATTTGGATTGGTTGAGAGTGAGCTAAAGCAGAAGGACTTACTCCAAGTCTGTGGTAACGACCCTTAACGTGCCCAAATAGAGCAGCTGGTCATATAAAGCTTTAGTCAGCTTTCTAGCCAAGGTGTGGTGAGGATCCAGTCTAGCAGGGCTTCCTGGAGACCTACAGAACGTACCTGTGCTTCATATTTGATCTTTCTTAATGAATCATTGCACTATGGGCTGATGCACGGGATCAGCCTTGTTCTGCTGGGTCAGCTCCCAAAGACACAGCAGTAAGGACGGTTGCTTGGTTTTCATTCCACTGAAGGTGTTGGAGCTCCAGCCAGACAGGCTGGGTCTATTTTTGGGAAGGAACTAATGCTGAGCTCTGGGCTCAGGTTGGGCACTAGTCCTGATCTTGCATGAGCACAGCCAAAGGGGCAGGAATAAGAGCATCGTCACCATACACTGGGACTCTATATAGAGCAGTCAGACATCTGCTTCTCCCAGTTAAGGAGCTTTTCCTGCATGTTGCTTGTAAACAGAGAACAGTTTGTCTAATAAACTCCCCCCTTCTCTGTGTATATGAAAGGGCCCCTAAGCCCTTATCCAGGCCTCCAGTCCCATTCCCCTACTCCCTGGTGTGCTGACCAAGGAGCAAAACGCTAGCTCCCTGTGCTAGTACAGGAGTTGCTTGTGCTCTGGTGGTGGTAGCATGAGGAGTGCTGCGTCGCTGCTTTGGGGAGACCACAAACTGCCTGGCTGTGAGCACGAGTGTGCAAGAACAGTCCAAGTGTCTGAGTTTCAACACAGTGATTGACTTTGGTGAGGGGGTAGCTTGTGGACCTAGACTGAGTCCAAAGCAGCTTGTCTGTTGCTTACAACTGGGGGATGATGTTAGAGCTGCTATTGTTGACTATCTAAAATGTCTTGCTTTTTAATCTAATTGCAGGAGCCGGTAACTGAAGATCAGAGAAGAGGCTGCTATTGAGTGCTCATCATCTGTTTCCTTTAGAAATGTGAGGTGCTGGTTAGGAGACTCAGACTTATAAATTCCTTCTGTGTTGGCTAAGCACTCGCAGCCCTAACCTTCCTGCAGAACTGTCCTTCACATATCGGCTGCTGTCCCGAAATTATCCCGACCAAGGTAATTAGACAGAATGCTGTTAACCCTTGATATCAGAGATCAAACCCTCAAAAACTAACTCCACACACGCTGATGCCAAGGAGCTAGCAGAGTTCAAACTGTCTGGATCAGCATGCTCTACAAGTTACCTCCTGTAGGGTGTTTGTGTAAATCATTGCTCAAGCCCTCCATGTCTTTGGATTTAAATGCGTTGCAGCTGTTTACCACTGCATGGTGCTGATGGTACGTCCCTCTCATAGGGATTGCTGTGCCAGGTCAGACCATTGGTCCATGTGAGCCCACACTGGGGGTAAGCTCTCGGTGGTACATCTCTCCCCGATGGGGAGTTAGGCACCTGAATGTTTGGTTCCCTCTGTTTCCCTCCAGAGACCTTGAATGTGTTTGTGTGTCCCAGGATCAGATCAGCTGTAGCTCTAAGGCCTGCCTGTTATGCGCACCCACCTAGATGTGAAAAAGGAGCTGCCATTCAGACTGTAGATGGTGTATGGGGGAGTCAAAGCAAAAAGTCTTAAAACAAAATATTCTCATTGCTGTTTAGATTAGGCCTAAAAGTTCATCTGTAAGAGAGCTGGGATGGGGGATTCTGCTGAAAAGTGGCTGCCTTATCAATAAAACAGTTGCACTGTGCCCTCCCACCGTGGCAGCCCTAACACCACACTTCACATATGTGATGCCCAGTGCATGCCGCTGCTTGAGCACCTCTGGCCTGGTGCCCCTCTCTAGTCTCGCTCAGACTCTCTTGGGCTGTGGGGACTTGCAAATGATTTTTGTACTCGGTCACAGAGAGTGCCATTTAGTTCTGAGCAGGGGCATGTGTGGGTGTCCTTGTGCTTCATGGAGAAGGTGAGGGAATGTTAATTGTTGTAAGAACAGGGCTGGGGTGGCAGGAACATTACGCATCCTGGAACATCCACCCAGTCTAACACCTGGTGTCACGTGATCTGGACAACATTAAAGCGTGAGAATATCCAGCCAGATCCTGGTCTGTAGCTCTGTCCCATCTGTGTCTGTCCAGCAGAGCAAAGGGAACAGAGGGCAGCCAGGAATTTCCCTGACATCATAACGAGTTTCATGCTACCTGCTCCCTTCTCCTGGGCAGAGAAGTGCTGGAGTGGGCCTCCCTAAAGCAACATACGCTCCAGCCATTCTTGGCCCAAAGAGCAGTCTCGGGAGAACTGTGGTAGTCAGCATAATTTCAAGTAGTCCTTAGCCTGCATTAATTACACTAGAAGATATTTCTATCCCCAGCTGGCTCCAGCATCTGCATGTCAGCCAGACATAGGATCTGGCCATCACATTCTAGTCAAACCTGTCTTGTCCTGTTCCCCTCCACCGCACAAAAGAGAAGATTTGATATTCTGAGTAAAGAGCAAAGGCCCCTCCTTGCTCTTAGCCGAGCATCACTGCTTGATCCTGTACAGGAAGAATAATCCTGCGCTTGACATCCGCTTGTCACCGTGGAAACAACTATAGGGCTGGCCCTTTGAGGGAGTGAAGTGTGTTTGGTCAGAAGGCAAGTGTAGCAAAATCCACTTTTGCCACCCTGCCATTCTGACAAGAAATAAATATGTGCTCTGGTTAGTGAGCTCTTCATACACCCATTGTTGTATCCACGAGATACTCTCTTGGGAGGGATTTCAGTGTTCCACTCCTGGCATTGTGGTTTAGTAGGTCCCACTTGCAAACCCGATGAGAGAAATGTCTAAAAAGTTGTGATAACGGGTAAGTAGCACCTTCCCCTCCATTAGCAGCAGCTCTGTTATAAAACTTGTTGCGTAGTTTTTTTAAGTCTTTGCAACTTGAACATATTTCTCTTGAGGGCAGAGTTAAGTAGTCAGCTTCTTAGCAGCAAAGCAAACTATACATCTTTAGTTTGGCCATTAAAACTAGTCTGTGAAGATCCCAGTGTATGCAGACTAACTCTCCCTAACAATTGTACATAGTGGCAGCATGTCACTAACCTCCGCACTCCAGATTGGCGCAGTCTGTAGCGCCTCCATAGAATACATTCTGCGTGTCCTGTTAGGTCAGCATGTTCACCTCCAGAGGACAGATGTCATGGGACTTCTTTTAGGCTAGCTATTCTGATTCATTGCCTCAAAGATTTGTGGAGGCAGGAAGGTGCACAGACCTCAGACACTGAGCGTGCCCATCAGCACCAGGGCAGGAACTGAAACAGCGTTGCGTGGAGCTACCTCTGGGATTTCCCAAAGGGCTTGGTGTTGGCCTTCAAGCTTGTCTACAGTGGGAAAGTTATTGAAATAGCTGTTCCGGATTAACTCCCTGTGTGGACATTTACTGCTGAATAAGAGTATCGTTTTCTAATTTAGTTTAAAACTTAATCCACCTCCAAAGTGGATTAAGCTAAATGAGAAAAAGGCACTCGTATTCTAGAACAGTATGTCTGCATGGGGCCTGAGACAGATGTCGCTATTCTGGGAGACTTCCGTGTGTAGAGACCCTGACTGCTCCTGGTGACGCTAGTGGAAGGCGCTGGCTTCAGTGGAGCAGTTAGGCCAAAGCTGCATGTGTCTCAAACTCCCACTCTCCAGTATTAAAGGGCAAGAAAATTCTCAGCTGGGGTTAGGGCAGAGTACCCCTTCCCCCCACTGTGTGGTCATGGAAATAATCCCCTGTTGTCAGTCAATGCTGTGTCTTGTCCCAGCCTGTCACCTGCAGCACTCATACTGACAAGCTCTGACCTTACCCTGCCTGCCCCACCTTAGTAGGGCGTTAACAACATGTACATGTGACCTTACAGCTAACTTGTTATCAGAAGCTGGGTTGAGTTTTGATCTAAAAGATCCATGCAATAAATAACCAACATACACACACACACACACACACCCCTCCCCCTTTCAAAGCATACCCAAAAGGGGTCTGGCAGTTTGGGGGAGCCTAACTGCAATAGAAGCAGGCTGTTTATAACCTTTTATCTAGTAGATTGCAGATAAGGTACTGCAACTGCAAGGGGACATCTTAGAGAAAAGGAAACCTACTCTGATGTCCCTTCTGCTCTGGCAGAGTTAGGCAAAGCGCTCCTGAACTCTGCACTCAGCTGCTCTTGTCTCTTGAGGTTACAAGCTCTCTGCTGCTCTAACACCCGCACATTTTTCATTTGTGGGTTTGGATTGTGAGGAATCAATCCTATTGATTCTTTTCAACCCTCTCTCCATGTTAGTTATCCTGGGTTAGTTAGGATTAGTTAGGACCCACTAAAGGCACTTGTACCTGAGCTGGAAACCAGGGCTATGCTGTCAGAGACTGCCCAGCACCATCTGCCTTGTGTAGAAATATAGCCCTTTTCCAAAATCGGAGCCAGATCTGGTGTTTGGAGAGTGCCTCCTGCAGAGAGAGACGGGGCCCAGTTCCTTGGTGCCCTTGCACTTGTGGTAGCATGTCACAGCAGCTTTGCGGTGGTGGGAGTGACTGTCTCAAGGCACAGGACAGCAGTGAGCTGGGGCAGAATGTCTGTATGCAGGATAAATCAGTGGTGGTCTTCCTTACAAGAAAGCTTCACCTGACCACCCAGCAACTTGATGCTCCTCCAGGGTTAGAAACAAGGGGAAGTTTGAGAAGCCCGTTGGCAAAAGTTACTCTCTGGTTTCCTTTATTGAAAAAAAAAAAAAAAAAAGTGCATTGAGCTAAAGTTTTATTTGTGGAAGTGTTCAGGATGGGCTGAAAACCTACAACTTGCTAGTCTGATTATGGGTACATAGGGCCATTAGCAACAGTGGTACTAGCTAATAGCCGCTGGGCCACCATTCCTGTGCTGGTTAGATGCACTTGTGAAAATGGGGTCCCACAACTTGGTAGCAGATTTTCAAGATTACCCAGGAGCGCCCCTGAAGAAGAATGGAGGCTACCGGGAAACCTGGCCCAACGCGCTCAAATCAGCATTGTGGAGGGAGCTGCTTTGGTTGCACTTTAAGTGCTTTTGGGGACATCACTGTGCGTTTGTTTGCACGTTGCACAGTGCCGTAATGTTACACTGCATAAAGCTAAAACAATGAGCCATGTAGAGAAAAGAGACACAGTTAAGAGTTTAGTTCATTTCTCAGGGGTGAAAATAACCTGAGTGTGAGCTTTTGTTTTGTTCCCCATGTTTTAGAAATGCTGTTCCTAAAAGCTGTCCGTGGCTGTAATTTTGTTCGTATTTCAATAAAACCTGCTTTTTGGATTGCTCACACTGCCTTGTCATCTTACACCACTTTAGCAGGACATTTTATTTCCTTTTCCTTTGTCTTCCGACAAAAATGAAGAGAAAAATAACCTGTTTATAGCATCTCTCTAATCCTATAAGCAGCCCTATCTGCTCTCAAGAATTCCATCGTCTCAGAATGGTAGATTACATTACCTCCAGCACCGACTGGTGAATTCTAGATTGTAGTGAGATTGGTGTGAATGAGCTGTGTATGCCTTTAACAAGGCGGTGCATTGAAGAATAAATCTGATTTTAAGGAGGTAATTGATCCAGTCTAGCAAGAGGAAAATGAGCCCCCACTAGTGGCAACCTAGAACAGCACAAATAGAGTTTAGGCTGTAGGTAACATTTCCAGTGCTTAAATTACTTCAGAGCCTTTGGCCTTGTTGGTGTGGGAAAATATTTTTTGGTTTAAGTGAATGGTTAAAATTCAGACTTTCTAGCTGCATGGGTCTGATGCTCGTGGACACTGAGTTCAGTATCCAAAGAGCCTTGGTTTGGTTTATATCAATTGAGGAAGGGGTTTAAGCTAAACCACCCCCAGTAACCCACTCTTCTACTGGAATAAGAGTGCCCCTGCAGGCGGGTTACACCACTGGCATCACTATTCCCAAACAGCTGCATTGACCTGAGTTCCAGTCATGCCCATCACTCATTTCTCAGTTTCCAATGCAAACAATATTAGGAAATACAAAATTAAGATTTCAACATAAATTCCATTGTCTCGTAAAACAGCAAGACTCCTAATTTATTCTGTCACAAAACCAACCCCACCCCCCCAGCCTTAGCTTGAACCAAATTACCAATTCTAATGAACGTAATGTTGAGTCTGAAGTGCACTAGCTACTGCATCTGTCAGTATCTTCCTCAGTTTGTATAACTTGTGGTAAAGTAATAACATAGACACTGACCTCACATGTCAACAAAATACCAATCACAATGACTAACCTAATCTTCAGCCTTGGCAGTCTGCAAAACATATCAGTCAGTTTCATGGGATTCCCTTGATAGCCAAGACCTAAATCCCATTTTCAAAAGTGAATGAGAAACTTGAGTCTAAGCTCATTGAAAATCAAAGGAGTTCACCATCCTAAGTCAGTTATTGAAAATATGAACCTGTTACCAGTTTAGTGTAAACAGAGATTGTGAAGAATTACAGACAAGTGTTCAAGGAACACTTTTCTTTTGGATGGTATTTCTAAAATCTTTCATGAATGAAAGAAAAAATCCCCATAATTTTGAAGCCTGTGACACACAATTTAAAACAGAAGGACATCATCAGCTAGGGGAAACTGTCAGAACTCTACATTGGAGCGATGGCAATCTATGCCAGCAGCCAGCTGTGGCCCAGAGCTAACAAAGAAGGTGACTTAAACCTGGTTGTATAAAGGCTTATCTAAATGTGCTTCTCTGTAGTCACGTGTGGTCCCATTGAATACATGTTTGCAGGACCCAGGCTTACAAGTCAGCCATGCATGTCACACGAGTTTGGCTTTCAGAAGCAGAGAACTTTTACGCTGGGATAGGTTTGTTCTGTTGCTGTTTGGTGCTGTGCCCTTAGAACTTGAGCTGAAGCGAGAGCTCACCGTTTGAATAGTCCCTAGGACAATTCCGCTTTGGGAAGGTTCTTTAAGAAAGTGTTAAGTTCCCTGGTGCTGCGGTGCATCAGCTCTGCTACCTTTGCTTTGATCACATTTTTTAGCTATCAGTTTAAAATAGTCTCAAAATTGTGTTTTGGGTACTGCAAAAGGAAACAAACACTTCAAGCACCTGCCAGAATTAATCCAGGTAAAAATGTCTGATTTGGGGAGGTGGGGGAATAAACTTTTAAATAACCCCTCCCAGGTCCCTGCAGAGCTGGGGTTCTCATAACGCGTGTGACTCCTTGTTTATCTTTGCTGCCTGTGACTACATTTTTTCAAGCACAAACGGCTCCAAGGCCTGCAGCTGTGCTTGTCAGACAGGAGTTTGAAATCCCCTTTATTTATGTGCAGAGCATTTAGAGCAGCCTGGAAGCTGAGCATCCATCCCACCAGGCTGGAGAAGCATCTCAAACACTGTTGACCCCTTTATGGCACCTTAAGAAGCAGCATATTTCTGTCAATAGCTTCAGCGAATTGTCTATTTCATGTTGGCTGTGAAATACAGACCGCCTAATGGAAACCTTATTTCAGAATGTCAATGCTGGGACTTTTGAAGGGCAGGCAGTGTTTGCAGCCCTTGCATTCACTCCTCTCACATGCGGCGGGCACCCCACGGAGCCGAGAGTTGCTTTTCTTTCTTTCCACACTTTCCGAGGCGCTGTGTGGCTGGAAGGCTGCAATTGAGGCTTTGCCTGTGCAATCTCCTTCTGGGCTTTGCTTCCAGACTTGTTTAAGTCGGGTTCTTTGCAGACCTGCTTTTCTCAGCCTCATGTTTGTGTTTCAGCCTGAGAGGATAAAAGCATTTAGCCACTACCCACTCCACTGTGGAGTGAATAATCCCCACGAAGCCCTGCAGGCTGCAGGTGCGGGGAGGGTGGCAGGTATACTTCTTAATTGCAAAAATAAAGCATCGACCCAACTGTTAATTTGGCATTTTATCTGTAACCAGCGAGCGCTGGGGCAGGCCTGTTCCTGAGGTAAGCTGCAGCTGATGGGGGAAGGGCAAGCTAGAGGCCTTATCCTGTTACTGCGGATACGACGAGCCGGGGGGGAACAGATTAAGCTCTGGGGTGGATGTTGCCCAGTGAGCTGAGCCAAGGTCGGATTCCAAGGCGGGGTGGCTGGCTGGAGTCACTAGGTTTGGGGATGGCAGGATGAGTTTTAGAGTGCCTGGTTTGTTTCTGGGTCCCTGGGGGACTCCCCATTCGCTTTGGCTTGGGAGGGTGGCGAGGTGGCAATTGCCCCTCAAGATGCTGTCCTGGTAGGCATGGCCCTGTGGCATTGTGGGAGACAGGACAGGAGTGACCTCTGGAGGGAGGGTTTGAGTCCGCCCCTTACACCAGCGACCCCTCCCCAGCCACGGCAGAGTGCAGCCCACCCTGTGGGCGTGAGGGGGAGCTGGGATCTGCGTGCCCCTGCGCAGCAGCCTCCCTCAGGGCAAAGCACCCCTGGCTCCTGACGAAATGGCCTGGCTCCTCAGCCTCAGGCACTGTGCAGCCTGTCCCACCCCAGCCCTTGAACACCAGCCCTGGCTATTGGCCATGGTCCTTGCCCCAAGGACAGCACAGTCTGGCATGGCCAGGAGAGGGGGGAGGGGAGAAGAGGAAGAGCCCCCTGCTCTTCCTCCCCCCTCCCAGTCTCAGGGCTAGTCTACACTGGCACTGCTGTGGCAGCGCTTTTATGTGGCTTGTGTGGTCACGGCAGAGCGCTGGGACTCCCAGCGCTCTAAAAAACCCACCTCCACGAGGGGAATAGCTCCCAGCCTGGGGCCTTGTCTACACGGGCACTTTGCAGCGCTGAAACTTGCTGTGCTCAGGGGGGTGTTTTTTCACACCCCGAGTGAGCAAGTTGCCGTGCTGTAAAGTGCCCGTGTAGACCAGCCCTCACCCTCTTCTGCCGAGCAGCAGGGCCCCGCGCTGGCTGAGCCTTTCTGGAAACCAGGAGGATGGTGGCGTAGTTCATCTTAACCTCTGAGGATGGGACAAGAAGCCATGGGCTTAAATTGCAGCAAGGGAGGTTTAGGTTGGATGTTAGGAAAAACTTCCTACCTGTCAGGGTGGTGAAGCACTGGAATAAATTGCCTAGGGAGGTGGTGGAATCTCCATCACTGGGGATTTTTAAGAGCAGGTTGGACAAACCCCTGTCAGGGATGGTCTAGATAATACTTAGTCCTGCCTTGAGAAAGATAAGAGACTCAAACATTTTGCCTCCAAAAAAGGCTACAATAAGTTATAATGCCATTTGTTTTGCAGAATCACTCTGTTTTAATATAAACACTTGTTTTGATTTTGTTCTTGTGTTTCATCAAAAAATTTTCATCTTGAAAATAAATGCTTAAGCCAGGGCCTCTGTAAAACAAACCAGGCTCCTGGGGCAGCAGATGGCGCTGGAGAGCTGGTATAGGGAATCCCTTTGTCAAGTCTCCCTTGCCTTCTTCACGGTTGGGAGGGCAGGTGGTCAAGTGGTTAGAGCAGAGGGACAGCGAATCAGGTCTCCAGGACTGTGTTCCCAACTCTGGGGTGGAAGTGGGGTCTAGTGATTACAGCAGGAAGGGGGAGGGGCTGAGAGCCAGGACTCCTGGGTTCTATTTCCTGGCTCTGTTGCCTGGGGAGGTGAACACGGCTTCCCACATCAATAACAACATGGCTCTACAGAGTGCACTGAGCACCCCACCACCAGCACCACGCTGGGACGGGTGCCCGAGGGATTGTCTGCCAGGCTCAGGGGGGCTCCATTCCCCAGTGCCCCCCCACCACCAGAACCTGCATTTCCAGGTGCCAGGCATGCCTGGAAACCTAACTCTCCCTGGGCCAGGAGCCTCGGAAACTGCCAGCAAGTGATGGCACCCAGGCCAGCTGGGAGAGGCTGGAAAAACTGGCTGACTCAGAGAGGAGATGGATGAAATGGGACCTGCACTGACCCAGCCCCTACCTTGTTCTGCCCCCACCGCCATCCTGCTTTGGCAGGGCAGCACAGGGAATGGGGCTGGCAGTGCAAGGGGGCAGCAGTGGGTTGGGGGTAGCAGTAGCAGCGAGGAGGGGCTGCAGTGCAGCAGTGACTCCGGGACCAGCCCACGTCCTGGGCTGGCTCCCGATCGGGGTGGCTCTAAGGAGTTCTCTCCAGGCTGCAGGCCATGGAGCTGGGCATCCTGCTGGAGAGGGAGAGGGGGGTTCCCTTGGCATCGCTCAGGGTCTCTCCCAGCCCTGCAGGTCTGGGCCATTGTTAGGCAGGCAGCCCAGGGGACCCGCTCCCAGTGGCTGGGCTTTGGTGAAGCATGTAGGAGGGCAGGGCTGGGGGCTCTCTCTGGGGCAGAGCAGTCACATAAACACCTGCCCCAGGGGATGCTTGGAGGCTGCTATCTCCTGGGGGGAGTGGGAAGGGGCTGTCCCTGCCCCAGTGTCCTGGAGCTGCTAGTCACTACAGCTATTACTGATCCCCTAGAGATGAGGTGGGAGCCCATCCCCCACAAGCTGCAGACTTAACTAAAAACCGCTTAAGAAGTGCTCCTGTCTCCAGCACTCAGATACCCAGCTCCCAATGGGGTCCAAACCCCAAATAAATCTGTTTTACCCTATATAAAGCTTATACAGGGTAAACTCATAAATTGTTCGCCCTCTATAACACTGATAGAGAGATACGCACAGCTCTTTGCCCCCCAGGTATGAATACTTACTCTGGGTTAATAAGTAAAAAGTGATTCTATTAAATAAAAAAAGTAGGATTTAAGTGGTTCCAAGTAATAACAGGCAGAACAAAGTAAATTCCCAAGCAAAATAAAATAAAACATGCAAGTCTAAGCCTAATACAGTAGAAAACTGAATATAGATAAAATCTCACCCTCAGAGATGTCTCAATAAGCTTCTTTCACAGACCGGACGCCTTCCTAGTCTGGGCACAATCCTTTCCCCTGGTACAGCCCTTGTTCCAGCTCAGGTGGTAGCTAGGGGATTTCTCATGACTGCAGCCCCCTTTGTTCTGTTCCACCCCCTTATACATCTTTGGCACAAGGCAGGAATCCTCTGTCCCTTTCTGGGTTCCTAAATGGAAAAGCACCAGGTTAAAGATGGATTCCAGTTCAGGTGACATGATCACATGTCACTGTAAGACTTCATTACCCACTTGCTAGCACACGTATACAGGAAGACTTACAAGTAAACAGAGCCATTTACAACCAATTGTCCTGGTTAATGGGAGCCATCAAGATTCCAAGCCACCATTAATGGCCCACACTTTGCGTAATTACAAATAGGACCTCAGAGTTATATTTCATATTTCTAGTTTCAGATACAAGAATGATACATTTATACACATTGGATGAACACACACGGTAGATTATAAGCTTTGTAATGATACCTTACAAGAGACCTTTTGCATGAAGCATATTCCAGTTACATCATATTCACGCTCATTAGCATATTTTCATAACATCATATGAGTGCACCGTCACAGTTAGCAAATGGTGGAAGGGGCCAGGAGAGGTAGAGTGGCCTGTTAACATAGGACAAAAAGGGGGGCTAGTGGTTAAGGCTCAATTCCTAATGGCTAGACACTGAAAATCATGGGCTGAACAGACACTGGCTCTCCGACTTATTACAACCACCTGTAACCCACCAGCCCTCTTGTTCTCCTGCCCCTGCAGCGGTGTTAACACACCACCACACCTCACAGGTCACTTACAACATGTGCTGACTCCTTACGCTGAGCAATCTGTGCACTTGCCCCTTGCTGTGAGCTGGGAGAACTTCACACCCGAAGAAGGGCTTGGTGTGGCTCTGAAGCTTCTCTCTCCAGCAGAAGTTGGTCCAATGAAAGAGATCCCCCCTGCCCCCCCTCTGTATGCTGGGCCCCACTTGGCTACAGCTACACTGCAAACACTAAGACCCCCGGGCATAGACAGCTGCCCCTTGCCCACTGGCTGTCTGTGAGGGCGCCATGGGGGGAGAGGTAGTCTCCTCCCACCCATTGGGTTCCACTGCACCATGCACCTATCTGGCCTGGACTGGGGACATCAGCTGTAAGTTCAGCCCTGTGCTTCCCCAGCCAAGCTGGTTGCAGCACCATGGAGGCAGGTAGCTTGGTACTGCCAACCCAGTCACCTCTACTGCCCACCTCATTCTTCCACACAAGCCCACAGCACCAACTGCCTACAAGACAATCCTTGAGCAACACCGTGAAGACAACCTCTCTCCTCGACTACAACCCCCAGCTTTGTAGCTCCACTACAGCCGAGCATCCCTCCCAGCTCAGCCCAGCCCAACCCTCTGTTGCCCCCCACCATCCCTCCCAGCCCGACCCTCCATCACCCTCCCAGCATCCTCCCAGCTCAGCCCAGCCCGACCCTCCATCACCCTCCCAGCATCCTCCCAGCTCAGCCCAGCCCGACCCTCCATCACCCTCCCAGCATCCTCCCAGCTCAGCCCAGCCCGACCCTCCATCACCCTCCCAGCATCCTCCCAGCTCAGCCCAGCCTGACCCTCCATTACCCCCCAGCATCCTCCCAGCTCAGCCCAGCCCGACCCTCCATCACCCTCCCAGCATCCTCCCAGCTCAGCCCAGCCCAACCCTCCATCACCCTCCCAGCATCCTCCCAGCTCAGCCCAGCCCAACCCTCCAACACCCCCCAACCATCCCTCCCAGCCCGACCCTCCATCACGCCCCCACCATCCCTCCCAGCTCAGCCCAGCCCAACCCTCGGTTGCCCCCCACCATCCCTCGCAGCACGACCCTCCATCACCCTCCCAGCATCCTCCCAGCTCAGCCCAGCCCGACCCTCCATCACCCTCCCAGCATCCTCCCAGCTCAGCCCAGCCCGACCCTCCATCACCCTCCCAGCATCCTCCCAGCTCAGCCCAGCCCGACCCTCCATTACCCCCCAGCATCCTCCCAGCTCAGCCCAGCCCAACCCTCCATTACCCCCCAGCATCCTCCCAGCTCAGCCCAGCCCAACCCTCCAACACCCGCCAACCATCCCTCCCAGCCCGACCCTCCATCACCCTCCCAGCATCCTCCCAGCTCAGCCCAGCCCAACCCTCTGTCACCCCCCCACCATCCCTCCCAGCTCAGCCCAGCCCAACCCTCTGTTGCCCCCCACCATCCCTCGCAGCACGACCCTCCAAGCATCCTCCCAGCTCAGCCCAGCCTGACCCTCCATCACCCTCCCAGCTCAGCCCAGCCCGACCCTCCATCACCCTCCCAGCATCCTCCCAGCTCAGCCTAGCCCAACCTTCCGTCGCCCCCCCACCATCCCTCCCAGCCCTACCCTCTGTCGCCCCCCCGCACCATCCCTCCCAGCTCAGCCCAGCCAGACCCTCCGTCACCCCCCAGCATCCTCCCAGCCCAGCCCAGGCTGACCCCCTGTAGCCCCCGCAGCATCCCTCCCAGGCTGACCCCTCCACAGCCTGCCTACAAGCCCCACTCACAGGGCATCTGAATGCAGGAGGTGGCTTGAGAGCAGAGAGGTGCCTCCCCACTGGCACAGGCGCTGATCCCCCCAGGGGCTGATCCCCCCAGGGGCTGCCCCCCCCAGCCCAGTGCCCCTGGGGCCGAGGTGTCATTCAAAGCTGAGCAAAGTGCCAGGCCCAGATTCAGATTGTGCCTCCCCTGATCCAAACAGCTTCCCAGGGGGAAGGGCAGAGGGGCGACCCTGCCCCAGTGGAGAGTGACCCCGTTCCCCACAATCTGCTGTCATGGCCACAGGCCGCGGCTCCTTCTCCCCATGGCTGTGGCTCTGCCCTTCTCGCCGTGACCCCGGGGCTCCCTGCTAACGCAGGGTCCTGGGGTGTCTGTCGTAGGAAAGGGGCACACAGGCCTTTCTGTGCTGGCAGTTTCAGGCCTCAGTAGCCCAGAGGCGCTGGTGCCCCAGCACAGACAGGCAGAGCTGCCCCAAGTTGCAGCTGGCACTGGGCCACGCCCCGCCGGCTGCAAAGGGCAGGTCCCCGCGGCACAGCTAGCTCAGCTGTGCACCAGGGAGTGGGCGGGTTGTTTTCCTGCACGGTGATGCCAGGGCGGTGCGTTGAACTGGATAAAACCCACAGCGACAACAGTCAGCTTGTGGGCTCTGGGGAGGAAGGCAGAGGTGGCTCTTTGAGCCCTGCTGTAGGGCGCACCCAAACCCAGCACCGCTCCCATCCTGCCAGCTCTGGGTAAGGTGGCTCCCATACCTCCAGTGCCTGGGCTCCTCAGGGGCTTCAGTGCCTTTATCCTCACAACCCTCCCCCAACTGCAGGGCCACTACCCTCATCATGTGAGGGAAACTGGGGCACGGGAAACTAAGGGCTGGATTTAGGCACCAAAGTCCCACTGAACCCCAGGAGTTAGGCACCTACATACCTGTGGAAGCCTGGCCTGAAGGGCAGTGCCAGGGCACGGCTCCCCAGGGCCTGCACAGAGCTCAGCAGGGACAAGTTTCTCCCTGCCCCGTGGACTCACCAGCAAAGCTTTGGGGCAGGCTCTTGTATCTGCACTGGCCAGGTGAGCCCCATGGCTCCCTGATGGGGCAGGACCCCTGTGCAGCCAGCAGGAGGCAGTGCAGCACCCGAGGGCTGCACGTGGCTCTGTGGGCAGGGTCTGTGCGCTGCACGGGGGAACAATCCCCTCTGCAGCCAGCCAGAGCAGCCAGCGGCCTGGGCAGGGGGGATTCTGCACCCCTGGGGGCGGAGGGGCAGCTCATGGAGGGGGGGTAATCCGGGGGAAGGGGGGGGCTCTGGAGCCATGTTTGGCCCAGACAATGCCTCAGTAAGGAGATGAACTTGAGGGTTCCCCAGGCTAAACCGAGCCCTGCCATAGCTGTACCCTGTGACCCCCCCTGCAGATGGGGCTGGCTGGTGCAGAGGGGCTGATCTCTCCTGGAGGGTGACACAGCATCAGTGATCTCCAGCGGCTGCCTCTCAGGGCCCCAGCACGGTGCCTGCTGCTCCCATCCCGGCCAGCTCCTGACGGCTGTCACAGGGTGAATCACGCCCTGAGCCTGCAGCCAGTGGAAGTGACTCTGAGGAAACAGAACAGCGGCCTCCAGCTTCCGGCCCATCAGCTCCCCACTCCCCCAGGCCACGTGGCCCACCTCCAGGCTACCACATGCCCCATGGCCACGCTGCCCATGCTGGCGCCAAGGGGTCAACCCGCCCCACCAGTTCTGTCCCCCCCAGCCCCAGCCAGACCCGACAGGCAGGGTGCAGGGGCATGGCGCTCTTTGGCCTGAGACCCAAGCTAACCCTGTGGAGGGCCAGAGCTCAGGCCTGGTGCCATTCAGCCGCCTGGGCTGGCTCTAAGCGCGTTCACTAGCCCGTGCCTCAGTTTCCCCTGTTGTTAAATGGGGGTGACAATCCTGACTCCAGTCCTGTGTGAGAAGGACTGTTACGCACACAATACTTCGTTACTCACACACTCTAGGGGCACCAACCCGTACCCAGTTCCTAGGGCTCAGGCGTAACCTCACGCTCTAGGGCATCCACCATTACCCTTCCGTGGGCTCAGGGCGTAACCTCACACTCTGCAGGTTTGTGGGGTCTTTTACCAGTGAAAGAGCCTTACACAGGAATACCCTTAACCTCTATTTATTGACAGTCACCAAAACAGAATGCACCCGCTCCGCATACAGTGCTCACCACTCCCAAAAAGGCAGCTGACCTTTTCTTGATTGCCAGCCAGGGTCAGGTCATCTGGGGGACTCCAGCTTCCGCACGGTGTGATTGGCAGGTGTTGAGGTCTGGCAGCTCTGACCTTGGGGCTGTGTCCTGGAGTTGGTTCCAAAGAACTTCCTTTTGGACCCACCTTTACGTAGTGAAACTTGAGTCTTGCTTAGCTCGACCTTAACCATCATTTTACTAAAATATTACAGAACAATTTTCTAATTAATCCTAGCACATAGCAAAACAATTCTTTAACCAGTCATACCCCAGCACCTTAATTGATTGACACCATCACTCGCTCTCCCCCACTCTTACTCACTTTCACCAGCAGAGGGTTGGGGGGCGGGGGTTAGGGCTGCGGTTGGGGGTGCGGCCTTTGGGGTGGGACTGGGGATGAGGGGTTCAGGGGCTCTGGGCTGGGGCCAAGGGGTTCGGAGGACGGGACGGGGCTCAGAGCTAGGGCAGAGGGTTGGGGTGCGGGGTGTGTGTGCGCGGGCAGTGCTTACCTCAGGCAGCTCCTGGAAGTGGCCGGCATGTTCCTGCGGCTCCTAGATGGAAGTGTGGCCAGGCAGCTCTACAGATTGTCCCCAGCTGCAGGATTTGCCCCCACCGCTCCCATTGGCCACCGTTCCTGGCCAATGGGAGCTATGGAGCTGATGCTCAGGGTGGGGGCAGTGCACAGAGACCCCTTGGCTGCCCCTGTGCCTAGGAGCTGGACATGCCGGCCGCTTCCCAGGATCCACACGGAGCCAGGGCAGGTAGGGAGACTGCCTTAGCCCTGCTGTGCTGCTGACCGGACTTTTAGTGGCCCAGTCAGCAGTGCTGACCGGTGCCGCCAGGGTCCCTTTTCGACCAGGAGTTCAGGTTGCAAACCGGACACCTGGCAACCCTAGTTCTGTCCCGGCTCTGGGAGGGGAGCAGGGTCTGGGGGTTTCAGCATGGGGGCTGGGCATCAGGACTCCTGGGTTCTCTCACCAGCTCTGCCCTCCCCCAGCTGACTCACTCAGCTTCCGGGGGGCAAGGGCCTCTGAGGTGTGGCCCAGAAGACACAGAGGTGAGCTGGTCTCAGCCCAGTTCCCCGCAGCACAGGGCTGACAGCGCAGACATCCCCCACCCCCAGCAGAGCCAGAGGGCACAGAAATGCAGCCAGAGCAGAGCTCCGAGCTTCTCCCTCGCCCTGGCACCTGGCGCCCCTGCGCCAGCTGGGGCACTCACTGGCTCCTCTTGCAGCTTGTTCAATGGCCTGGTCACCTGGCGGGTGGGGGGTCCTCGATAGGGATGCAGTACACAGGGGCGGGGGGGAATGATTCACTGACTGACATGGAACAACTGACCCACACGCCTCCTCCCTGCACCCACCCCACTGATCCACTGCACTGACCCACACGCTTCCTCCTCCTTGACCCACATGCTTCCTCCCTGCGCCCATCCCACTGACCAACGCACCTCCTCCTCCCTGCCCCACCCTACTGACCCACACGCCTCCTTGCCCCAACCACAGCCCCACTCCCCCCTTACTCTTCATGCCCCCCACCCACAACCGCAGTTCCACCCCCTCCTTACCCCTCATTTCCCCCATCCCACCTCCTTACCCCCTGCCCCCATCGCACTGCCTCACCCTGCCCCCCCCCCCCACTTCTTCCAGTTTCTCAAGTCAGGCTAAAATGAAAAGCATATGGTGGAAAAAGGGAGGTCGCTGACGGGTGTGACTCCCTGGAGCTGGGGGGACAGGCCTGGGGTAGGGGGCTGATGCAGGGGGCAGACAGAGAAGGCAAACAGGGGACTCTTTACTGAGCTGTTCCCAGGACCTTCTCAGGGGCGCTCCAGGCTGGACACTTCAGGAGGGAGCTGCTGGTGCTAGGAGGGGCCTTTGTTTTGGGGGTTGAGGCTGGTGAAAGGTGCTGGGGTTGCAGCCTGTTCAAACTAGGGGCTGCAGCTGTCCTGCTGCATCCCCTTTGCCAGCCCACCCAGCGAGTGCCAAGGGGGTGGATGTTTGTCTCAGCACAGGTCTGGGAGCCAGGAGCACCGAACACTGGCTCAGGCACCCACTGGGCCAGCCCCTCACCTGCTCTGTGCCTCAGTTTCCCCCTCTGTGAAACGGGGGTGATGACACCCATCACATGGGGGAGCCATGTGCTAAGCATCATCTGGGTGGCCCAGCTACATCGGCCTAGCGGGCAGAAGCCTGGGAGTCAGGACACCTGGGTTCTATGCCTGGCTCTGACCTGCTGCTGGGGGAGAGAGCCGAGGGGTTTGTAGTGTGGGAGGGGTCTCCAGGCTGGGGAAGGGGGTGAGGGCTCCGGCTGTGGTGGGGGGGTGGGGCTGGGGATGAGGGGTTTGTGGTGCAGGCAGGGGCTATGGGCTGGGGCCAAAGCGTTTGAAGTGCTGGACTGGGCTCAGGGATGGGGCAGGGGGTGGGGTGTGGAAGGAGGGGGTGCGGTCACTCCCCTTCCCTGTGCCTGTTTCCCTCCCCCTTGGTCTAGGAGCTCGCCTCTGCAGCGGCACCCGAAGAAGGATGATGAGACCCACCCAGCTCATGGCACCTATCAGCCAGTGCAGTGTCGCTGATCACTCCTAGCCAGGGCTGGCTTTGATGCAGCAGCTTTACCAGCTTAGGTCAAAACTTCCCCAAGGTACAAAATATTCCACCCTTAGTCCTTGGATTGGCCGCTACCACCACCAAAGAAATACTGGTTACTGGGGAAGAGCTGTTTGGACACGTCTTTCCCCCCAAAATACTTCCCAAAACCTTGCACCCCACTTTCTGGACAAGGTTTGGTAAAAAGCCTCACCAATTTGCCTAGGTGACTACAGACCCAGACCCTTGGATCCTAAGAACAATGAACAATCCTCCCAACACTTGCACCCCCCCTTTCCTGGGAAATGTTGGATAAAAAGCCTCACCAATTTGCATAGGTGACCACAGACCCAAACCCTTGGATCTGAGAACAATGAAAAAGCATTCAGTTTTCTTACAAGAAGACTTTTAATAAAAATAGAAGTAATTAGAAATAAGAAATCCCCCCTGTAAAATCAGGATGGTAGATACCTTACAGGGTAATTAGATTCAAAACATAGAGAACCCCTCTAGGCAAAACCTTAAGTTACAAAAAAGATAAACAGACAGAAATAGTTATTCTATTCAGCACAATTCTTTTCTCAGCCATTTAAAGAAATCATAATCTAACACGTACCTAGCTAGATTACTTACTAAATGTTCTAAGACTCCATTCCTGGTTTATCCCCGGCAAGGACAGAATATAGACAGACACACTGACCCTTTGTTTCTCTCCCTCCTCCCAGCTTTTTAAAGTATCTTGTCTCCTCATTGGTCATTTTGGTCAGGTGCCAGCGAGGTTACCTTTAGCTTCTTAACCCTTTACAGGTGAGAGGAGCTTTCCCCTGGCCAGGAGGGATTTCAAAGGGGTTTACCCTTCCCTTTATTTTTATGACACCAGGGCTGGCTTTGATGCAGCAGCCTGGGGACGGTGCCCCATCCTAGCTGGGCAGGGCTCATGCCCTCCTTGCCTGGCCAATCCCATGGGGCTCCCCTTGAATATGTCCAGGATGCGATGGCTGCAGCCCTGCAGCCGCTGTACAGCCATGGGCACAGTAGGCCTGTGTGTGGGTGTTCGTCTGGCTCCAGGGCTGGGGAGGGAGGAGGAGACCCGGGAAAGAGCAGCAGCAAGCCGTTCGCTGAGTAGACGGGACTGGGCTGGCAGGTCCAGGCGCGTTCCCAACTCCACGGAGAGGGACGTCAAGGCTGGCTGGACTGGGTCTGCGCTTCCCTCTGAGCCAAGCTCCGGGCAAAGTTTTGGTGACTGGGAGACCCAGTGTGTGTGTGATTACCCCAAACCTTCCTGCAGGCGCCGGGGGACTGGGTGGCACCTGGAAAGACCGTGGAGGTGTTTCCTTTGGGCCAGCTCCAGCCTGGCCAGGCTCCAAGCTCAGCGCTCCCCTGCCAGCCTCGTGAAGGGTCCTGGAGGAGCCAGAACACAGGGCAGGGGAGGAGAACGTAACCCTGCCGTGGGGCAGGGGCTGCTTTGCAGCCGAGGGCGGTGGGGGGCTGCGTCGGTGCTCCCGCATGGGCACTGCTGCCCGCCAGGGGACGGACGGCTGGGCCTGCACAAGGGGGCCTGTGTTTATACCTGGTGCAGACACAAGCATTAGCGCCGCACAGCATCTCGTGAGGATCTGATGGGCTCCATCCCCAGCTGTGCCCTGACGTGGCCCAGCTCTGTGCCTCAGTTTCCCCCTCTGTAGAACGGGAGGATAGCGACACCAACCCTCCGGCTGTCCCGCTGCAGGACTGGGCCCTTGGTGGCATGGTTCTGGAGGATAGATCCATGCAGCCAGGGAAGGCTGGCATCAAGCTGTCTGTGTTTTCAAAGGCCCTCCAGCTCACTCCCCTCCCTCTGCACTCTGGTGTGGATTACAGGGATCCCGGGGCGGTTGTTGATTGGGAACGCTTCCCAGCCGCTGCTCCAGGCCCAGAACACGGTGTGTTCGCTTTCAAACCTCGCACTATATCTGTTAACCTTTTACAAGGCCAAGACAAGAGCTGGGGACGCAGCCAGGGCTGGAGCTCTTCTCCATGTTCCTTTCCCGGTGTGCCAACCAGACGGCTGCACCGTGCCACAGCCAGCAAGTTCCTTTCCCTTAACTCTCAGTGGAAACCCTTCCTGCCGCCCCTTGCCAGCCACGCCAGTGTCACACCCACAGACCCTGGTCGTCGGCGGGTGGGGATCCAACCTGGGGCCTCTGGAACTTAGTGCATAAGCCTCCATTGCATGAGCTAAAAGCCCCCTGCCTGGTAGCGACGGCTGCAGAGCAGACTCATCTTCTCTCTCTCTCGAATGGTCTTGGTGCCACTGGATGGGACACAACACCACACCCAGAAGGCGCGTGGGTTACATCAGCTGGCGGAGGAGTAACTTCATATCGAGCTTCAGATCCCCGTCTTGGGCTTTGATTGATTGGGGAGGGGAGTCCCCAGGCATGCTGGGGTGGCTGGGAGGAAATCGAAAGGAGCTGTTTGTGCTGAATTGCTCCCCCCCCGTCACCCCACATTCTCCATCACAAACCCTGGGACAGCAGCAGCTTCCAGTACACTGGGCTCCCCACAGCTCCCATCGGGGCAGACCTCGGCTGGGGCAGTTTGTCCCAGCCCTGTTCAGGGGCACAGCACATTCTCCAGCCCCGTTCCTGGAGCCGTGGTCACTGACACGAGCAGTGGATCTGCCCCAGTGACTTCAGTGCAGCTGTGGGACTCAGCGCTGCAGAACAGGAGGCCCTAGGTCACTAGCAGCTGAAGCGCCAGGATGAACCCTGGGCCCGAAAGCCTCCCTGTATGACGTCCCCAACCGCTGTCCAGAGGAGAGCGCTTGCCCTGGCTCTGGGACGAGGGCTTTTAATCCGCTCCGGGTGGCTCCGTTCCCCAGTGGCACAGGCTCGTTCCTACCAGAGGGGTTTATTGCAGTCTCTGTTTGCCTCCCGTTAACAGCAGGCAGGAGGGAGGGAGAAGCTAGGAATTGCACACCCGCCCCGCAAGGCAGGTCAGTCTTTCCCAGAGGCTTGGGGAGTGGCTCTGCTTTCACTTTGGCCCGTTCGCTCCATCTGACGCTGTTGTGGGCCGGATGTAAACCAAGCTGGCTGGGTTTCAGCGCAACACTCATTGCAGGGCCTCTTGGCGAGGCACCAAGTCCCAGGGTTAACCAGGGCGCCCTGGGGCTCCCAGCTCCCTGCACAAACAGCAAAATCTCATACCCAGTGTGACGAAATGGGACTGTTCTTAATGTTTCCTCTGAATAGTGTGGGGGTGCCTCGGTTTCCCCTAGGCAGTTCTTAAGGATCTAGGTGGTGGGGTAAGGGTGTATGATCATTGCAGATCCCTAGAGGGCAGGTGTGTGCAGGGGTCTGGACACAGAGAATGGCCGACACTCTGTTTCCTGGCAACTTATGGCCTGGGCCCTTCCCCCCTGCAAGGTGAGAGCTAAAGGGTTGGAGAACAAAGGAATCAGGTGCCCTCCTGGCCGGGGAAAGGGACAAAGCCCAGAGGAGGAGGGGCTGGAGGGAGTTTCAGTTTGGGGGTGGCTGGGACATGGAGTGAAGGGCAGACGTGGTTGTCTGGCTCACTGCCCCCCAAAATGGACCCCCGCAGCTGAAGGGTCCGGTTCTCTGCACCTACAAGCTCTGTATTAGACCATGTTCCTGTCGTCTAATAAACCTTCTGTTTTACTGCGGGAAGCAGCGCGGGGCGAGGGATGTGCTGGCCACGGCTTCCTGCAGCCCCCGTTGGCCTGCAGTGGGGAACCGCGGCCAGTGGGATCCGCGATCGGCCAAACCTGCGGACGCGGCAGGTAAAAAAACTGGCCCGGCCCGCCATGGGGCTTACCCTGGGGGGCTGCGTGCCAAACGTTGCCGACCCCGGTGCTACAGCAATCTCCCGTACAGCAATGGCTGTTACAAGACAGCGTAATTTAGAACAACCCAGAGTCTAAAGCTCAGGTGTATTTGAGGATCTGGGCCAGTACTTGGCTGTTTCTATAGTAATGACCCCTGAGCAAGCAGTGTAATGTACATGCTTATCACTGAGCGTGTCCAGAGGCTGCACGTCCATCAGAATGACTAGATGTCCTGATGTGTAATAAAAACACTTGGAGTCATAAAAAATCAACCCAGCCTACTTTCCAGGGCCTGATCCTTCTCTCCCTTACAGCATCTGAGCAGTAGGAGAATGGCTAATACTGGCCAGTATTCTAGTTGCTGTATTGTGTTATAAAACAACAACAAAAAATAGAAAAATAGAAAATACAAATTAATGTTTTGAATTCATTTAGGGAAAAGAATTTACAGCACAGTACAAGAATTTAAAACATTTAAAACATTCCTTTCTTTCTCTCCAGTATTATAGTCTCTCTTGTTCCAGTTTTGGGTAGCGGGAGCGAGTAGTATAAGGTCCCTACCATCAATCGAACGTTAACCCCACCCCTTGGCCCCGTAAGCCCTGCACACGGGTCACTGGAAGTCCCACCTCATGGGAGTATTACTTCCGGGGTCAAGGCAGACACATGTCCGGAAACAAGGTGTGTCATGTGACCCCTGTAAGAACTCCTCCCACTGTCCTCTGCTGATCAGGATGGATTTTGCCCCCACAGGAACGCCTCGAGAGAAGATTTGACCAATCAGGGGGAGTTCCGGGGTTTGTGTGACCCCTCTAAGAACTCCTCCCACTGCCCTCTACCAATCAGGAGGGTTTTCAGCCGCTGGGGACCACCCTGAGAGGACATTTGTCCAACTGGGGGGAATTCTGGGGCGGGGTGACCCGTCAGGAAGTGGCTCGTGTGACCCCCTCTAAGAACTCCTCCCACCACCCTCTACCAATCGCGATAGGTTTTGGCCACATTGGACAGCCCCAAAAGGAGATTCGACCAAAATAGGGTGGGTTCTGGGACGGGGTCAACCGCCCAGAAGAGGGTCGTGTGACCCCTCTAAGGACTCCTTCCAACACCCTCTGCCAGTCAGAGTGCAGCACCATCACCTCATAAGTCCCAGCGCTGGGAAGAGGAGGCCATCTCTTACCAAGAAGACGTGGTTTAGAAATTGTGGAAAGGCTGAGAGGAAACGTGGACTCCTTTACCACCCCTGTGAGAACTTCAGACTTTGTTTTAGCCCCGAGGACCTTTGGAGTTGTGTGGAGAAAGCGCTACAGCAGCGACAGTTCTGAAGAGGATGAGAGAGAAGCCAAGGGGATTCCTCTGGCCCAGCCATTGATGGATATGCCAGAATCCTACCCTGAAGCCCAACCGCTCATGAGACACCCCGATGAGCATGGTGGCCTCTCATCATCCGCCACCCTGGAGGAGGAAGGCGATCATGGCTTGGGGGAGGCACTGGCAGACAAGGTGAATGGAAAAGACGTAGCTCAGGTACATGAATGATTAAGAAGCGACGGTCGATGATTGGGTGTAATGGGGTTAGGAACCAGGGGTTGTGTAAATCTAAAAACAAGCAGTGGGAACTTACGCTTGTTTCTTGTCTGAAAATCTCTCGACAGCTTGACGATGCCTTTCTAGAGGACCCGGAGGCCCTGGATGGCGTTGCATCAAGCAGCGAAGGTGAACCAGGCCCATTTTGGTTTTGCTCAACGCCGCTAGAAATTGTTGAAGATGACTCCGAGGAGGACGGCTAGGAGGAGTTTAGGAGGAGGCCTGGCATGGAACTCGCTGAGCCAGTGCCACGTCACGAGCGTAAAAATGTTATGCGGACTATTGTACGCGTTGCTGTTTATGCTGTTCTTCATCACTGTCTTCGGGAAAAACTTTTTGAAAATTGTGAGGGCTGTGTCATATATGCCCCAGCCCAATGGCACCATGACTGTGACTTGGACTTCAATGGCTAGAAACTGCAAGTTCTGGGGCCTGTGTGCTGAGCTGTGTTTGGAAAGCTTATTGAACACTATTATTGCCATAGGTTATGTTATGCAACGTCTGTGCCTAACCCAAGAACATTTAGCGCAAGAGGTGACCTTGAGAAATGCTGTGCAATTCAGTGGAGACCCTGACCGTGTTTTAAAGAAAATGTCCAAACCGGAAGATGCCTGCTTACAGCGTTACATTGACCGCCTGGTCCACACAAAAAGGGACAGAACCCTGCTTAAGAAAAAGACTATTTGAAAGAAATCTAAAAGGATTGATTGAGAGAATGATGAGGGGACAAACATGCAATATAAAACTTGGTCGCTGTACATTTTAAAAAATCGAATGAAAAGGGCTTTGTGATTATCTGTGTTTCTCTTAGAAGGTCTCTGGCCCTTAAGTGAGCTAAAAGTTTTAATGGAGCATCTGGGTTTGTTTTCAAGAAGCTGTATGATTTTTAAATTTAAAACAATGGTTTGTGAGAACCTAGGTCTTGTGTCTTTGTGTAAAAGAGACCCATTTACAGCAAAAAGCTGTGAAGTGGGAGGGGAACAAATCCTAAAAATGTGTTTACAGTGTAACCCTTCTGCCCATCAGAGTTGGCCACAACAGGGGCTGGATTCAGTATCTAGAAGCTCCATTCCAGTAACACGATGCAAAAACGGGTCAAGCCCCCACCAATGGGGCACTGAAGCTCCCCTACAACAAGTTGAAATCACTGAATACTGTGTTAAGTAGTAGGGGGGCCTCAGAGCTGGGGCACCTTGAACCCAAAGTGAATTCAGCTTGTAGTCTGTAACCAAACTCCTAATAGAATCAAAATTACCTCTGACATTACACAATGGAGAGAAAGTGCAATTGGTGTTTGGGGCCCTCAGAAGGGGGCTCACACCACTAGGCACAAACCTCCAAACTCTCTCAATTCACTGGCTTTTGGAATCCTTGTCCCTTGCCTAGCGAGTGCTACTTAGTTGATGGCGAGTCCCTCCGTCACAAAAGGCCAAGGACAGTTCCACTGTCCTTGATTCACATCATCAGGATAACAACACTTTATTCTTCCTGCCCCAAGAACAGAGAAACTGGGGATCCCACAGCAGCCAAAGTGACCATTTGGGCTCCTGTGGGCTCATGCTAGGTGGGGTGAGTGTCCTGTGCAAACGAGATCAGCTCCTGAAGTCCTTTCCCACAACTCACCACCAGATGTCAGGGTAGAGCTCATCCTGCCTCTGCTTACAACAGGAAAACAAAACAGGGATGGTTCAGACATGTGTTTGAGTACAAGAGAGTTGACTCATCCTGTTGAACTGAATGGTTTTAACCACACCCCCACTGAAGAGCGAAGGTAACTGTGATTCCTTACCCTTGTTGCTATAGGGATAAATTTGATGGGTGTGCACCCATAGTAAGGGAGGTGGGTGGGTGAGTTTGGATTAATATGAAATGAAATAAAACCTCAGGAATTTGCAGATGCTATTGGGCAGTTTAAATATAATCCCTGGAGTTGGTAGAGCACTGTTGGACAGTGAAAATGACCCAGGAACTGGCAGAACTCTACTGGACAGTTTAAATATGACCCAGGAGTTGTTTGAATGCTATGGGTCACTCTTTCTAGCAATTCAAAGCCATTAAACGTTTAAAATACTATATTTACCCAAAAAACCCAAAACAACCAACCAAAAAATCCCACCACACACACACACACACACACGGGTCTAACCCCAAACTGAAATGTTTGAAGGGTTCACAAATCTTCACCATGCTTTAGAACAATCATTTGCTCGAAAGAGAAATTTTTAAAAGCTGTGGGTGCTTATTATGGTTGTGATACAACCATTTTATTTCAATCCCCCACCCCAAACTTTAAGCATGAAAGAAACATGTTTAAAAAACAAGCCCCAAAGACATTTACTGAGATCTGCAAAGGGTCCCCACTTGGAAATGGGTACAGTTACATTACGGATTGGTGATTTACTCTTTAATACTATAAGAAGGCCCTACAGAAAAATGTATTTTAACTAAAAGGAAAAAAATGTGGCCAAAAGCAGCTCGGTTGTGCAGACAGCTTAATTTGTTGCATCATACTAAAGAAGTTCTGTATTAAAATCACAAATGAGTTTGATTCCCCATAGTTTAAATTCCAGGGTATTACTAATTAAGAGGTCTCTTGGGTTTTGGTACTGTTTCTCTCCCTTGCCCTGTGAAAGTTGCAAGCTGCTAATTGTGTTGGTACATCCTAGACGGAGTCTGTTCTCAAAGCAATACTTTGTAACAACAGAAACAGCACACAGAGACTCCCCGCCCTTTTGTTGTATTTATCTGGCTTTGTTAACGATTGTGCTTTAAAATAGAGATAGAGGATGTATGTGGATGGATGCTTGGTGTGGATAATAACTGAATGATCAGGGAGGTGCCAGCCTAAGAATCCAGTGTCCGTCGGCCAAAGAAGGCGTCAACCAGAGGACCCCCGGAGGGCAGACTGGAATCCACCCAACAGCTTCAAGGATGGGAGAACCGAAGAACAAGACGGAGCCGTCAGGAATGTGCCATCTGCTGATTGATTCAGCAACAGCATGATGAAGCAATTCCCATAGACTGGCATAGGAATAAATTCCTATAAAAAGGGACTCTAGAAACGGAAAGCTTTGGGGTCTGATTCTGCAAACCAACTTCCAGGAGTGTCAGATGTGCATCTGACAAGGCCCTGCTCCCTCCTCGTCTCCAGGCCACCTGGCCAGTGGCTTGGCATGAGCAACTCTAAGGCTGGTAACTCTGATAACAACCTTGCAGAACCTCTGTGTGTGTGTGTGTGTGTGTGTATGAATGAATGTGTGAATAAATATGAAATTGAATGGAATGTTATACCTATAACTAACTGCTTACTATGATTCTTTCTGTATTCACAATAAATGTGGCATTTTGCCTTTTCCCTTTTAATAAGATCCTGCTGGCTTTTATTTTATTGGTATAACAAATTCCCCCACCCCAGATCACAAAAGGGAATGTTAGGGAGGGGTGCCTAACATCCTGAAGTAGCTATTATTTGAGAGTTGTAGCGATCAAACCAACCTGCTAGCTCCTATTTTGAAGTCTGTTTGAAACAAAGGCTTAGGATGGTGTAAAAACCTCAGGTATTTTGGAGACTCTTTCAACAGAAACTCTCTTGAATGGCTGCTGGACTGCAAAAGGAGCCATGCTCCCTGTTTTTAACTCTGAAAATATATATTCTATTCTATCACTCGTTGGCCATGCTGTCTTAGTAAATAATGGTGCCTATGTTTCTTGCAGTGTGATCTGTTTAGCATGGAACCAGTCACTGTAAACTGCGTTTCATCACCGGGCCAAGGTAAAAACCATTTTAACTGGAGTTTTGCTTAATAACTTCAGGTATTAAACAGGTTGGATAGGGATTTGGGGGTAATACTAACTAACATTTTTGCTTGTTCTTTAATCCAAAGGACCAAACACACATGGGGGTGGGGTGGGGGGGGGGTGTAACTTTCTGCAATTGGCTTTTAAATGCATGTGGTTTTATTGAAAAGTATTTTGTTGCAAACTGTGTTTTAAACTCTCTCTCTCTCTCTCTCTCTCTGTAAAAAAATAGGTGGTTTTTTTTAAAGTATATGGCTGCAAACTGATGGTAATGGTGTGTTTCAAACTAACAGGGTGTTTTTTTACTGTGCAAAATGTGTTTTAAACTGGATTTTAAAAGTTGATTTTAAAAGAGATGCTCTCGACTGGAGGCTCTCAAACTGGCATGTCTGAAAATGGGGAGGTGGAATCAGACTCTCACACAGTCTGGTTTAGAAAATTCCCGAGAGGGCTCTCTAGAATGATGGGTCCCCATCTCCTCCCGATGACCCTCACGGAAGCGCCTCAGAGTCTGACTCTCAAATAGCATCTGATGTAGATGGTCCCGTAGAGGAACCCCCAAGTAACCCTGAAAATGCAGAGGTGTGTATGGAGAGAGTGAGAAGTTGGCAACGTGAATTACCTAGATTTGGGGGGGTCGGTGTATTGTGAGGAATTTCATTTTGTCAAGCTTGAGCGAATAAATTCAGCTCAGCAGGTTGTTGAAGCCATACAAAGGGGGATACAGTTAGTTCTCCATGACGTTAATGGTAGGGTGGGCCCTGATGATTATGTTCAGTTACATTTAGAGAGCCGTAATTTAACTAACCCGTTGTTTTCGGTCTGAAGAACTAGGGATGAGCTGTCTGCTGAGGATTTCGTCAATCAGACCTCAAAGCTGCCACAGAGCAATAGAGTTGCATGTCAATGGGACATTGCACCTCGTTGTGACAGTTGTAAAAAAACAGGGGTGGAGGCCGCTCATAGAGTTTTAAATGTTATCCTCAGTAGTCAAATCCTCCATAAAAAAGAGACAATGTTTAGTAGACCTGACTTACACGGCTACCAATCTGTGTTTTGCGCGTGGGCTCTTGGCCGTCATGTCCGACCGTAAACCTACGGACGCGGAATCGTTAGCGGGGGGGTGAGAAAGTTGCATGAGAAACTGGGCTGGTCAGATCAAAAAAAGATTATGCTCAGTGACGTAGTAATGTCTGAACAGCATTTAGGAGTCAACATACAGGTGGTGCTGTATGCGGCGAAAGGGGCTTTTTTTAAACGGGGGGGGCAGTTTACCCCAAGACTTATTTCATCCTGTTGCACGATGAGCATTACTATGGGGTTCTGGTTGTGAAAAAGTTGTTCGGAGCAAAAAATTATGGTGAGTTTTGCCCCACGGTGCACAGTCACGGCCACTCTTGCAGGTCCAGCTGCTGCCTCTGCTTGAGTGTAACATGCTCAGACAGCGTGGACGTGCAGCTGAGGTGTCCTCGCCGTAGACTGTATTGTCAGTCCAGAGAGCGTTTAGACAGACACATCGACTGGGCATCGACAGAACAAGCTGAATGCCTGTTTAAAACGTTGTGCGATAAGGGTCAGTCTTACGTGGACAAGCGGCACAGGTGTAAAGGGAGGCGCTGTAAGCAGGGTCAGGGTTTGATCGCTGGCGATGTAGACGGTCACCTCGGTTTTATGGACAGCCTTAGAAAGCCCGAATCCTCAGAAAAGTGTATTTGTTATGATTCCGAACACACACAGGAGACTGGGTTGCACACTCCCAATTACATTTTTGCTTTGTCCCTCAAGCCGGAAAAGTCCTGGGAATTTAAGGGTGATGAGTGTCTTTCTATGTTTGTTCAGACCTTTATTGGCAAAGAGTTCCGGGTCTACACGTTCCAGGCGTACAATTCCAAAGGTTACGATGCATACTTCATCATTAGACAGTTACTGAAGGAAAAGATGTGCCTAGAACTGATCACTCAGGGTAGTAAACTAATGTGTGTGGAAGTTAAGGCCCTGGGCATTCGTTTTCTAGACTCTTTAAACTTCTTGCCCATGAAGCTTGGTAAGCTCCCGCAGGTGATGGGGTTTGAAGGGTGCAAAGGGTATTTTCCACATTTTTTGAACACTTTTGAAAATCAAAATGACGTGCGGCCTATGCCCTATGTGTGGAACACTATGGTGTAGAAAGCATGATGCCCAGGGAAAAAGCAGAGTTTCTCGACTGGTAGCAGGCCCACAGGGAGGAGACGTTTGACTTGCAGAAAGAGCTCGCGTATTACTGTCAGCAGGATGTCAACATTTTGAGACAGCCTTGTATCCTATACAGAAAAGAGATTATGAAAATGATGGAGAAGGGAGATCTAGTAGAGAGAGAACCTGGTAAATTCACCGAGATAAAACTGGGTATAGATCCATTCTGGTACATAGCACTGGCATCTGTCTGCATGGCTGTGTACAGGTTTATGTTTCTGGAGCCTAACATGGTAGCTCTTCTCCCTCCAGACAATGATGACAGGCAGAAAAAGATATTCGACCCCATCTGTTCAGTGGCTGTTGTATACCTCTCACAAAGAAACTATACAAATACGGCATGCTTTACAGGGTGGGGAACTACAGGTAGGCCTCTACTCTTTAGAGGGTTATGCCAGTGTTGACAGGGTACACACAGCCTTAGAGTTTAACGGGTGTTCTTTTCCACGCTTGTGCCACCTGTCATTGTGAAAAAGCACAAAACCCTATGACGGGGACAACTTTTGGGTTTCTTTATTACAAGACGCAGCTCAAGACCGACTATCTGAAACCACTTGGTTTTGTAGTGAGGACTCTTTGGGAGCAAGAGTGGGAAGTGAGGAAAGAAACAGACAGGGAGCTTGCAGGTATTTAAAATGAGCCCAGTTGCCCTAGTCTCTCGTGCCTAGGGATGCTCTTTTTGCGGGGAGGACAAACGCTATCCGCCTATATTACAAACTTAACTCCGGGGAAGAAATCCACTATTATGATTTTACCAGCTTCTACCCTTTTGTAAAGAAAACCAAAGAATACCCTATCGGACACCCCGATAGAGTTTATGACAAATTTGGACCCCTTGCAAATTATTTTGGAATTGCAAAAGTTAAAGAGTACCACACACAAGGCTTCTTTTTCCCATTGTTACCTGTCAGAGTGGGTGGCAAACTTATGTTCCCGATATGCCGAACCTGTGCGGAAACCGAGCAGCGGGAGATGTGCATCCATACTGATGAGGAGAGGGCCATCCTGGGGACTTGGTGCACGGTGGAATTGAACGCGGCCATAGCGAAGGGGTACGCGGTGGCAAAAATATATGAAATCTGGCTTTTTAATGAAAAATCTGATGAACTCTTTTCAGAGTACATCAAATGACACCTCCGCCAGAAACAAGAGGCTTCAGGGTATCCCAGCTGGTGCACAGACAAAGAAAAACAAAATAAGTACATGAACTATTTCTACCAGAAAGAAGGTGTGCGTTTGTGCCAACATGAGATCAGGTTTAACCCCGCTAAACGCCAAATCGCTAAACTCTTTCTAAATTCCCTCACGAGCGAGATCCCGCCAGATCAACACATCACCGAGTTTGTGTCGGCAGGCCTGAAAACATACGGGTATAAGCTGTCGGGAGGAAAGGCCTGTATGAAAGTCAAAGGTATTACCCTGAACTTGGCAAACTGTCAAAAGATCAACTTTGACAGTTTGAAAGATCTAGTCCTGGACTATTGCACGGGCCTGCGAGAAAACACCTCAAAAAAGAGAGAGGTGCAGCAGCCCTCTATCGTAAGGAACAAAAATCAGTGGTAAATAGAGACCAAAACCCTTAAGAAAACACAGAAAGTCATTTACAACAAGAGGGTCCTAGGAGAAGGGTTTAAAACCCTGCCCTACGGATTTTAAAATGAATACGAGGTGGAAACACCCCTTTTCTGCAATTCTCGCGGGGCCTAGCAACTGTGGGAAAAGTTACTTTATAAAAAATGTGTTGGATAATGCCAAACAAAACATTGTCTGTTATGCCTGAGAATATTGGATAACATGGCTAGAAAAAGCATTGCAAGATACACATGTCTGGGCTTGTTGAAACACATTTTGAGCAAGGCTAGGCATGCCCAAGAATTTAAATGTATTTTTTACAAAGTTCATCACCATCCGGTCGTTTTGCACTAAGTCGTTAGAATACAATTTTAAAATCTGGTCACAAGATAAACCCTTGCTCCGATGATGTAAGAAACACTCAGTGATAGCCGCAGGCGACAGAGCAGGGGTCTTGTAATTGTCTATTGTGAAACACAATGCCTGTGGCATTTTTGTTTAAAAATTTCATAATGCTTTTAGGAAACAACATGCTCTTTGGGGGGTGCCCGTATGAGTGTAAAAACTCTCCACGGTTACGCTCCGCCAGACACAAGGCAAGCCAGTGTTCACCAGGTTGGTTGTGTGGATGTGCGATACAAACCTAGGGGTCTCTGAGACAGCTTGTCGCCAGGGAGCCAAATCACAAGGGAACACATCTAAGAAATTCTTTTTTGTGTAAGGCACCTTGATAAGACACACGAGAGCTGCACGGTGTCCATGTTCACATATGGTCAAGCAGAACGTCTCTCCTCTGATTTCTCTCTATGATGTTGTCAAAAACCCCATGCACGATCAGATTGATGGTGATGGTTAAAGCCTTCCCAAAACGTATTTCTGCTCTCAGGTTCCCGGTTTGAATCAGGGAATAGTCATCGGCGCATTCCTGGTTGGGAGACAGGTCAAAGGCAAAGAAGGTGTAACCCTGTGGAAACTCCTCACGGTCGATTAACAGAGAATGATCTGTCATGTGTTTACCAGTGTCTGTACCAGATTCATGTATTCTCTCACGCAGCATCCTGCCTCGAAGTCTGGTTGCAGAGGCTTGGTTGGTATCTGTTCACCATCCACATACAAGGCCACTAAATTAATATCATAATGTTTAAAATGAAAGGGATTTTTAGTGTAACTTCCACTCAAGGCATAAGACAAAGCCTAGGACAAGCATTTTGGGTAACTGTCCCAAAAAACAGGTTCTCCTGGTTATTGACCCTGCTGCCCACGGGGATGCTAAACACTTTCATTCCCACATGGTCCACGGGATATTTAGCATTTGTGGTAAGCAGGGACTCCGCGTGCCCCAGACGAACGCTCAGGGCCACCCGTACTTTCTTCACAAAAAGGGATGCTGATACAATGCGCAATTTAAAGCCTTTGGCTGCACTGCCCATTAAACAGAAAGCGTCTTATCTGCGCGTCAGTTTAAATTTTCACATCCACTCCGTTCAACAAATGAGACGTATCTGTTCTGATCTGTCTTTATTTCAATGGTAATGGTATCGATGTGGTGTTTTCTGACAGGAACGTGATGAGGTTTATCGTAGGTGATGGTGACAAACTCATTGTTCCTTCCTCAGACAGGGACACAGCGTAACAGGGGAACAGAAAAGTCCCTCACAAACTGGTGTTCTACAATATCTGTGTGCAGATACAGGGAATTAACCCCCTCTGTGATGTCTGCCCAGAAGGGGAATTTTTGGACGCTGCGCTTGGGGCCCAAACCTAGAATGTTAGCTAGCTCCCTGCTGGTAGAAAACATAAAAGTAAAATCAGCGGATTTAAGGCTAACTTTTCTACCCACAGGGTCATCGTTCATGACCACCTCAGGCGGTGGGGGAGGACGAGCCACGGTACTGTTCATATGATCCAATCATTCGGGTATGGTCGAGTAATAACCTCGTCGTAGGATAAAACTCTATGCCATATCTTCAAAGGTGATTTCAAAAGGGGTGTCCTCGTTGATAGCGTTCCAGCTGTGCGGGTGTTGTATTTCCACTAACCCCACCTCCCAAGCACCCGGGAGACCGAAGGGCTTAATTAGCTGTATTGTAAAGTTCGAGCTGGTGTTTTGAGGAAAAACTGCAGAGCTGGCATTGCTGGGCAAAGTCATGTAAAACCCGCTGTCGCTCATTTTTCGCTCCCTCAGTCTTTGCAGGAGGAATCTTTTTGTTTGTTTGTGTCTAAACGTCAGAATTGAGAAGCTTCCACCCAGCTGGTAAACTTATCGCGCCCCCCCCCCCCCCCGCAAACCATTTCACCAGTAGCTGCTTTTTTCTCCCTTTTCCTTTCTCCGCTAGAACTTTTTCGATCCTGCAAATCTTGTCTTGTTTGGGGTTTACTTTTTGTAAATCTTCAGGGTAAAAAGATCCAGTAACTGTCTCACCCTTGTAATCTTTTAATCGGTATACAGGTCTCGGGCTCCTGGTTCAGGCTTCATCCACTATAAATATCTCATTGGTAAACGTCTGTTCACAACCTTTTTCAAAAGCTCCTTTGGTTTTAGATAGTCTCATGTGGTCGCCTTTTCTAAAAGGGGCAACAACCGGTTTTATTTTAAAACCGTCTCTATCAACCGGTTTCCATATCTTCAGAGAATTGGAAGGGTTAACATCAGCGGGTCTGGTACGTAGAGTTCTGTAAAAGCTCTGGTTGTAACTCTTCATAAAGTCAGGTAACAGGTCAATGTGGCGAAAGGCGTTATGGGCTGTAAAATATCGCCACATCCTCCACATCTTTTTCAAGTTCTGTTAAAATCGCTCCACAACCCCTGCTTTGACTTCATTATCAGTAACAAAAAGCGTTAATGCTGTGCCGTTTCAACAATCTGCTAAAAGGTTTGTTTCAAAATTCTTTCCACCGATTAGTTTGTCATTTTTGAGGCACGCGACCTTGGCAAGAAATAGCTTTCAAGGCCTTGGATTCCTCACCGCTCATCTTGTCTTTTAGGCCTAAGGCCCAGGCATATTTGGATAGAATGTCTATCACTGTTAAGATGTACTTAAAACCGCTGTTGTGTTTGGAGAAGCGGTGCATACGGACCAAATCTGCCTGCCATTGCGTGTCCACATCTGAAACAACGGTCCTGGTTCTTTTAAAACGTATTTGAGCTGGTTTGTGTAAAGTGTAAGCATCCTGGTGTGAAAGCCAAGCTCTTACCTGTCTTCTATTTAAAGTTTTATGATGCTTTTTGGCCACTTGAAAAAGAAGATTGACCCCGTCAAAGCCCCCAACTTTCCTGGGGGCTTAACAGATTTTCTTTAACGGAGCCGTCTGTGGAGACATAACTGTTCCTGGGACCGTCTTTTATGAACACAAGTATGGAGGGGGACACGTTCATTCTGACACATTTAAATAAGTTTTATTAATCGTCTGGTTTAACACAATCTTTTACAGCCGCCTGAAACAAAGGATGCCATGATCCCTACCATGAGGGAGTCTGAGCTGGTACATTCTTCCATTTTTGTCCTTTTCTGGATTTTCCTCTTGAGATCTAGGTCTCAGACAGGAGCAAAAACAGCTGATGCGCGATGGATTTACTCCCACGGGCCTACCGATGTGTAACTTCTCAAAGGCCTCTAGAAAGGCATCGTCTAGCTGTTGAGAGATTTTCAGACAAAAAAACAGTGTAAGCACCCCACTGCCTGTTTTTAGATTTATGCAATGCCAGGTCGATTCCTAACCCCATTACACCCCCATGATCGACCGTCGCGTCTTAATCATTCATTTACCTGAGCGCCGTCTTTCCCGTTCACCTTGTGACTCCCCCAAGCCACAATCGCCTTCCAACTTTAGGGCATGGACAATGAGAGGCTGTCACACTCATCGGGGTGCCTCACAAAGGTTTGGATTTTGGGGTCGGGTTCCGACGTATCCATCAAGGGTTGAGTCAAAGGGCCCTCCTCGGAACTGTCACTGCCATAGCGCTTTCTCCACACAACTCCAAAGGTCCTCGGAGCTAAAACAAAATCTGAAGGTCTCACGGGGGTGGTAAAGGAGTCCATGTTTCCTCTCAGCCTTTCCACAATTTCTAAAACATGTCTTCTTGGTAAGAGATGGCGTCCTCTGCCCAGCGCTGGGACTTATGGGGTGATGGTGCTGCACTCTGATTGGCAGAGGGCGTGGGGAGGAGTTCTTAGAGGGCTCACATAACCCTCTTCTGGACGGTTCACCCAATCCGAGAACCTGCCCCATTTTGGTGAAATCTCTTCTCGGGGCGGTCCTCTGCAGCCGAAAGCCATCGCGATTGGTAGAAGGTGGTGGGAGGAGTTCTGAGAGGGGTCACACGAAGCACTTCCAGACGGGTCACCCCACCCCAGAATCCCCCCAGTTGGTCAAATCTCCTCTCGGGGTGGTCCCCAGTGGCTCAAACCCCTCCTGATTGGTAGAGGGCGGTGGGAGGAATTCTTAGAGGGGTCACACAAACCACTTCCAGACAGATCACCCCACCCCGCAACTCCCCATGATTGGTCAAACCTCCTCTCGGGGTGGTCCCCAGTGGCTCAAACCCCTACTGATTGGTAGAGGGCGGTGGGAGGAATTCTTAGAGGGGTCACACAAACCACTTCCAGACAGATCACCCCACCCCGCAACTCCCCATGATTGGTCAAACCTCCTCTCGGGGTGGTCCCCAGTGGCTCAAACCCCTACTGATTGGTAGACGGTGGTGGGAGGTATTCTTAGAGGGGTCACACGAACCACTTCCAGACAGGTCATCCTGCCCCGGAACTCCCCCTGATTGGTCAAATCTTCTCTTGGGGCGTTCCTATCAGGGCGAAACCCATCCCGATTGGTAGAGGACAATGGGAGGAGTTCTTAGAGGGGTCACATGACACACGTTGCTTCCGGTCATTTGTCTGCCTTGACCCTGGAAGTAATACCTCATGGCTTGGGACTTCCAGTGACCGGTGGGCAAGGCTTACGAGGGCCAAGGGTGGGGTTAACGTTTGATTGACGGCAGGGCCCTTATACTACTGGAGCGCCTTGTTCTCTTTGTCTCCCGCTTCATTCCCCAAGCACTCGGCCAGGACAGATGTCATTTAGGACCTCAGTTGCCACCAGCTGGACAGAGGGACTTGGGTCTTTCTTGAGGACCTGGAGAGCTGAAATGACAGAGGACAACATGTTAGTGTACAGACTGTCAAATCACAGCTAAGCGTGATCACAGAATCTTGAAGTACCAGAGCAGAATGATCACATGGTAAAATGTGAAACTGGGCTCAGTCCTTCTATTGGGATGGAAAATACATGAGAGATGAATATGCCTCACTTTTCATATTGTCACCTGTGCCTGAAATAGCTGGAGACTTACTACCTCTGAATACCACGCTACACAAGCTCTCCAATACAAAGAACGCTTTAGGTTCCTCCATTGGCTCCCTTCTGTGCTCCCAACAAGCGGGGAGACCCTGACTCGACCAGAAGGTCATCCACTCTGCTGTAAATGGAAGAAGGTCCATTGTTTCAATAGCTTCCACTTTTCAGTTTATTTTCCATCTCTAACCCTGGAATTGAACAGAGGCCAGGTCCAAGCTGGTTTGTGCAGGATGCAGGGCACCTACTGGAAGAAAAATTGCTGGTGGGAAATTTGGGGTAGCAGGAAGTGGCTACAATTTCTCCTCATCTGGGGAGTCCACAGAGAGCCAATAAAGCCCAAAGAGTGGATAGCACTGGCTGCGGAGGGGGCCTTGCCAGGACAACCAGGAGATGCACGGACTCACATCACACCCTCTGCAGCTGCCTCCTTCAGGGGAAATTAAAGCTGACTTTCTACTGGGCGACAGTGAATTTGTCCCTTGATGTGTGGCTGATGCACTTTGCACCAGTGGTATCGGTTACTGCTGCTTGTCAGCTAAATTCCTTTAGAACTCACGGATGAGCAGAACTTCAGCTGTATTTATTACTTACACATCAGCAGATGTTCCAGGTCCAGCCATTTCATACGCTGCCTGTCTGTGTGTTCCAGGATGATGCCTAAATACACAATGGAAAACAAACAACAACAACAATAAAACCTTCCCTTGTTGAGTGCAAAGTGATATTAGCAGCCCCTAGACAGGTCTTTGGCCTCTCCTACTGTGGGCCTAAGGGTGAGCTGTGGGCAAGAGCATGCTAGTGCAGTTTAGAGTCCACACTGAAGAGAATGAGAAAGACTTTTTTTTTTTTAAGAATGTTTACACAAAACCCATTTGCTTTAAAGAGTCTGTGTTCCTCTCGCCACTGCTGTCACTTATTGGAGACATACTAAGCTAGTGTCTTGGTCTCGTGGTCTGAGCAAAGGACTGGGGCCAGGAATAAGTGAGTTCTAAGCAGGGATCCCACAAGGTGACTGATAGGTGAGACTTAGGCCACAATGCCTGCCTGTCTCACCTGGGTATGCTTGGGAGAAGAGGGCAGACGGCCAAAGCAGAGGAACCTTTTGCCTCCTTGACAATGTGGTGTGGCCAGGAACCTGAAACAGCAGGCGCTGAGGGCAGGTGGGCTGCATGCCTCCCAATGATGAAGTAGTAGTGAAGAGCACTGAGCAACACTGTGGGTGGGTCTGCACTTTGAGCGAGGGGGATCACTCCCAGTTCAATGGGACAGGCCCACACTAGCTCGCACAGCGCTCGCATGCTAAAATTAGAGTGTAGCTAAAGCAGCACGAGCAGTGGGAGGAGCTAGCCACCTTGAGAATCGACTCTGGGGTTTGGATGGGATCATACTTGGGGTGGTTAAACCTCCTGCTGCTCCTGCCATCGCAGCTACTCTCTATTTTTAGCACTCAGGGCTAGTGCGGGTATGTCTCATCAAGCTGGGAATTAGACCCCCAGCTCCAAGTGTAAACATGCCCTATGAGACAGTGTCCCAGCCTCTACTACTAAATGACTGCACCGTGCTTTCCCTGCAACAATCCCAAAGCACTTTATAGCAAGTCATGATTTCCTCCGACCACCACACTGGAGAGGTAGGGATATTAACCTCCCCATTTATGTATGGGAAGCTGAGGCACAGAGAGATTAATGGCAGCTCAGTGCTGCACAGTGGGATTTTTTTCTCTCTCCCTCAATGGGAATACCAAAAGGGACACTGGGCATCATCTCTCACCAGCTAACTTGGCTGCAACTGCCCGGATCTCTTCCCAGCTGCTAAAGAAGTACGTGATGGTGCTTTTGTACAAGTTCTCCAGCAGCTCAGCATTCTCTTTGGCCTAGAGGAAATCAGGGACACATGAGCTCTCTCTGGCTAGAAGTGCCCTTTGACTGCCAGCACATGCTTTTACGAGCCACAGGTAAATCAGAGAAAGAACCGGTGACTGGGTGGACGTGGGAAAAATGGGGATCTGTGGCAGATTTACATTTCCCGTCACCCTCAGTCATATATCCCACTCTGACCGTTATTTCCATTACCCATCACACGTCCCCCCCACACCTCTACACCACCACATGCCACTCCAGTCAAGAATCTCAGACACTTCAACAGCTCACTCACAAGGTGTCTGCAAATGTCCACCTGGAGCTCTTCAGGCTTCAGCTCGGCTGTGCCATCAAGGTGTTGATTCATGGCAGTTTGGAGCCTCTTCAGTCCCAAAAACGGGACACAGAGGTGAAACGTAGCTCTGCATTCCTGAAAAAAAGAAAGCGTGTCACACCATTTAATTGTTCCCTACCGAGTGCTATGGTCGTTCAAAGGGAACTCATCTGCTTGACTGCTCATCTATTCCAGGATAAAAAGGGATTCATCTGGATGTAATTGGCAGAAAACATGCAGGAATGACTAATAGAGGGGAGAGATTCCGCTGCAACCTGGAGGTAGCATCAATGTCTTTTTGGAACAGATCTACCTATGAAAGCTGCTTCACCAGGTCTCTCTTCTGTTCTGGGGAGGCAGGGGCCTGGGGTGCAGAGACAGACAGGAATAGAGAGCTGTCGGGCTCAGACCCATGACCTATCCTGGATTCTGGTGAGGCAGCCATGGAGCAACCTGGCGGGAACTGACTCAGCAGGAGGGCAATGAACTGAGGGGAGAATTTGGGCCTCCACAGCAGGCAGGAATAGCAGAGCTCCCCTGGCATTGTGAGGAAGATTCCTTTGGCTTAGTAAATAAGTCACTCTCGGTCTTACCACTGAAACCCTGGGGTTCGGGTCTTGCAGGTGCAGCAGAAGTGTGACCCAGCTCTGTCTAACCTGCTCGGCGAAATAGCCCTTCCATTTTCTTTTGGTCAGGCGGGCCAGGATGCCAAACAGGACAAAGGACAATAAACGAAGAGCATCGTCCTCCTACAGCCAAGAAAGCCCCACAAGTTAGTAACTAAGGGACAATCACATCATTACTTCGCACAGACATCTCTTCTACGCTAAAGTCGAGGGATTCCAACTACAGCTAGTCGGAAACACTTTCATGAACTAATTTTTGATTCGAATTTGCTGATTCATCAAACTATTTTAGCGACAGTTCCATTTGGATGAAATTCCTCCAGAAGCCAGGCAGGGGTCCTTCGAAACCTGCCTGCTGTCTTGCCAGTGCACCCATTCAGCTCCTTGGAAGCCCATCTAGCAGGCTGACTGGGATCGTGGGCTTCCAAACCCCCAGCGTCTGGGACTCCAGCTCTCAAATTGGCAACTCCCTGGCACTTCTAGCTCCCACAGTTTCCTGGGTTCCCAGCACCGGGATAGTCTGAGAGCAGACTGCCCGGACCCAAGGCTTTCAATAGAGCTCGGCTGAGAATAGTCATTCTGTTTCACAAAGAGTTTTGAAGTTTGGGGAGAGGGATTCCCACAAATAGGAACAAAACCAAAATTTGAAATCTCAAAATTCTCTGCAAAACGGAATCATGCCAACCCTCTCACGTAAAAATGGTATAGAGCAGGCCCAACACTCTCTATTGTACCTTGGAACCCCCTTTTCATGGTTATCTAGCTACCTAATCTAGTATTCAGACTTTCTTTGAGGTTCTCAGTGGCAAGAAAGAAGAACAGAAGGGGGAGACTGTGGGAGCAGGGATGTCATCCCCATCCTCCTAATGTTCTCCTCCTCCGTAAAACACCTCTCTTCCCTGGGGCCGAAACATCTCTTCACTCTGACATGAGCAATGCCCAGGGAGTAAATGGAGTCTAATCAAGATCGGTTGAACTGGGGCTGGAGAGTTCTGGTCACATACGTTGTCAAAGTAGGTCCGGATCTGTTGGGTGAGGTCTCTGAAGGAAGAACCTATGTCCTTCTCTTTCAGCTCCTTCAGGACTTTGGCCACTGCTTTCATGCTCTCGCCAATGACTTCAGAACTGAAAGGGTCACTTAAGGCCCTGATCAGTATGACCATAAGAAACTTCTTGTGCTTTTTCACCTGGACAAACATACGACATTAAAGAACACTTATCCCTGATCACACTTCTAATACGTTTTCTTTAGCATTATGAAGCTGTGGGAATTTCATATCCCCCTTCCACCCCCGGGAGACCTATAGCTATATTTCAGACCAGGTTTGAGCTACAATGAGCCAAACTTGGGGCCATAATACACCTGTGTCATCCTATTATTAGATTCCTAGTTACTTAGATTCCAAGGCCAAAAGGAACCCTTGTGATTATCCGGTCTGACCTCCTGCATAACATTGAACTTCCCCGAAATAGACTCTGTTGGAACTAGAGTGTATCTTTTAGAAAAACGTTCAATCTTGATTTTAAAATTGCTAGTGACAGAGAATCCACTACAACCCTTGGTAAATTGTTCCAATGGTTAATTAAAATTACCATTAAAAATCAATGCCTTATTACCAGTCTGAATTAGTCTAGCTTCATTTTCCCCCATTGAATCTTCTTATCCCTTTGTTTGCTAATGGGAAGAACCCATTCTCAAAATGTGCTCCCCATGTGAGTAGTTCTAGACTGTCCTCAAGTCACTCCTTAACCTTCTCTTTGTAAAGCTAAATAGATTGAGCTCCCTGAGTCTATCACTAGAGGTATCTTTTCCAATCCTTTGAGAATTCTTGGGACTCTTCTCTGAATCCTCTCTAATTTATCAGCATCCTTCTTGAATTGTGGACACCTGATCTGGACACAGCATTCCAGCAGTGCTCACATGAGTGTCATATTCAGAGGGAAAAGAACTTCTTTACTCTTAGTCAAGATTCCTCTCTTTATGCCTCTAAGGATCATTTCAGCCCTTTTGGCCACAACTTCGCATTGGGACACCTTATGTTCAACTGATTCTCTGCCATGACTCAAGTGGTTTTCAGCATCATTGCTTCTTGGGATAGAGTCTCTCATCCTGTAAGTATGGCCTGCATTTTTTGTTCCTAGATGGAGACATTTACACATGGTCATATTAAAGTGCACAGATTGTTTGCTTATGCCCAGCTTAGCAAAGGATCTAGCTTGCTCTGTATTGATTGCAAAGAGGTTACTCGGGTATGTGGGAGAGCAGAATTTGGCCTAGTGCATTGTGTGCAGCCTCTGTAAACTCCGAACAACTGTTTCCCTTGGTTTCTCTAGTTATGCTGCATTCTAGTCAGTCTTCTCTCTTACCTTCTCAGGTGCCCCATAGACTAAATTTCCCAGGCCTCTTACAGCCATCTGCCGGACAATGCTGTTCCTATCATGGGACTTTTCTTCCAAGATGTGTAAGACTGGCTTAAGGAACTTCTTCTCCCTGAGCATGGGATCACTCATTAGCTGAAAGAAAATCAACCTGTCCATTAGCCCCAATATGATCGTTAAGATTGGGAATAGAATTTGAGCAGACATGTCATACACTAAAAACAACAAGGAGTCCTCCTACAGCCCCAGTCTTGAGGATACAGACAAATATGGCTACCCCTCTGATACTTGGCACATAATACACTGTAACTTTAGTATTCCACACAAATGAGAAAGGTCTACAAAACATGGAGCTTTCCTTTTGGGCACTAGAATAGGGATCCACTCACCTCTTGAGAGCCTCTTAGTGGCTGGGTATGGTATCACAGTCCTCTTCTCACCCCTGGTGCACCCTGCCAGCCGTCCTCAGTGAGTCTTCTGTGGCTCAGGCCTCTGGCTGAGTCCCAAAGTCCAAATGAACCCCTTCTGGGGTAGTCCAAAACAGTCCCATTGCCCTCACTAGGGTCTCCAGCCCCAGCTCTGGGTCCTTTACATTCTGCCCTTTGTTCAAGCTCTCCATTAGCATTGTCCCCTCCATGGGGCTTATGCCACTGTTGGTGGTAGGGGAACCTGGGCCTGCCCCTAACTCTGGGTTCCAAACCATTTATCCTATAAACAGGAGCTAGGCACTGCTTGATTTCAGTTCATTGTCGCTTCTTCCTACCTGCCACTTTTAGCTTCACCCTCACCTCAGGGTTAAAGTTCTTCGGGACTCTCTTCCTGAAAACCCAGCTTAAGTAAAGGCTGCCAGAATCAAACTCTGGCTGTCCCCTGAATTTCTGTGGCCAGAGAGCAGCGCCCTTTCTTGTCCCTCCAGTTCCTGCCAGAAACTGACCTGCTAAAGCCCTTCATAGAATCATAGAATCATAGAATATCAGGGTTGGAAGGGACCTCAGGAAGTCATCTAGTCCAACCCCCTGCTCAAAGCAGGACCAATCCCCAATCAAATCATCCCAGCCAGGGCTTTGTCAAGCCTGACCTTAAAAACTTCCAAGGAAGGAGATTCTACCACCTCCCTAGGTAACGCATTCCAGTGTTTCACCACCCTCCTAGTGAAAAAGTTTTTCCTAATATCCAACCTAAACCTCCCCCACTGCAACTTGAGACCATTACTCCTTGTCCTGTCCTCTTCTACCACTGAGAATAGTCTAGAACCATCATCTCTGGAACCACCTCTCAGGTAGTTGAAAGCAGCTATCAAATCCCCCCTCATTCTTCTCTTCCGTAGACTAAACATTCCCAGTTCCTTCAGCCTCTCCTCATTCAGCTCCTTTTAGCCGAGCCTGATGGGCTCGGATTGGCTGCTTTCATGAGGCCTCTCTAGAGAGAGCCACATTGGGGGCTCTTTTCCTGGGGTAGGGTGCAGTAGGACCACAGGGCCTCTTGTAAGGAGCCTTAAAGCCCAGGTACAGCCCATCACAGGCACAGAGAGGTTGTTTTTCTTAGAAGCAGATAAGCCCCGAAGATAGTTGCTTAGCATAAGTGGGAAATATGATGCAGATGTTGGAGGAAGACTGTGGAAAGGGAGGATGCTCCAGCAGGTATCCCCACACTAGCCTAGGACTTAGGAGACCCAGGTTCCATTTCCTGCTCCCTCAAAGACTTCCTGTGTGACCTTGGGCAAGTCACTTAGCCCTTCTGTGCATCAGTTCCCTGCCTGTAAAATAGGAAACATAGTGCTTCCCTACCTCGCAGGAGTGTGGTGGGGATACAGACATTAAAGAGTTTGGAGGTCCTCAGATACTAGAGTAATGAGAACCTAAGATAGACATCAATGTAGTTGTAGGTTGCTTGGTTGGTAGTATTAGGACGCTCGGTTCATTCAGAAGATGTGCTGAGCTAAACCAAAATCAGGAGCTGTTGGTTAGGATCAGCACTAGGACTTGGCAGAAGAGGTCCACTCATCCAAACTCTGTCCGTATCTCTCTCAGCCAGCACCTGTGGTTGTGTAGCTAGTATAGGCAATGACGGCAATAAAAACCACAGAGAGAGAAGGACTCAGAAAGGTATCGTGAAGTTCCTGGTGAGGTTTCCATATAAAGGAGGAGCTATTCTACTGTCTAAACTGACAATTACTCCTATGAACTGAACTGTACAACTCCCGAAAGAAAGGCAGACAAGAGTCTAATGGTGAAACTGCTCTTCAGAGCCCTGTGTCTTACCTGGGCAAGGAAAGCTGTGCTGGTGACTCGGTGGTTTTCTGAGGGGGAATTCACCCAGGGGAGGAGGCTCTGTATGATCTCAGGTGTTATGAGTCCAGATCTTAGCAGAAGACTGGAAGACAAAAGAAACCGCTCATGGGCTAGATTGCACACTTCAAAAACTCAGCTGCTCTGAGCATACAGCTCTGATAGCTAGGAGTGGGAGCTGTGTGTTTCCACCCAGGACACCCCCGCACCCCCCGCCCACAAAGCTATAAACGGGAGGTTCCCTCTCAGCCACTCTAGTGGCTACTCATTCCCAAGGATAAAATGATGCCTCCTAGATCTCTTACCTCACCAGCAGACACACTCCCTCATGGTGAGTCTTGGGGTTTTCCACAAGAGTCCAAGTCCTCTGCTTCCTGAGCGCTCTCACCAGTCTCTCATTGCCACCCTTGAAAAGCACAGATTCTAATGCTTTGATAGAAAGCCTGGGGAAAGAGAGGCACAGAACTGCAGCAATCAGGAGGAAGGTGCAGCTTGAACAGAGAGTCAGGAAGCTCCAGTTACTTCTCAGGTCTGCTGTTCAATCGGCAGTTCATCCATTGGCAACGTCCTGGACACCAGTGTCCCTGGAAGGACTTGATGCTGGGAGGTAAGTTTCAGTCTCATACATCTCATAGGACTAGTTTTGCTAGGGACAAAATTTTGCAGTCCTTTTTCTCTTTCTGCAAGGAGTATGGGCACTAGCAGAGTACAGTGATATGGAAAAGATACATGATCAGGACCCAGAAACAGGGGGCATAGAGTGTGGTGATCACTAATGGACATTTTGGGGTCATATCTCCAGATATGAGGTGACAGAGTGCTGAGGGTTTGCACTTGAGTCAGCACTCTGGTCACTATTCGTACTAATTCGGTTCCTCACAGAAGGCCTAATTGGATAGAGGTGTACCTGATTACGAGGTCAGATTGGGGCTAGTGAGTCAAGGAACCAATCATTCCATTAACAGGGAAACTGTATAAAAGGACATGGGCAGGAGCCCTTTGAGGGGAACAGACAGAGAAAGAAACTTGGGTGACCAGATGGAGCGATATTTGGGGCTTTATCTTATACACGTGCCTATTCCCTCCCCCCCCCGCCCCCACCCCCGTCCTGAGTTTTCACACTTGCTGTCTGGTCACCCTAAGAGAAACAGAAAGACAAAAAGCTAGGAGAGCCTGACAAAGTGAGGTCTCTGAGTGGAAACACCTTACCCCCCACCTGACTTTTGGAGAAGAGTTTAGAAAGTTGAGATACAATATAAAGGTGCTATGTATTGGTAGGGGGATTAAATAGACTATACGTTAGTGTTTACAAGCAAAAAAGTCTCAACGCAGTCTGTGTTTGTGGAAGATGTGGGGGTGCAACACCCCTCTCTGTCACAGCTGGGGGATCATCAGGGATTTCCCTGTAATCTATGCAAATGGAGAGCCTGTTGGAGAAGCCGGTGTAGAGGTTTGGCAGTCCAGGTGATGGAGGGAACACTGAAATGGGTGATGAAGCAGCAAAGAGAAGTGTAGAACAGGGGTTCTCAACCTTTCCGTTTCTGAGCCTCCCCCCACCCTCAATATGCTAGAAATACTCCATGGCCCAGTTCCAGGCCTCTGCCCTGCCAGGCATCAGAGTTTGGGGCTCCTGGCTCCAGATTTTAACCCCACAGGGTGCAGGGACTTGGGGCTTTAGTGCAGGTGCTGGGCTCAAGGCTTCAGCTTTCTGCCCTGAGCCCCAGCTAGTCTAAAGCCAACCCTGCTTGGCAGACCCCCTAAAACCGGCCCGGTTGAGAACTGCTGGTGTAGAACAGTGGTCTCCAAACGTTTTGGCTCACGCACCCCCAGGGTGACCTGCCGCAGATGCGCCACCGATGGAAGACCTGCCGCAGGCGGGCCGCCAGAGGGGAGCACCAGCCGTGGACGTGCAGAGCTGCTGCCGAAGGAAAAAAATGGCGGAGTGCAGTCCGGCGGCGCTACTGCTGCCACGCACCCCCCGGGATCATCCCGCGCACCCTCGTTTGGAGACCACTGGTGCAGAAGACCCGACAGACCTTCCAACAATCCCAGCAGGCAGAAAAACAGCTTTTCCTTGCCCGGTAGGTTTAACAGCAAAAGAGTCGGCAGGAATTTATACGGGAGCAAGCCCAGGTCTGGCAACAACTCCTCCAAAGTTTGGTGAGTCCCGTGACAGGAAATGGAAACCAGGCACAGGAGATCAGACTGTAAAATGGGACCTGCGAACAACCCCGATGTGTTTTTGGTTACCTTTCAAGGAAGAGCAGTGAGACCTCCTAGGGACAGAACAATGTGGGCCCTTCAACTGACACCCTATTTAACTGGGGAAGCACATATAGGGCTTTTAGTGATGAGCAGGCAAGAGATTATGACATGATTAAGGCAGCCATGCTGGACGAGGTGGGGCCTGTCCACGGAAAAGTACTGCCAGAAATGTAGAGTTGAAAGATGGATTGAGGGATTATGCCTCTGTGCATTTGGACAGAAATTAAAAGATTGGGCCACTCATTGGTAAGGCCAGATACTCAGACTGTGGGGGAGATCATGGACTGCATGGTTCTGGAAGTTTCTTCAGAGTCTCCCTGAGCATACCCGAGTATGGATTCTGTGGCGCCAGCCAGTTCATCTGGACCCCACAGTTAAAGTGAGAGGAATTTGCAGAGGCGGACATTCCCAGAGTGAGTCAGTGGTTTAAGGGACTAGATTTGAGAAGGACCAGAGTGCCTACAGCTGGGAAGGGCAGCAAGAAGAAGAGGGAGGAGCCTCAAGGAACTGTAGTGGGAGCTTGGCCTACGGTGTGCTTCCGACATGGACCTGAAGGACATTTAAAAAGAGACTGTCCGAAAATGGACTGTGGGTTTGCCCAGTTTTGTGGTTGGGACAAGACTCCCAGGCAGGGAAGAAAAAAGAAAGTACCTACCGTATCAGTCTGGGTAGGGAGGAGCCACCAAAGGGACTAATGGACACAGCTTCATCCTGTTTGCTAATCAGGCAGGAGTTAGTGAAACCCCACTGGATACTTCCCAGAGGTAGGATCAAAACTGAATACCAGGTCCATGGGGACAATAAATTCTGCCCAATGGCAGAGGTGACTCTGAAAATTAAGGGGAAGTTTAGGCAGAAACATGTAGGGGTAGTGGATGGATTGTCCCACTGCCTTCTACTGGGCATGGACTGGAATCCCTTTCTAACAGGGACACCAAGGCAGGTATGGAGGCCCAGGAGGGTGGAAATAAAACCTGAAGGGCCAGGTAAAGAGGAAATATAGGTAAAGGGGCTGGAGGAACCTAGACACGAAAGTATAGACAAGAGGGAGGAGAAAGAAAACAAAGGTTAAGTGTAAAGGTGACTTAAGATCATCCATTGGGGTCAAACAGTCATCAGAGCCCTTACCACCAGGATCTCAGGAGCAGGCATCCCTAGAACACTTTGGAGGGACTCAGAGCAGTCTGTGTCCATGGAAGAGGCCGGGACACAGCCTACCACCCCGTCACATATAGGTACCTAAAATGGGCCTGCACATGGGCCAACAGCATGAGCAGAATATATACTCGTGTCTGCAGCGCCAGCAATCACATAGCTAGGTACCCATCCATCTGAACAAATTCAAGTTTTGTGGACAAAACTGAGGCACCCATCTTGAAAACCTGACCCACTGTGGCCACTACATAAGATCAGCCTTACTGGCTCAGTCCAATGGTCCATCTAGTCCAGTACACTGTCTTCCAACAGTGGTCTATGCCAGCTTCTTCAGCAGGAATGAACAGAACAGGGCAATCATGAAATGATCCAATCCCTGTTCTCCAGTCTCAGTTTCTGGCGGTCAGAGGCCTAGGGACACCCAAAGCTTGGGGTTGCATCCCTGACCATCTTGCCTAATAGCCATTGATGGACCTGTTCTCCATGAACTTATCTCATTCTTTTTTTTTTTTTTTAAACCCAGTTATACTTTTGGCCTTCACAACACCCCTTGGCAATGAGTTCCACAGGTTGACCGTGTGTTGTGTGAAGTAGTACTTCCTTATGTTTATTTGATACCTGCTGCCCATCCGTGAACAGAGCTGAGATCCTGGTTTCCTAGGAAAATTCAGAGACATTATAAAACCATGAAGTCTGTAATTTGAGCACCTTGTTGGCAGTGAATAAAGAAACACAACAAGAAGAGAAACTAATAATGTTGTGAGATTGGTGGGAAATGTACATGAATGTGCTACCAGAGCTGAAGTCAACTGAGGACTCAGGAATCTTAGTGTTAACTGGCGAGGGGCACAGAGTGGGTGCCGAGGGGCCTGGTACGTACATTCTAGCTCACTAAAAGATTGCCCCATGAGTCTCAAATAAAAGCCCATGTCACCAATATCATTGTGAAACGCATGTACAGATGCTGTGTCAAGAGTCATGGATATGCGTTGAAAATTACATTCTTAGGATCTGTGTCTCGGGACTAGTCACCAGGAAAGGTGACAAAATGGTTTTCTTTCAGGCAAGAAATGTTTATCCATCTCTTTGTTTACATGTACATTAAGCATGTAGGGTTCACATTCAGTTGAGAAGGCCTGTGAGAACTTCAAAGAAAGAAAAGTAGCAGGAAGTAGACAGGGGGTGGGGACCCAATTTTGGGGTACACATCAAAGGTTTGCTCTAGTCTATTTGGGGGACATCTTTCACTTAGGAAGTAGATGGACCGCGAGTTTGCTTCATGAAAGAGGGGTCGCGATCAGGCTTGGTTGAGAACTTTGGGTGAGAAACATCTTTAGACAGGAGGTTAACCTGTTGGTTAAGTTTAGTTTCTAGGAGCAGGATATGATTTCATTTGAAATGTAACCATTTTTGGCTTGCATTCTTACTCACGGTCACTGGAATCTCTGTTCTTTGAGAATCTCGGTTCTTGTTTTTACTAGAAATATATCTAGGTGCTGTGAGTTTTGCAGTACAGAGTATAAGTATCTAGTGTAGAGTCTAAAGTAGAAGTAATAAACTGGTGTGTCCTGTTCCATTGGGAACAGCAGGCCTGATCATTCTGTGGGAGTTCAGTGGATAAAGGGCTGGACACTCTACGGAATGGTCAGAAGACTCGGGGGTTGGTGTGTGCCTGTCATTAACCTGTACAAAGAGACTGAGGTCTGAGGAGGCCTGGGTGGCAGCGTTTGTTTTGCCAGAGCCTGGTAGTTTCAGGGAACTGACCCACAGCAGGCACAGACAAGACTTCCTCACTCGAAGGGCATGTGATGGTAAGGTGCCTCGTAACCCTGGGAACTCTTGGGGAGCTTCACACAACTCTACTGGAATTCTCTTTGTTTCTCTCCCTTCCTTCTAATTACCGGCAAGGGTCGCCCTCAGTAAGTTGTAGCCCTCTTCGCAGTTGGCTCGGGCTGCTTCTCGTTGGCAAAGGCAGCTTTTGTCCAAGGGTTTGGCTGACCTGCTGCAGGAGAACGGGAAACAACTCTGGGAGCAGTTCCTGCACAGCTTTGCTCGACTGCAGGGCTGACACCACTTCAAAGATGGCACATGTTGCCTGAAAGGAGAGCATGGTAAAAAAGGAGATCTCTTCCCAACGCCATCACACCCTGTCTCCCCTTCTGATATCTGCTGTACTAAATTCTCCCTTCTGCCAGTAACTTGAATGACAGCAAGCAACTTGCTTAACTCGTGGCTCACTTTCCCACATCTGTACAAATGTGTAATGATCTCCCAAGGCATGCTGTGAGTCCAAAGGAAGATTTGCAAAGCACTGTGAGAAACCTGCTCCAAAGACTTTCTAAGGGCCAGATAGTATTAAGTAAATCAGTAACGTAGCTAAAACTGCCGTATTTGTTCCACAGACAGCAGAGCCGGACTCAGGGAAACAGTCCATCAGAGGAGAAGTGCCCACACACCAATATTATACCACACTTCCCGCTTTCCATCAGCAGGATTGTCACAGGGCACAGGAAAGCCTGAAAGACGTGTCTGTCATCTAACTTACTGAGAGAGGTTCAGCAGCTGCCAAATGCCTGTCAATTTCTGTCTCTGAGGTGATGCTGCCTTCTGTTCTTGTTGGAGTCTTTATCTTCTCTATTAGGGCTTGTAGGACTTGAGTGGCAAGCAAGGGGTCTCCCCCCAGAGATCTCCACAGCTCAGCGGTGTCACTGCAGTTTAACAGAAGTTACAGGTGAGCCCTGGACACTTTTGTGGCTCACACTGAACGCGTCATATTTTAGTAAAGACCAAATGTTCTCCTTGCCTATGATGAGAGAGTTAGGAGTCCTGTCCTCCTTTAACTCTCCTCGTGTTTAAATATGGAGTTTCCAGTTACAGAACTAAGTTAAGTGACCTAGTCTTCCTGCAGCCTAACCATTAATACTAGACTTCAGAAGGACAGGACACAGAGCGCCAACCTCACTTCCTGTTTGCTCCACTTTCCAGTCAATATGGAATCATGAGCATGTGGCTCCCAAAGAGCTAGGGTTTGGAAGGCAAGTGGATGAAAGAAAAGCCAGATTCCTACTAGATGGACATACAACTATGAGAACGAATGTTCATGGCCATCCTATGTCCCCTTCACAAATGGTGTCCCTACCCTCTGTTTGCCAGAAGCTGGGACTGGGCAACAGGGGATGGATCACTTGACAACGACCTGTTGTGTTCATTTCCTCTGGGGCATGTGGCACTGGTCACGGTCGCAAGACAGACTACTGGGCTAGATGGCCTTTTGGTCTGACCCAGTATGGCCGTTCTTATGATCTTAGATTCCAGCACTGATCACTGATAACTCAGTTAGGGATCTTTAAATGAAATGATGGATCTGCTTCCAGTCCACTTTTAAGTACCAAGGGTGGCAACTCTGCTCTAGCGGCCACACCCTCACTGATACCAAGCAGAGGTCTGATGATAATATTGGCCCTAGTCTTTGCAATCGGCCAGGGATTTGCACTTGAAGCTGTCATGCTACCAGGAAACCAACAGCCACTGCTCATTTCCGGAGTGAGCTCAATTCAGGCGTCTAGAGAGGTAGATGCTTCCAACAATACACTCCAGTTATACCAGTAAAGATAGGTCTTTAGGATGTCAAAGCAGCTATTAATGAATGGAAACAGAATGACACTTAATTTCTCTCCGCACCCCACCTTAACATGTTCTTGGACCTTCCTGCAGAAAGAGCCAGGCTATTAACCCTTAGGAATGATCCCAAACTGTCTGCTGCTTAAATGAAGCCCTACATCTCCTAGTAAAGCTGTGGGATCCATGTTTTACCAAGATGAATGCAATAGGTAGCGGTATATACCTGTCCATCGGCAGACCTTTGCTGAGGAGGCTGGAGATCACTGCCTCTTGGTGATGGTGAGCTAGAATGGACACTGCCTCCACCAGGAACTGCCTCAAGCTGCCCTCCTGGATAGTAGGCATGTGGCGATATAGTATAGCCAAGATATCGGGCACCTGGAAGGAACAAAACCAGAAAGAAATGTCCCTTTTTCTTTCTCTCCATTCAGTCTACAGAATCAAAACCTTTCTTTAGCCATTTGCTGCTTTTTTAGAAATGCCTCACTTCAAGAAGCAAATGTTCAAATACGTCTGCGTAACTTGAACCCACACAAATTGCCCACTCCCGGCTGTAAAAATTAACACTGACACACACATAGACATACCAGGTTATTTAATGTGGTGGTGCCCAGCTATGCATTACATAAACCAGTTCACATGCACAAAAGGCGGCTTTGCTTGCCCGGATTTTGCAGGTGTGATTTAAGCAGCCAAATCTGACCATTTGCCTCGAAGAATGCAGAGCTCATCAACAACCACAAGCACAAAATATGCAAGTGCTTTAAAGACAGTGTGTAAATGCCTGGGACTGTGAACAGGTGACTACCTCTCATATTCATTCCTAGCCCTTCACATCTTCAAAACACTGTGCAAACATGGCAGTTCTGCTGCGAGGGTTCCCTGTCCTGAGGCCTTTCACCAGCCTTGTTAGAAGATTTGTGGAGAGCTCCTTTCATCTAGCCCTAATGCACTGGGCTCCAGAATAAGGCATATAAATAGTGGATCCCAAAGACACTAGAGTTTTCTCCCTCCCTCCTTCTCTTCTTAAAGGGAGGGTAGGTCTACACAGCAAAAAAATCCCGCAGCACTGAGTTTCAGAGCTCAGGTCAACCTGGGCCTGTGGGGCTTGCATGATGGGGCTAAAAGTGGAGCTGTTCCTGCTCGGGCTGGAGCCCAGGCTTAGAAACCTGGCAAGAGGGTGGCAATAGCCCAGTGCTCTTTTTAATCCATGTAGCCCTTAGCCATAGGCCTCCTAATACCTGGAGGCCTCCAAGTGCCAGTCATTCTGTCTTCTTGTATTTTCCCCAGAGTCTGTTTTCTCAAGCCTTTCTTGGCTGAATACTGTGGCAACAAGCTAGACCAATAAATAACCAACCATCTTCCTTTTCCCTTGGATTATCTCGGTCTACTGCTATTGATTCTGCCATTGCCTATCTTAGGGTAGGAACAGAGATGGAATCGACTCTATGTCCGAGGGGGAGAAACAGCAAGATTTTTCTTCCTTACACATGAGGGCAAAGATCAAAAAGCCTAGAGTTCAGGCAGAAAAGCTCTCCAGTTCCCAGTTTTACCAGGTCCAGCATGGCATCTCCACACTCCTTCAGGATGATCTTCATCCACAGTCCAGCTGCCGTGGCACAGGTGGGGCTAGCAGACAGCAGACCACCCAATGTGGCCGCAATAAAGTCTGTGGCCTGTTCCGAGGGAAAGTACTCACTAACAACCTGGGAACACATCAAAAACAGGAGAGACCGCAATGATGTTTGGCTCCAGCACTTTTAAAAATGGAAAAATATATATACCTGCATCAGCCAATGGTGAATTAGCCTCCTGTCTAGCTCGCCATTTGGGATTACAATTCTCTCTCTAGTCTATAGACTACATTTTTGTCTTCTACACTGATGATATCAGGTTAGAAGCAAAGACTCTGTTGCATAGTTAGCACAACATTGTACTGGATATGCAGGAGGTAAGTTTCCCCTTTGTAGTCTCTTACATACACTGCATCTTTCTACAGCATATAGAAGTCAGTCAAGAGAGGTGTGCACACAAATATCGGCGAAGGCAAACCCACAAGGTGACAGAATGAATCCTGGGTGGTTTCTCAGCTTGATGTTCCACTAACACAGTTTTTCTCCTGGATGGCTGGATGGCAGGGCCGGCTCCAGGCACCCGCCGAGGAAGCTCGTGCTTAGGGCGGCAGATTGCAAGGGGCTCTTTTATTTCATTATTTTTTTGTGCTTCACCGCTCCGGATCAGTGAAAAAGCAAGAGCCGGCCCTGCTGGATAGGTACATGTGTGTGCATCCGCGTGCGCATTTTCATGGGCGTGCAACATTCTGTGGAATCTGGTTTTTACGTGGCATTCAGAGCACACATCTATGAAAAGCATCTTGCTGGTTACTAGCAACCAACGCCCCGCTCCCACAGCTCGCTCCGAGTACGGAAAGGCATCATGAAAGAGCAAATATCAAATGAACGGTGCCCGGTCACTCGCACATCCGCACAAGCTTTTTGAGTCAGTTACCCTGGCCATTTTGGAAGATGCCTGAAACAGAGCCTCGGGGTCTGGAGCTGTTACTGCTTCACGGAGACATCTCAGCTCCTCCTCTGCTGAGCCCAGGTTTATGGACTGGCCTGGAGTGGAGAAAAGGAGAAAAAGTACTGTAACGATTAAGGAAACTGAACCCCTACTGCATGGTTCTTCATACGGGAGGATCCATGTGCTATGTTGTCATCAGCATAGTGTAAAATCTTGGCCCCACTGAAGTCAATGGCAAAACTCCTGGTGACTGGAATGGAGTCGGGATTACACCCTGAAATGTCTGAACGTTACCAGTCGTGGTATGTTATTGTGAATGATCCAGGATTGAACAAGCTCTGTGTTCAGCTTGGAGCAGCTTTCTGTGGGTGTCTGGTTTCAGTAGTCTCTCTGCTCTCACTATTTACATCTCAGCTCCTATTCAAGTGCAACTCATGCAGGTAGATCAGAGGTTCCAGTTCAGAGGTGAATCCCTCCCCCAAACTCTCCTTGTAAAAGAGACGGGGATAGACAAAAAACTTCAGCAAGAAACCCAGGCTCATCAGTCACTTCTAAACAATGCTGGGATTACTATGTCGTACATTCAAAGGTTGGAGTCCTTTATTCTGTTTCTGAATCACCAACACTGTTTTTAGGACTGATTAACAATAATTGGAAATAGGGTGACCAGGGGTCCTGATTTTATCGGGACAGTCCCCATTTTGGGGTCTGTTTCTTATATAGACTCCTCTTCCCCCCCACCCCCTGTCCCGAGGTTTCACATTTGCTGTCTGGTCACCCTCATTGGAAATGACCTTAAACGATAACCAAGCTCTATCCCTTAACATCTAACCATTAGGTGAAAAGAATATCCTACTCTTTCACAAAGGGGAAAAATGGCCTCTACTTACTCCAATAGCTCTGAATGCTCATGACAGAGGGCTGCTGGAAGAACTTTTTGTTTACAGAATTATTCCAGGAAACCCCTCCAATCCAGCCAGTGGCAGGGGAAAGAGAATGAAAATGTTTAGTACCAAGGGCTTGTCTCCATGGAGATATTCAAGAAAGCTAATCCACATTCATTTTCAAAATGCATTAGTTAAACTTCATTCAACACCTATGGGGACACACTTATTTAGAATTAAAGTGGCCTTCATTCAGGTTAGTTTCATTCATGGAATTCACTACAATTAATAAGGCCCATTTTAATTCAGAATCCGAGCATCCACACATGTGTTTAATGCCATTTACCTCATGCACTTTAAATGGACACCTTTAGTTCATTTGGATTAACTTTCCTTAGTGTCCCTGTGTAGACAAGCCCGAAGGAATTTAGCGCTTATCTACCTGTATGCAGACCATTGGTTAGTTGTACAGTTCCCAAACGTGTGCTAGGCTCTTTACACATCAGAATCTTCTCTTCTAATGAGGTATTTACAAGATGCCCACCATTCTGTTATCTAAGCGACAACAGACAGGACAGAAAGAACTAGATAGGCAGACAAATGGACATTACAACAGTGAAAGAAGGTGAAGAATTCCTTATACCTGCTAATGGTCTCCTCACCTTGTATACAGAGAAGGCAGCTGATACAGTCAACCACCCACTGACGGGACGTGGCCAGCGAATCACAGCTGTATGGTGCTATTAGTCCAATCAGAGATCCAAACCCATCAAAAGTTCCCTGAGTCTAATGAAAAAAGAACAAAGAATGAATGGTCTCCAGTTGGACTAGACTTCACTTGCCATCCTTATTGTTCAGACCAGTCAGCACTGTGTTTTTGGGGAACCAGGGCGCAGTATCTAGCCTGTCTGACTCATGAAAGACACCCCCCGCCCCCACCAGTCTCTGTTGGAACCAAAACCCACCAGGGAAAAGGCTTGCAGAGAACAATGAAGGGTGTTGGGAGACACACCTAGACCCCTCCTGAGAAGGGTGACAAGATTAAGACATCTCCATTTGCATACAGAATGAAGACCAAAGACAACTCCCCTAGCCTCATCTGCATGAAAGATGGGATAGGAATTAGCATGAAGAATGAGGGACAGAGAACCGCACTGAACTCTGGGACCAGAAAAGCAGGGACGCACTGCATCATGGGAATCCCTGCTTCAGATGCTAATGAACCTACGCCTGCACACACCTAGCTCAGCAATTATCAGACCAATTCTAGTAATAAATCTTTATTATCCTAAAATACTGAAGCAGCCTAGTTGCCTTGTGAGCTCCCTGGAAAAAACCACCACCCATAGCCAAGAGTGATCAGCTCCTATTGTCTAGCCTAAAGAAAACCCTTGAAAACCCATCAGTTTACCCATAAACAAATCTAGTGTTCTCCCTTGAACCACTGTATTTTCTCTACAAACCCCCCTACCTATGCCCAAGTAAGGGTTCTGATGTATACACCCAAACTCTGCATCAGTTCCACTGGGATTCCATCTCCTGACTGATCGTGGTGGGGGCTCTGCCTGTCTCCAGCACTCAGGACCCTGAGCTACCACCATCACCTGGGAACCCCGCCGAGTTCAAGCCTCATGGAGTGGGTGAGATTCCCCCCCCCCCCCTCGCCCCTCCGTTTTCTTTTCTTCCTCAGGTATTAACCTTTCAAATGTAACCATTATGTTTGTTTAGCCCTCCTTGTGTAGTTACCACTATTATTCAATAAATAACTTTTATGGTTCAGCTGGTTGCTTCTCTCTCTCCCTCTCTCTCTCCAAATTTTACTCTGTATTTTCCGCTTCCCCCATTTACTCTGCAGCAACCCTTCTTTTACCTAAGCTAAAGATCCCGGTAGCGCCCAAAAATACTGTGGGGTTTGCTCATGAAGTGGGTTACTACCAGTACAATTGTAACGTGAAAGTGGGATAGGGATGTGTTAAACTTGGGGCACGTAAGAGGGGATGTCATAAATATAAAGGGAAGGGTAAACCCCTTTAAAATCCCTCCTGGCCAGAGGAAATCTCCTCTCACCTGTAAAGGGTTAAGAAGCTAAAGGTAACCTCGCTGGCACCTGACCAAAATGACCAATGAGGAAACAAGATACTTTCAAAAGCTGGGAGGAGGGAGAGAAACAAAGGGTATGTGTGTCTGTCTATATTCTGTCTTTGCCAGGGATAGACCAGGAATGAAGCCTTAGAACTTTTAGTAAGTAATCTAGCTAGGTATGTGTTAGATTATGATTTCTTTAAATGGCTGAGAAAAGAATTGTGCTGAATAGAATAACTATTTCTGTCTGTGTATCTTTTTTGTAACTTAAGGTTTTTGCCTAGAGGGGTTCTCTATGTTTTGAATCTAATTACCCTGTAAGGTATCTACCATCCTGATTTTACAGGGGGGATTTTTTTTTTTTATTATTTCTATTTACTTCTATTTCTATTAAAAGTCTTTTTGTAAGAAAACTGAAGGATTGTTCATTGTTCTTAAGATCCAAGGGTCTGGGTCTGTAGTCACCTAGGCAAATTGGTGAGGCTTTTTACCAAACCTTGTGGTTTTGGGAAGTATTTTGGGGGGAAAGACGTGTCCAAACAGCTCTTCCCCAGTAACCAGTATTTGTTTGGTGGTGGTAGCGGCCAATCCAAGGACAAAGGGTGGAATATTTTGTACCTTGGGGAAGTTTTGACCTAAGCCGGTAAAGATAAGCTTAGGAGGTTTTTTTCATGCAGGTCCCCACATCTGTACCCTAGAGTTCAGAGTGGGGGAGGAACCTTGACAGGGGAGCAGCTGAAAGTGCTGCTTAACCCAGCCCAGTGAGTACAGGGACACACAAGAGGATCAGCTGGAGAGGGCTGATGGACCTGGTCCGCTCAGACTTGCTCTGCTAGTGTGTGCGTGCGTGCGCGCGTGTTCATCTAGTTCTAGGGCTGGAGGGACCCAGCCCTGGGGAACCGAGGTCCTGCAGGGTAGCTCCATTGGGAGGGCACTTGCAGAAGGAAGGAGTAGAGCTCCATAGGAACACACAAGTGACATAAGCAGCACAGTAATAGAATTACAGACCCCGCCCCCAAGAAGAGTAACCCTAATCAATGAGCCTACCCCAAAGTAACAGGCACATCTGGTAACATTGTGCCCCTGATTCCTGTACCGTACTGGGTAATGCACATTGGAAAACATAATCCCAATTGTACATAGAAATGGATGGGGTCTAAATTAGCTGTTATCACTCAAGAAAGAGACCTCAGAGTCATTGTGTACAGTTCTCTGAAAGCAGCCGCTCAACATGCAGTCAAAAAAGTTAACAACATGTTAGGAACCCATAGGAAAGGGATCGATAAGAAGACAGCAAATATCATTATGCCACGATATGAATCTACAGGACCCCCACACCTTGAGTACTGCGTGCAGTTTTGGTCATCTCATCTCAAAAAAGATGTGTTAGAATGGGAAGAAATACGGAGAAGAGCAACACTAATTAGGCCTATGGGATAACTTCTCACCCAAGGGAGATTAAAAAAAGAGCGACGTTTCAGCTTGGAAAAGAGACGACTAAGAGGGAATATGCTAGAGGTCTATAAAATCATGACTGGTGTAGAGAAAGTCAATAAGGAAGTGTTATTTAGCCCTTCACCTAACACAAGACCAAGGGGTCCCCCAATGAAATTAAAAGGCAGCAGGTTTAAAACAAACCAAAGGAAGCATATCTTCACACAATGCAGTCAGAAGACAGGATACTGGGCCAGATGAACCATTCTTTTGCGGGAGGCAGGTTAGCCATTCTTATGTTTTATGTTCTTAGCTGGTTAAATAGAAATTTTCCTTTACCACCCTGGGAGCATAAGAACCAAGAATGCATTTGTGACACTGGCAGACCAGGCAACCTGTGTATGACCCATAATTACTTAACAAGAGGCACTTCCACTGTATCAAGACAGTTCACTTGCATGTGAATTTCAAAGAGAGGGATTAGACTAGCAAACATCAACTCATTCAAAAATGAACAATAGATGCTAAGCCTATTTGTCTGTGTTGATCTATACGCGGTTAGAAGTTTCACTATGTAACCAAATTAGCTTGTAGATGCTCATTCCCTTTCAGGTCTTCATTATGTATGCAAGGTGTTCAGTTAACCTTAAAATCAAAGATGTAAGATACTGCAGGAAACTAATAATTTCTACATTGTCTTCAGCTTAACTCTCTGTGTTATAATGGAAGAACAGCTAATCATCTTATGCGAATGAGTAACTAGTTTACTGTGTATGCACACGCAATAGAAGATTAGCTTCAAAGCCAAGTACAGGAGGCCATCTGCATTGCCTAGTCTTTCTCAGGGGAAGGTCCTGCTGTAACCATTTTTGTGAGGTAGGCTTGTCAGCCTGCTAGAATAGCTAGAAAAGAGAAGGCTCGGGCCTCATCCTGTCATCTCTAGCCTGCTGAAACTTTGAACAGGGAAAGTGTAAGCCATAAGACAGAGAGCTTCCAAATCATCATTTGAAAGAACCTGGAAAATGCATGGAAAAACTAACAGACTTTACATCTAAGCTGCCTTTGGATTCTGATCTGTTGGGATGATTCCAGAGAGACTTGTACAAGCCAGCAGTTTATTCCATCACTGTTGTGATCCTGAACTATGAACATTGACAGTCACTTGTATGGCTATTGATCTTTTAACCATTTGTAACTCTCTTCTTTCTTTTAAGAAGAAATCTTCAATTTAGTTATTAAGGATTGGCTGGCAGCATGCTATTTGGGAAAGACCTGAGATTCACATTGACCTGGGGATAAGCATCTGGTCTTTTATGATGGGTGAACCTCACATATGGTGAATCAGGTTTTCAGTAACCCCTCACTATATTAGACTGGGCTGTTTAGATGGGAGCCTAGGTCTGGAATGCCAAAAGGGGACCGTGTTTGGCATTTTGTTAACTAGGGTGGAAGCTCTTTTGCTGTTGACTTGGTGAATGTAATTCTAGAATAAGCCATCAGTTTGGGAGATTGTCTGCCCTTTACTTCTTGCAGTCTGCCCGGAGTGTGGTCACAGCATTGTTGTGTAAACCTCTCTCTTATGGAAGCAGAGGGATCTTAGTCACTTTGAGATCCCAGCTGCTGCCCTGGAAGTGTTTTTCATGCATTTGCGTTGAGTGTCAGATCGGATATAAGCAGGGAAGTCAGCTCAAGGAAGAGGAAGGCTATACTCACTGTGCTATGAACTGTCTCTTGATAGGCAGTCAGCAGCTGGATGGTGGCCTGCAAGGCCCTTTCTCTCTCCCACTCCTTCTCTGAACGGAGCCATGTCTCTAATAGCTGTTGGTAGAGCAGGGGAATGGACAGAGTTAGTACCAGAAAATCCCTCCCAAAAGTTCCTCTTAAACAGGTTTAATTGTCACTAAAATCCCTCTCCAAAGCATCCGACCTCCATGGAGCGAAGGAATTACATGTCTAATGGAAGTCCCAGGGACCAGATTCATCTCTGAGTGATTGAAGCCAAAGGAGTTACATGAGAGATGAATCTGGGCCTGTGTACGTGATGTCTCCTGTAGACTGTCTGATGGGAGCTGTCTACCACATTGCATACTGTTTGATGTCTGCTGCTGTGTTCTGTTTCCTGGGCAACTTCTCCCACGTGGAGTGGCCAAATGACAGAGAGGAGCATTTCTTTTTATTGATTTGAAGAAGAGCAGAGAAGTCCCCCCCAGCCCAGCTCCTTTTAGAACTTCATTTTTATACTGAAGGTGCATCAAACTCCCCACCCCTCAGCTCTTCAGGATATTCTGTTCATGTCTGAGGAACAGGAAGTCTCCTCTGGATGAGTTTCCATACACAGGGCTTAACTCAATATGAATGAATTCCTCTTTGAAGAAGTGATCAGTTTCAACTGGTTCTCTTGGATTTGGCTACTGCAGTGGTGATTTTCTTGCCGGTCCAAGTAGTGTCAACTACATTGTAAGAAGTTGGTCCCAATCCAGCCCTGGCATAAAATGGCATAGCTTCTGTGGATTTCAGCGGGGCACATGCCTGCTTATCCCAGGAAGAATTTGGTGCTTTTTCCCCCGACAATTCACTCCATTGTGGAAAATTCCTCCACAACTGAAGCTTGACCCCCTAAATCTCTGACTCTTCCCTGCAGTAACACAACAAACAAACAAACAAACAAACAAACAAACAAACAAACAAACAATCTCCACCATGGTTCAATGGTCTACTCACTTGAAACATTTCCTGGAACCAGTGTGCGGTTGGTTCTTCCTCCAGCAAAGTCTTCATTAGCTTGCCAAGGGCTTCCAAGGACTCTACGTACAGTGACTGAAACCAGAAGAGAAGGAGTGAGGCTCAGCACAGATAATTTATGTGTGTGTGGGGGGGCGGGGGACGGGACTGGGGGCTGGGGAAAGCTAACCATAACCTTGCCAGGGAGGCCATGTGTGACTGCCATCACCCAGTGCCTGCTGGGCAGAAATACAGTGGATGGTGCCTGAGGAGAATTGTTGTCACGTACCTGTATAGGCAGAGCATCCTTTGCTGTCTCACCTTCCTCTTTCATCATCTTCTCCAAGAGAGGGAGGGAAAACAAACTTTTGAAACACTGATGAAGGAGCTCACGGTTTTCCTTCAAGGTCAAAGACGGTTTGAGTTTGCTGGCAGAAGAAAGAGAGAGAGAGAAAAGTCATGCATTAGACTCAGTATCACCTCCAAGCAAAAGAAATGGGTCCAATGACTGGAGATTGTCTCAATCTAAAACCCTAAATGCAAACAACCTTTTGCACCTCTCTTTGCACCTCTATTAAGTATTGGCCCATCGAGAAGTAAAGCTAAAGCTTCAAGTTCCCTTTTAGAGAAACCCACAAGCTTCCTTCCCCCTGCCAGCAAGCCAGACACCTCCCTCCCCATCTGAACTCTCCTGCATTGTACTGCATGCCCCACAACCTCCAAGTTTGTGTCTTTCAAGCACAAACCTCCAAATGGACACATTCAAACCCTCAAGAACTAAAGTTCTGCTGGTGAGCAGCATGTGAGCCAAACCCGGCAGGCATCAAACTGCTCCCAACCTGGCACTCATGAACTAACAAAGACGACGTCACAGTGCCAGGAAATATGGCAGAAAATAGCCTACCTCAGATGTCTAATGGCAAGAATTGCCTTGTAGCGAACTGGAGATGCCAGGGAATCCAGTGGTTCCTTTTTAATGAAGTCCTGAAATGCATGAATAGGGAAATGAAAAAAATGGGAAATGGATTTGAAAGGCAGAGAGGCTTTCCTCTCACACCCTGAAACAGGGCCATATGCCAGACCTGTAATAAACAGACACCGTGCTCGGCAGGCTCTCTGCCTCAGAAATGGACCGTAGGGCCATCTGCAGGCTATACAGAGGACAGAAAGATAACTCGCCAGACGCAAGCCATTGCTGCCACTTACAGCCCACAATAGGTCGGCATCCCTGCCAAGCTCAGAGTGGACCCAGCAGCATTCTGGGTGCCATGAAGGTAGCTTATGAGACTGCAGTGGTACAGTCACAGCCAATGGATAAAACAACATCTACCTGGAAAACCAGTCTTATGACATTACAACAAACTCCTTTGTACTTCAGTCCTCAAAGCTCCTAATCACTCACCAGCATGTAGCCAAGGAGCTCCAGTTTGTAAGAGAAGTTGAACTTCTGGGAGTCTCTGGTCTCCAAAATGGCACAGCTAATCTCCGTGACATTCTGGATGAGGGTTAATTTTAGGTGCATGTCCTACATAATCCAGAAGGAGAAACAAGAGGATGTGGAGGAGAAACGGAGAGAAGAACCAGAGTCCAGAAGATAAAGATCAGGAATTAAATCTAGCCTCAGGAGAGGAGAGAGGTGTCCACAGACCCCAGAAGGCAGAGGACCCTGGCTCTGCACCCACCTCAGAAGAAGAGAAAACCCAGGTTCATGAAAGAAATCCAGGGCCACTTACACCAGAGCAGCCAGGACTCCTGCTTGATGTAGCAAGGAAATCAAGCTCTATGCAATTTAAACAAGCAACTTGTGGATAGAAAAGGCAAGAGCTGAGGGCAGATTATTTAGAATTTACCTTGTTTGTAAGAGCGATGCCCAGCACCTGAAAAACGAAATGCAAAACAGCTATTAGCAATGTCTATAGTCCCACATAACACACATCCTCAAAATGGCCTGGCTGGTGAATATGGAGCAGAGAGAAATCATGATTGTTAAATCTTCCAAAAGGCAGGAAATGTATTCAGAGGGGGTGTTTTGCAGAGGTCAAGATCAGGGGCCATCCTACGGAATATTTGCATTTGTGAACTTCTGGAAGATATCCGTTTGGTTCAACTGTGATCAACTTTTTTGACAAAGGCTAAATGAGATTCTCACTTAGACAGGACAGAATTGAATGGCAAAGTGACGTGGCGAGGTTGCACTGAGAGGAGAGTCAGTACCAGCAGTCAGATACCTAGGGAACAGAAATAACGAGCACACAGACAAACAAGACGACAGAGAAGAGGTAAGGGAAGTAGTGAGTCCAAGAAACAGAGTGACAGCAAAGAAACTAAATACAAGTTAGCACCATTCTCTCTTGGTTAGCAAAAGATAGAGCTAGATACACATACTTATTAGGGGAGTTAGAGTGTTATTCTGAATAGCCTGAGTGTGACTGCGTCTGAATTACTGTGTAGCTGTGCTCGACAGAATTTCAGAAGAATATAGAAAAACTAGAGAAAACACAAAGAAGAGCAACAAAAGTGACACAACATGTGACAGCTCACGCTCCATCCATTACAGTTTTAAATTTCAGTTATGTGACAAATTATTGCTCAAAGGAGAGTTTTAGAAAATACAAGCCCTCTCTCTATAAACTGAGAGGCAATGCTGTAACTTCAGGGTAATGCCCCTCACAGTTGTCACGCAAAAGCTCTTACCTGACAACTGGTTCTGTAATGGTGAATGACATTCCCTGTGATGTCTGCCTCTACTCGGGAGAGAAGCTGCTCTGTTGGAGCATGGACAGCCACGTTGCTGTACGTCAGCATCAGGGTGTGGCGAGTCTTGCCTCTTGTCCCATGCTGGTAGTCCTAGACAATAGGAAACGTCACTAGAGACAAGTTCTTCTGATTCATTTGGCCTTGGAATGAATCAAACATTGGTGGAGCCGGGCCCCCGAGCCTTGAATACTGCTGGAGCCCGGGCACCATGAGCCCATAGAACTCGCCGCCCCGTCGCCATCATTCCCACTGGGTAACTCTGACCCAGAGAGCCGAAAAGGCTGAACCGACAGCAGTGGAGTACACGGGAGCTTAGTCATTGACACTGGTGGGTACAAGATCAGGCGCTAAATGTCTTGCCTAAGGCTGCACAGTGAGTAAATGACCGAGCCAGCAATGGGAGCCCAGAGGCCTAGTCTCCTGCTCTATCCTCTAGATCAGTGGTGTTCAACCAGGGGGACTTCTGTACCCCTGAGGGTCTGCAGGGGTCTTCCAGGGGGTATATCAACTCATCTAGATATTTGCCTAGTTTTACAGCAGACGACAAAGAAAGCACTTGCAAAGTTACTTACTCAAATTTCATACAATGGCTTCTTTAGACTACTCTATATACTGCCCACTGAAATGCAGGTACAATATTTAGATTCCAGTTGATTTATTTTCTAATTCTAGGGCAAAAATGGGAAAATAGGCAGTCTTTTTTTCAGGAATAATGTGCTAGGACACTTTTATAATTTTATGCCTGATTTTGTAAGCAAGTAGTTTTTAAGTGAGGTGAAATTTGGGGTACACAAGACAAATCAGACTCCTGAAAGGGGGACACTAATCTGGAAAGGTTGAGAACCACTGCTCTAAATCAGAGGTTCCCTAATTGTCATCCGTAGACCACTGGTGGTCTACCTAAAGCGGGTTGGTCAGCCACATGCTGCTTGCAACACCTCCTCATTTCCAGCTACTAACCTGGAATAAAAAACAGCTAAAAATACCTTCAATGCTTTTCCATGCAAGCAACTGATGTAGTTCCCACACATTGTGCATGGGAGGGGCGCTCAAGCCATGAGACATCAGACCATAAAAATCATTTGAGAGAACCCCAGCTCCATATTGTGCTCCTGTCTGCTTAACGGCAGGCATCACGTAGAACGCATACATTGGGGGACAATGCTAGCTGACCGGAGCAGACACTACCGTGGGGCTGCTGCCCCTGCTTTAGAGGGAGAGGAAGTTTGAGAGAGCCTCACCTGTCTCTCAGGGGCTTCCATATAATCTGCTGTCGTCAGAACTGTATGAATCTGTGATTTAACATGGAGCAGGTCCTGACAAGCTGCTAAGGACGTTCCTAGCGCCTTATACAGGAAACTCTGAAAGAAAGAGACCAGCCCTGGGATATCAGGAACACAATGTGCCTGTCAGTACAGACCAGCTCAGCAACACTCAGGAAGGAACAAGACAGCCAAGTCCAAGCACCCATGCTGCAGAAACATCCCATCGTCTAGCCCAGCCAGAGAACCAACAATGCAGTACAGAGAAGCAGCCTGTCCAAGCAAATATTGGAAGGGCAGGGGGGCAAGAGAGCAGGGAAGAAGTACAAACAAATTTTATACGCAGAATAAAATATCAAATAATGAAACCTTGAGAGAAGCCTTATGCAGCCCTCCAATCAGAATTTCAGGGGAAAGTAACTAGAAACTAAACCTTAACAGAGAACAAACCTTCTCTTTGGAGGGGCTGGCATAGCCGCCCATCTGCTAGCTCAACTCAAGGGATATCTGGCTGCTCCAGGCACTGTCCTCTATCATCTCCAGAGATGTTCTTAGGAACTGAGGGTAAAACCAGAGTTAAAGCAGATGGTTAATTGCAAGAATGTGGGGGTTGTTTTGGGGTTTTGTTTGGTTGGTTGGTTTTTGCTTCCTTGTTCTGTTGTAAACTTTCCAATATTCAGGTGTCATGGGAAGATTATTTCCCTATGAGAACTATAAACATTGACAACCCAGACTTCCTCTGCCTCTTGTTCTTGAACCTTTGCCTGAGGATTCCTCTCAGTCCCCAAACCCAGATGGACACTGAATTGGAGAATGAGATGGAGTCAAGACATCTGACCATCGAGGAGTGATTTTCGAGTGGATGGACGATGGGTCTAGTCAACTTGAACAAAGGGCCCTGGACTACGAAGGACCAGGCACCTTCTCTGAAGTGCTATGGACCCTTTATGACACCTCCCGAGGGTACCCAGGGTTGTGAGGGACCTCACTACCACCTGCCCTTAGCACAAGGAAGCCTTCTCTGTGCCTGCCAAGTGTCAGCTCCTGACTCTGCCAGTCACAGGAAACACAATCACACCCTTCTCACCCCATCCAGGCTCCACTCTCCTTCTACAGATAAGCAATCGGTACACTCCACCCGCCCAGCCCTCTGGGCATCCCCAGAATGTCCAGCCCCTGTTCCACTGGACACTCACAGAATTCAGAGGTTTGCTACACACCACCTTACCAGTTTCACCTCAGCATCACCACTCCATTTCACACACTTCGATACATTGACAGTGAAAACAAGTAGAGTTTAATTCACCAAGATCAGAGATTTGAGAAGCAGCAAGAAAAATTAATGGAAACAAATGGTTACATAAAAATAAAATCCTAACACACTTCTAGAGCTTCAACTTAAAGAACCAAACAGTCCCCTGTCTCACAAGGGATAGCTCCCCCAAATCTCTCTCCCAGCAGGAAACACCCAGACCAAATGTGATCCTCCATTCATAAGACAAGCCACTTGGCAATTTGTCCAATAGGTGAAGGATACCTGGTGCAGGATACCTCTGGACCTCCAGATATAGTTCCAAGCATCCATTGTCCGCTTGTAAACAGGGTACCCCCTATTGTTTGTTTGTTTTTCTTGTCTCGAATCTCCTCTGGAGACTTTGCAATCACTTGATTAGAATTTTGCTCTGTTGATTAGCATCCACTGGGAATAATTACTCAGTCTACATACAGCCATTCAAGCAGCTAAGCATCTTCTGCCTGAAAGAAATTTCTTTATCGCCTTCTGGTGACCAGCCCCAACACACAGACCTTCAAAGCATCAATTTCAGTAGACAACCAGAACGCCTTAGATATTATCCATCCAGTCACTGTGCAATGATTATAAGGATTATGCAGTGTGGCACAGGCATCCAGGAAAGGCTTTACATGACACCCTTTGATGATATAGAGATCAGATCCAGGGAATCCTGGGAACCCTATGCACTCCTGTGGCCTCTGCCAGTGGGTACCCAAAGGACCCGGGCTCACACCCTCAACTCCCATTGAAGTCAGCCAGAGGTTAGTAACTCTCAGCACTTTGCTGTTTCAGGCCTGACTTTTGAACAGCAGCCAGGAAATATCAGAAACCTCACAAGAGAACCTAATCTTAGTTGATTTTTGAGCCCAAAGAATTTCAAATGAGGCTGGATCTGGAATGGGAAATTCTAGAGTGTAATCCAACCCCAAATGGAACTCCAAACCTTCTGGGGCTTCTTTGTCACTAGGTCCTTTCCTTTCATTTTCAGCCCTCGCCATAAAAATCTTCCTTCTCTGGATTTACATGAGGCTGTAAAGAGCTCTTTCTGACCACAAAGGCTTCTCCATGAGATACAGACACCAAACCTTGTCTTGTCTCTTTTCCTTTTTGGGTTTCTCAGAGCAAGTTTTCTTTTGAGTGGCAAATAGAAAAAAAAAATCCTTTAGACGTCCCCCAGTGATGCATTAGCACCATTAGCATGCTGGGTTTCTGGTTAAGTTTTGTGTTGTTCCCAGGGGTAATACAGAGGGATTTATAATTAGAGCTGGTTGAACAATAGTAAGTCCATTTCACAAAACAAGTGGGATTTTTTTGGTTTTCTTGATTTTTCAACATACAAATGAAAAGTGAAAACACAAAAATATTTTGCTTTTCAAAATCAAAAATGACCATTATTCCATTCTTTGTTTTCCCCATTTCCTTCCCTTTATCCCTCGTCCCCGTGCTTTTTCCCCCCTCTTCCACTTGTGATTGAAAAGGTGGGGGGGGGAGGGGGAAGGAGACAAACAGCAAAGCAACTGGAAAAAAAATCAGCTTCAGTTTCAAAAAACTAAACATTTTCTATTTGGGTTGGGCTTATTTTGTTTTGGTTTTTTTGTGTGTGTGTTTAAAAAAAAAAAAAAAGAACCCTGAAAAATTTGAAAATGTCCCATGAAAATAAAAAGGCCATTTTTAATTGAACAAAAGTTGCAAATGAAATGGTTTGACCAGCTGTGCTTATAATGAATAATTTATCATTATTTTTTTCCCCAGCTGATACATTTGGAGGGGGAAGGGAGGACTGTGACAATACATCTGAAAGCCATCCTCTACCTGAAGCAGCATGTGCTCCCACCGTGCATGGTCCAGGGAATTCTCTGTGTTTCCTATAAAGCAGGAGGCAAAACAATAATGTCACCTAGATTAGCAAGAAGAGTCATCCCAGGTATCTCCTTTGCAATGAGTCCTTCTAAAACTCCTGGTCTGCCAAGCTGTAACATACCTGGGCTTTCAAGGCGAAATGGGACTGTACCTATTGGGTTCTGGGAGAGTCACCCCGCTCCTGTCCTGAGGGGCTTAAAACAGCCCTGGGCGAGGGCTGTAGGAGGGAAAGAGGTGAGAGGTTTTTCGCAGGAGTGGGTGGGTGAGATTCTGTGGCCTGCGTTGTGCAGGAGGTCGGACTAGATGATCATAATGGTCCCTTCTGACCTTGATATCTATGAATCTATGAATCTATGAAAGGGATTAACAACAGCTGGGCTGACGGGGAAAGCAGCCAGAGCTGTAGCCAGCGTAATCAGGGCCCGGCTGGCCCTTATAAGAGGGCCGTGGGCCAGTAGGAGAAGGTCTTTCTCTCTAGTTTTGAAGGGAGCAGGGCCTGCCTGCAGAAAGGGTACTGGGAATGAGGGCGGGCTGGGGAAAGGCCAGAGGAGCAGGGAAGCTCTAGGCTGGCAACTCCCCAGGCTATCGGGCCTGGTCCAAGGCCCATAGGGGTCCTGGGTTGCAGGGAAAGGCAGCAGACCCAAACCCCCTTGCCTGTGGTGACTGGCTCTTACACTGCAATCTGCCCCAAGGTGCAGGGGCTTGAAGATGATGATGATGCGCAGTAGCCCAGACTGAGGCAAGGTGGGGATTAGAGGGTTGGGCGTTCCCCAGAGAAGGGAGACCCATAGAGACTGAGGGGGTACTGCCAGGGGGCAGCACCCGGGGTAAAAAGGGCACCGGGGTCTGAGAGGGACATGGGCCTGCAGAGGGTGCTCTGTGCTGGAAAGAGCTAATTCCCAGATGGCCAGCAGGAGGCGCTGCAGGGGTGAGTCGTTGCGCCGTCACAGGGACCTGCGCCAACGTTCTTTGTTGGACCAACAGAAAATGTCCTGTTTCAGAGTAGCAGCCGTGTCAGCCTGTATCCGCAAAAAGAAAAGGAGGACTTGTGGCACCTTAGAGACTAAGAAATTTATTTGAGAGTAAGCTTTCGTGAGCTACAGCTCACTTCGTCAGATGTTACGTACCCTGCTGGCATTTTTATTCAGGGTCCGTCAACCCACCAGGAGTGAGATGCTGAGCCCTCCCAATTCCTCTTGACTTGAATGGGAGCTGAGGGTGCTGAGCACCTCACAAAACTGTTCAGCACATCAGAAGACTGGGTTTAATAGGAATACAAACTTTTCCTGCAGAATCAGAGATTCTGGACTTGATCCGAACTGGATGTAAATTGGTGTAGCTTCACTGAAGTCAATGGAATTATACTGATTTACATCAGCTGAGAATCTGGCCCTGTTTCTGAGTGTCCAGCTCTAACCTAGCCTTCTTTAATGTCAGCACAATGTAGCGCTGGGGACTCTGTACAGCCACAGCAAGGAGGGAAGATACAGCTCATTTTTTAAAATCTTTTTTGGAATATCAAACCCACTTGTCCATTGGGGGGTTCGACGTTCATGAGAAACATATCGGGCTTGTGCTGCACTTAGGGTCTGTCCTGCTCCACAGAGACTAGACAGGCGCTGCTACGTCACTGGAGCTCTGCTGGCATAACGCCATCGTGTAGACGCAGCCTACACTGACTGAAGGGTTTTTTCCATGGACGTCAATAGATTCATACCGCTGTAAAATTGGTGAAAGACATTATTAGGCCCACAATACCTAGATTCTCCCTAGGGCACCCACTTGGCCAACCTAGCTTTTATGGCTTAGGTTTCCTTACAGAAAGACAAACTCTGGGTTTTTTAATTGAATCCCCCTTGAAAGTAAACATGGGGTTTAATGTTCAGAAAAAGTCCGTTTGCAAAATCAGACTCTATATGTAACCCCAAAATCTTTCACTAACCTCCAGCTTCATGCGTATTGACCTTCCCAAAAAATAACCTAGCAAAGGTGTGGGGGAAACTGCTGTGAAATTTCCATTCAGCTGAAACCTTCCTGGCCTGATTCTGCCCTGTTTGAATTGGCCTCAGTGGTTCACAGTTATCCAGAGGAAGGAAAAGTGTGGGCCTAGAAGCCCCATTTCAATTCCCCACTGTTCCCACGTACTGCAACAGGAATGGCACAACACACGTCAATACGAAGCTGCTTTTTCTGGCTTCCCTTCTATTCTCCATGGACCACACTCCTCCTAACTAGCACTTTATCTTCAATGTACTGCAGCAGAGATGGGATCTTTACTCCCCACATCTCACCCACTGCTGCATGGATAGTTTGGTGCAGGGCCTTTAGTAACTGCAAGGCAGCACATCCGTGTCCTTCTCTTTCATAAGGGGATGAGGCTACTACCTGTCAATGAAAGAGAAAAAACAGGCTAAGTTTTGTCGGCACAATACCCATTTGTTCCTGAGGGAGGGAATAGTTCAGAGACTCTCATTGTGGAGACCATCCAATAGAGTTGTTGCTTCTACTGCAGTGCCTTCCTGAAGAAGAAAGCATTCTAGCTAGTAGGAGGATGCAGAACAGTGTGTCTCAGGAGAGGCCGGAGAGAGAGAGACCCAACCATACACATTCCTCAGCCTAAGTCAAGCATCTAGCTACAAAACCAATTTGTATAGTTAACTGTCCCATTCCACAGAAAACCTATTCTCATGGTCTACTCACCAGGAGTCGTGCCAGCAGCCCCTGGGGTGTAGGGAGTTGCACTAGGGAAAGAAACAGAATAGCGTTAATTATGCCAGGCTTTGCAGAGAGTCCTGCTGATGTTCTTCACCTATCCATTTCCAACATGCCCACCAATGTTGAATACAGCTGATAATAATTTGCATTTCCATAGTGCTTTCAGTCTGAGCATCTCAAAATGCTCTACAAACATGTATGAATTTCACCTCACAGCACCTCTGTGAGCTTGGCATGAATTACTCCTTCATTTCACAAGTGGGGAAGCTGAGAGAGAAAGATCAAGTGATTTCCCCAAGGTCACATCAGAATTTTGGTGGCGAGCTGGGAACAGAACCCACATTTCCTAGCTCCCTCCCATGGCCTTGTTGTAATCACAAGACCATCCCTCATTCATTTGAGCCTCCTGATCACAGATGAGAGAACTGGAGCAGACTGAACCTGTTCATTTCATAGTGCCTGGAGAGAAGAAATGAAAGAGTTTCTGTTATAAACCTCGTCCACTGTAGTCGAGGCAAGCAGCTGCTTCTCCTTCCTGCTGCTTTTTCTCAGCCAGTTCCCTCAGGCATCTGCAGAGAGGCTTCAAAGTACCCGTGTACTGAGCTGGCACCACATACTCCAGCAGCCTTGGCCATAACACCTGCACAGAAGAGCGAGACTGTTCAGTACGGAGCTATTTCCGTTCCCCCACCTCCAGTATCCTGCTGTCTGAATCCCTCCCTGTCATGTAGCTTCTCCTTTGATTCATCCCGGACCCTTCCCTAACCTATCACCTCATCTCTCTCTCCCCATTAGCTCACTCTACCTGTCCGCTGCCCCCTCACTCTGTCTTTTAAAGACACTATCTTGTTTGGTGAGCAATTGGGCTCTCACCCAGAGATGAATCCTCTTTCCCAGCGTTAGAGCATTATGGAGATATTTCGATAGTACCATAAACTTACCCAGAACTTGACAGACCTATATAAGGCACAGTCCCAGCCCCAATATCTCTTCAAATCCAGGATCACCAACTCTACATTTCAGAAGTATTCATGGGGGATCTAAGGGGAAGTCGCACTCAGACAGTGGAAAGAATTAAGAGACGATCTCTGCAACATGATTCCTTCCAGTTAAGTTGCTTTATATCTTTTCTCTAATGTGAACCGCTTACTCCATGATGAAGGGGTCACATCATCCCTGGCATGAATTTGACATGCTGATCCTCCATTATGCTGACTTTCAGAAAGCTTCCTTGTGGAGGGGTACAAGGAACGTAAGGAAGAAGGTCCCTATTTCAAGAAGCAGTAGCAAGAGGTCACTTACTTGGGTCATTCCACGGACTGAGGTGTCCAGACATTGCAGGATGTCAATGCACAGGGTTTGGATCGTGCTTTCTTCCTCAACACCCTGGGCGAGAAGTGTTGTTCCCTGCTGTGAGATAGCTACATAGAACTTATTCGCTAGTAGTGAGACACTGGCAATAGAACCAGTGTCCTTCTCTTACAAAGCCATCTTGAGCATTGACCTGTGCCTGCTTTTCTACGGCACTGGAAGTGCACAAACGTCTGAAGGGAAGAGAATAATAGAAACTCCGAACTGGTGGGTCAGATCCCAGGCTTAGGAAAACCCTAAAATGAAGGGAATGATTCACTGAACACAAAAGAGTTCCCCCAACAGTGTTCAATTTTTTAAAATTTGAAAAACTGTTTCATCTTTTGATCTCTGAGGAAAAACATTCCGATTCTGCCCAGGGGAAACAAATATGCAGAACCAGGGGGATCCAATCTCTTTCTTCTGATGCCCCAACCAGCTTGGTCATTCTGTGTGTAGTGAGTGTGATTCTATCAGTGGGCCTAATTCTCTACTGATTTCAGTTTAAAGGAGACCAAAACTGGCCTGATGAGAAAAAGCAGCCTTCTTTAAGGTGTGTGTGTGTGTGTGTGTGTGTGTGTGTGTGTGTGTGTGTGTGTGTGTGTGTGTGTGTGTGTGTGTGTGTGTGTTGCCACAAGCTCCAGCTTTGTAGAAAAGGGGCCAGGCAGAGCTAAGATCTTCAACAACTTACTGTCAAGTTGAACTCTTTATGTTCATACGTATCATGGATTCGGTCATGGAGCACAAAGTGTCTGGAGCCCGGGGCTGTGTCCATGGATAGAAATACGGATTGAAGATATTTTTAAACTAGTACATGTAGAGTCGAGCATGTAGTGAGTGAAAGATGCAGCAAGCTTGTCCAGGCTCCTGAGACAGTCTGTGATGCAGCCTGCATAACTGAGTGTTTTGCTGATAGTTTAGGTCTGCTGTGACAGCCACAGAACGGGGCATCGTTCTGTTTTTTGGAGAGTCGATTTGAAACAAAAAGATGTGCTTCCTTGTACAAGAACATTGCACTGAAGAATGGTGTTTTCTGACTGTTCAATGACTCATCAGAGGTTGGAGCAGCACAGATAACTCTGGTAGATGGAAATACCCAGTGTGAGATTCTGGTCTCTGTTACACTGGTATAAATCCAGAGTAACACCACTAAAGTCAGTGGAGTTACCTTGACTTTACACCAATATCACGGATCCAATTCTGGCTCTATTCATTCAGTCCAGCTGTCCTGGAGTCAAAACTCCCACTGAAGTCAAGGGGAGCAATCAGCATGCAAGAATGGTAGGACCGAGTCCTGAGTGATAAGAACTCTCCTTACCAGTTTGCTGGTGGACACACTGAACTCGCTGAAAACATATGCTACCAGATCCCATGCTGCACAATTCTCCACACTTCCTGAACTGAGCAGCGTCCTGATGAAATGAAGAGCTGCCTTCCTCACCTGCAAGGGTAGAGATTACACACAGCACTTCTTGTTAGCCCTTCTGCCTGAACTAGGAGCTAGGATATGATAGGAGAGTCCTTATGCTTTTGATTTTGTCTCCTTGGATTAGAAACATGGATACATTTAACACCGGCAGGAGAATGACATGCCTTCTCTATTCTGCAGTCTCTCATCTGGATCGGAATGAAAGCTCCACCCAGATATCCATTCATCCCATAACACTGAAAAAGTTGAAATAGTTCACTGTTCCACACACAATCTTACCGTAGCATTCTGATCACTGAGAGTGGATTTCACTGCCTTCACAATCAGAAGCTTTTTAACTCTTGTCTCAGGCACTGAAAGATAAGGAGAGGTGTACAGTACTTCTTTGTTCCACACACACTCACTTTCCACACTGGAATTAATCCTGGATTTCAAAGGGCCCTAGTTAAGAATAGTACCAAGCTTCTCTCCTCTACAGAATCAGTGGGGAAAACGTAGGACCAGATTCTGGTCTCAGTTGCACCAGTGTAAATCTAAAGTAATTCCATTTCTCTAAATAGTGCCATCCTACTACCATGATGGAAATATTATAAAGGAGTTTGATAGACTGAGGAGACTGAAGTTAATCTGTGTTTACACCGGTATAAGAGGACTCAGAATCTAGTCTAGAGTGTATAATACTTAGGATTCTCGAGTCAGGAGTATTATTCTATTTTTATCTGATTATTGTTATCATGCATTAGCCCCAAGTTAACTTCTATATTGGAAGTTGAAAAAGACCTTGACAAATATCTTGGGCTACATTCAGCACTTAGTTGAACCTGTTGATTTCCATATGGGGCCATATGGGGGTAACTTAGGGCAGCATTTGGTCCCTTAGTGGATCTCCAAACCACTGGTGACTGTGTGTTCTAGAGCCTCTGTGCCCCAGGTGCAGAGGTGATGAGTCTGTTGCAGCCCTGCCGTGCCTACAGAGCCTTGGTTCTTTAGCTCAATCTCTAGTAGCTCAAGCTTTTAGCTCTGGATGTCCTCAACTCAACCCTCAGCATGTCGGCCAAGAGGGCAGCTGGCACAGTTGCTCCTGTGTTACTTACAGTCAGCCCCAACAATAGCTCTCAGGAGCTCTAAAGACGCCACACGAACGGCCTCATGCTCAATCTCCAGCTGCTCGTGTAGGAATGCTAGCAGGTCATCAGGAGAAGAACGGGCTGCAAGGGAAGAAATCACATCCTCACTGTCTGCAGAACTCTTCTTCTTACCGTACCTCACAAAGGTAAGGAAGTTACAAAGAAACCACTGTGTAACTCAGAGTTTCTTCCCCTTACCTAGCAGAAGTACACAATGGAAGAGCTCTTTGTGGTTTTCTATGCTGAGCTGCTTAGCTGGAGAACAGATCTGTGGGAAAAAGGGAAATGGTCAAAGAAAAACTAATCAGAAGCAATGGAAAAGAAAAATGTTCAATTAGTTTCTAAGCTTCCACTTCCTGCTTGTCCAACTAGAGGTCTGAACCCCAGGGAGATGGTCCTGCACGCACAGCAAGACTCAAAGACAATGACCAATCCATTAGATAAGAGAAGCTAAAGTGTTTTCAGCAGCAGAGCTGACCTAATCAAGACACAGCCACAGTTTTCACTTTACAACTCTGACTCCCCCTGGTAATCGGCTTATGGTGAAATTGCTTTACAAACTGAGCTGGATAGTAGCTAAGAAAATGAGAGCGCTCCCTGCTTACTCTTGAGCCTGCAGAAATCAGTAAGGCATGAGGAGGTCCCCAGGCTCTGCACGATCATTCCATCGATTTTTCAGTGTTAATATGCTTCAGATCTGCTGTGCCTAAGCTCAAGGGATCCAAGCAAAACCACCCCTCACCTGGTTGTGCAGAGCACTGCAGATGGCTTGAAACTTCCCTTTAGGTAGAGGGATCTTATATTCACCAGAGACCTCCAAGAGCTGGCTCAGACTCTGCAACAGAGGGCGAAAGTCAGATGGTGGGCACACAAAGGAGCCATATGTAGTGACTGAAGCAGATTCAGGGGATTCCTAGATTCCAAAGTGGAACCGGATTCTTGCCATCATCTAGTCTGACCTCCGGTCGGTATGACACAGGCCATAGACCTTGCCCAGAATAATTCCCAGAGCAGAGCTTTTAGAAAAACATACCAATCCTGATTGAAAAATCGTCAGAATCCGCCTCGGCCCTTGATAAATGGCTCTAATGGTTAATTATCTCACCATTAAAAATGTACACCGTATTTCCAGTCTGAAAGTGTCTAGCTTCAGTTTCTAGCCATTGGATCAAGTGACACCTTTCTCTGCTAGACGGAAGAGCCCATTAGATAATAGGAGTCCCTCATGTAAGATATTATAGACTGTAATTAAGTCACCCTGTCACAGGATAGGTCCACCCCGTCAGGGTGGTATCAGGTTGAGGAGGAATTGAAGTAGATCTGGAGCGGCCCAACTGGCCTAGTCTCCCTAGCCACCACAGCAGTCCGGGCTCCTAGGGCAGCATCGCCTAATGGTCGGGATCAGTGCAGCAGCCCTTGGGTGAGGGTCCGCGGCCCAACAGCCTGAGTCACTTGGGCTGCCCTCCTAGGGATGGCAGTGCGGCCTAGTGGCCAAAGTCACTAGACCCACCCTTGGCTGCAGGGCAATGCGGCCTAGTGGCCAGAGTCGATAGAACCACCTTTTGCGGCAGGGAAGTGTTGCCTAGTGGTGAGCCCTTCTCCACTGGGTCCTACCTATTCCACAGGGCCCCAGCCCAGGGCGCAGGGGTATCTGCCACCAACTCAGCGGGGATCCTTCCAAAGCATGCTGAGTCAAGCCTGCTACCTCAACTGGATCAATGCTTCGTCCACCTAGGCTGCTTCCCACCCGTTCTTCCGCAGCTGGGAGTCTCAGGGATTCTGGGGTCTCTCCTCCATCTCTGGCATTGGGTGGCTGGGGGTCAGCTGCAGCCACAGTCCGGCTGGCCTCTGAATCCTGGAGCACTGGCAGTCTCTCTGCAGGAGCCTGCAATGCGCCTCCGCTCCCTTCGGCAGCCATCCCAGCCTGAGCTGAGCGGCTCTCTTTTGTATCCTGGGTCCAGCTGAAGCATGCCCAGCAGAGATGAGGGGGCATGGCCTCCTCGGCCCACAAAGCATGATTAACCCCTGCTGAACCAAGGCGGGGTAGGTAAACCCCATCACACACCCTTTTACTTTCTGTGTATTAAACTAAATAGATTGACTTCCTTGATTCTCCCTCTGTAAGGCATAGTTTCTAATCCTTTCATCACTGTGGCTCTTCTGCCAATTTATCAACACCCTTTTTGAATTGTGGGCACTAGACCTGGACACAGGATTCCAACAGTCGTCAGACAAGTGCCAGACTTAGAGGTAAAATAACCACTGTGCTCCTCCTTGAGATTCCCCTTTTTATGCATCCCAGCTTTCGCTTTTTTGGCCACAGCATGAGTTCATGTTCAGCTGATTATGCCCCATGACCCCCAAAATCTTTTTCAGAGTCACTGCTTCCCAGGACAGCATCCCCCATCATGTATGTCTGGCCTAAATCCCTTGTGCCTAGACGCATACATTTACATTCAGCCGTATTTAAAGGCATATTGTTTCTTTGCGCCCCGTTTGCTAAGTGATCTAGATCACTCTGAATCCGTGAGCTGTCCTCTCCATTATTTACCACTCCCCCCTTTTTATCTCATCTGCCAACTTTATCAGGGATGATTTTATGTCCTCTGCCAGGTTATTGATTAAAAAAAAGGTGAAAATCGAATTCCTTCCTGCATCTAACACACTTTTCTCCTTTGCTGCTTGAAGCTTCCCGAATGTCTCGGATGCCATCTACATATTTTACTATGTTTACACAGTTGAGTAGTGCCCTGATGCTATCAAACAAGTCCATGATGCATTGGTTCCCTCCAAATCATGGGTATTTCAACCCCCAAAGTGACCACATACTCTGTACTAGAAAGCTTCAACCAACATAGACGGTGAGTAAATATCACTACCAAGAAGTTAGAGCTGTCTCATGACTTCATTTACAACTGTGTAGCCCCACTGAAGACAGAATATGGCCCCTTACTTCTCGCTCATGTGGTACTGAGGGGGGATGAAATAGAGAGACAAGGTGAGTGAGACAATATCTTCAATTAGATTATCACACCCACCTTGTCGCTCCCATATCTTGGACCAACATGGCTACAACAACACTGCAAAGAACGGTAGATGAATCAGACGGGCAATGATTTTATATCTGTCGAGTTATGCAGTGCAAAGCAATGACCCTCAAGCCTCCTTATTATTAATTTTCAACCCTTGACAGTTGGCTGGGTACCAACCAGAGACAACATATGGTAGCCCCTGCTCTGAGGAGCTTATGATCTAAAAGAGAGACACAGAGTTGACAGGATGTTTTGGGAAATCACAAGGAGGGAGTATCTTGTTGTGCAGGTGTTTTGTTTTTTAGCTCCTTCTCCTCCTCCCCAGGAAACAGAGGATGCTTTTCATCAGAGGCAGTTACCTACAAATCTTGTTGCCTGGGTCACCATGTGTATAAACCCAGAACTTGTGTGCATATTTATTATCTAACAAGTCACTATCTAGACCAGGAAACCCCACTGGCAGCAAATTCCTCCTGCAGTTCACACATGCACACACAGAGACAGTTACCTTAATGAGTGGTACCTCACCTTGGTGACGTGAAAAACATCAATTTCCTCCTTATATTGCTCAAGGAGCCATGAGATCTCTTTAAATATGGGATTTTGTGGCTCCTTTTTGTGTAGCAGGATGCCCATCATGGGACCAAGGGCTTTGATGATGGCCTGCTTGAGCTGCATAGATGAGAGACAGAATTTATGTTCCTACGAATTCATTCAATATCTTCCAATAGGCACACTTTTTCTACTTCTAATGAGTGCAATTTCCCTTGTTCCACTGTCGGAACGGTCCTATCCCAATATTTCCTGGTAAAGAACCAGGACTCGTAGGGTTGGTGTCAGGATTATATTCTAATGCACCTCACAACCAGACCAGGTAAAATATTTCCCCAGATTAGTATGCGTTCTAGGCCAACTCATCCCTGCTGTAACTCCACTGGGGCTGAATGGACTTAGACCAGGAATTAATTTAGCCCACTATCCCGGGTTCATCTGCACATTAGGTGCACAAAACTAGACTCCATGTACACTGGGTACAGACAGAATTTCCATGATGTGGTGACATTATAAACGTATGGGTTTTCGATGTTTTCCATGACAATCTGTTCCATCCAAAAGGACCTACCATTAAATGCCATCATCACAAAGAGTGCCAGACACACAGAATGTAACATCACAATTTCCGCTAAAGGTTTAGAAAGCCAGCAATTCTCACCTCCAGCTCCTCACAAGTCAGCCAGTTGCTGGTCACATGACAATATAAGGGAAGAATTTGACGGCAGAATTGTGATTCACCCATTCTGGGGAATGAGCACTTTTCCCAGTTCGTAAAATATCCATTCACTGCCCTTGACCATTTTTCCAGAACTGCACGGAAGGAGAGAAGACAGGCAATGTGAAAAGGACATAGTAATAATGAGGAGAAGTTGCTTTCTCAGAGAAGACACCCAGGCCTATCGTTTACTCCAATTCCATGGCAACTCCTATCAGGACTAGATGCTGAAATCCCATATCAATCTGGAGCTATTTCTCTTTCCCCCATTCCATTTCTTGTTTCTTAAAAGGCTTTTTTCTTTGTACATCTCTCCATCTTTTTTCAATGACCATCATCTGAAGACTCGCGTCCTCTGCAGTTGTTGTTTGTTCAACCCGAACACTGTATGATTTCATCTTGAGTTACAGTTTGTCTGAAAGATGTTCAGTGCCCCTAACTGCCATTGGCTTTCCTGGGATTTGAAGGTAGTGGGGAGCACTTTGCCCTAAAAGTAGGTGTATCTAGTGTCCTTGCTAAGACGAATTAGGGCCCAATCCTGTTCTCTATGAAGTGGATGGCAAAATTCCCATTTCCCTCAAGGGCACAGGATTAACCCCTTACTGAGCATCACCTGAAAAGCAAAGGAAGAGAGAAGTGGAGAAGAAGAGAAGACAGAGAAAGAGGGTGAAAGGAGATGATGATGAGGAAGAAACTAAGGAGAGAGAATGGGTGGAGGAGTGGGAAACAGGGGATTTTTAAATGTACAGTAATGAAATCTGCTCCCTTCACCTCCTCCCCCAGGAGCCTCCTGGCAGAGGAGCAGCTTCAGCCTTTGTGTCTGTTTATTTTAAACGATTTGCGTGAGTCACAAAGGGCCTGAACTTACAAATGCTCAGCACCTCCTGCAAAGTAAGGAGCACTCTCAACTTCACTGAGTGCCACGGGAGCCAAGGAACGCAGCACCTGGTGCAATCCAGGGAAGGGAGCACAATTCAGGGCCTGTTTGCAAACTTGGTCAGTCACTTAAATCTGTACCAAGACCCCCTAAATATCCATTTGGGGCACCTACAGGAAGTGCTGGCACTTACCACCACAAAATGTTTGTCTCATCCTGCTGTCCTTGACTAACTCCAACATGGAGATCATGTCGTTCAGGATCACTCCCACAAAAGGGATACACTTAAGTGCTGCAGAGAAAGGCCAGAAGAGAAGGAAGACAGACAATCAGCTGCTCTCTGCCTTCTGACAACACACTTAGAAACACTGTGGGGCAGGATGCTATGGGTTCCGAGGCCATTGGCGCTGCGTAAGCAGAGCAGAATGGCTTTAAAGCAGCCATTGAAAGCCAGTGGGGGATTCACCCTGAAGAGGGGAATCCTCCACAAGTGTACAGCTGTGCCCAATGCCCAACTCACTCCCAGAGTAAAGGGAGAGGGCACTGGGGCGGGATGGGAAGTGGGGTGGAGAAGAGCTCCACTAGACCTGATCTTCCACTCATTCCCATCCTTAAGGTACTTCACTCAGGGGCATAAGTTAGAGCTTGCACCTCCATCTGGATCGCTCATGATCTGGAGGCCAGAACTAGCAACAGCAGTTAATCTTGTGTTTCTACACACACACACTCAAACAGAGCTCTGTTTAGCGGTAACATTTTTAGGTAGAGAGATAATCCCCTGTCCTTAAATGAAAAAGAATCACTTTGAAAGAAAAGAGGGAAGTGACCATACCATAGGCAGATGACAGGTTGCCCAACGTAATGAAAACAAACTCTTCAGGCAGCTCCAGACGATACATCAGCTCATACATGACATCATTGAAATAGCAGCGTGCCAGAGTCACTAAGGTGTTGCTAGCTGCCACTTTTAGTTCATTTCTTGCTTCCTAAAAACAAAAACCAAAAGAGAGAGACTGAGGTGACTGAAGCCGGTTGCACTAGCCAGAGTTGTTTACATGAGTCAAGTCCTTCTTTCTGTGCACAAGTTGTGAATGAACCAACCCAACTTTCTGAGGGTAGAGACATTCGTCATAAATATTCCTTGAGTCACTTGGCGAAACAGTTTTCAGCCTTTGAGTTGCTTGCAAGCTGCTTCGTTAGCCTATTCGCTGTTAGCTACTTGTGGTGGGTGACTGGTCACCATAGTCACATGATATTTTCCCTGCCCTTCCCTGAGGCGGTAAGTGAGACACAGACTGGGCAGCTTCACGATATTCCGAGAGCTTTCCTGGAATAAACTGTCCCCCAAAAGGAGGCTGACTTCCTCTGGGACAAGAGAGGGATTTTTCCATGGGTTTTCCTGCTGGCAAACTATATTCTAAATCCAATGCTGCTTCTTTTGGAGATAGCTCAGATTCTGTCTGTCTTGGGGCTTTATACTGCCACTTATCGCGACAGTATCAGAGCGCCTTCCACATAAAATCAGTATCAATAATGAAATCCCGAGTAGACTTCGGGAAAGACTTGCTCCTTAAGACACCATAGGCCTGTCTCTGGGTCTCAGTTCATGTGTCTCAGGTCCTGATCCTGCAAAGCACTTAAGCACATGTGTAACTTTCAGCGTGTGAGTTGTCCCATCTTATGCATGTGCACAAGCGCTGTCTAGGACCTGGGCTTTGGTCTGGAGGAAGGTGTGGGCCTCTAACAGAAGAATACATTTTCATTTCAGTATATAGTTTATCCCCCAAAAAGAGAGTTTGAATGAGTTAAAGCTTTGGATCCTTTGATTGGTATCTCGGGAGAACTAACTTACCTGAGTCTCTGTCATGTGGTTTGAGGCTAGTGTTATTAGTTTCTCCAGAAGCCGTCTCTCTAGGCCCTGGGTGTCCTGCTGTAAGACTTTCTCCAGGACACAGTAAATGTCTACTCTGTTTTGCTGGGGACAAAACATAAAAGAGAAGAATTGGGAAAAGTTTTTCTTGACGACCAGACAGTAATTTGGCTAATAAGCCCCTGCCCTAATTGGTGGCTTAACTGGTGTAAAACATGCCCTGCCCTCCACAAGCACCGCATTTAGCAGCGCTTCAGAAGCAGCCGAGCAACTGACATCGTTTAATCTTCCTGGAGAGAAAAGAGCCAGAGGAAGCGCCCTTCACTGCCCCCTTCTCTACTTTCATTTATTCAGAACAAACAATAAAAATGAGCAGCTTGCCCTTCCTCTAGCCACTCCAGGCAGAATTTGTAAATGTGGAATATAAAATACCCAACTCCTGCAGTAAGTCCTCAACAGCTCCCAGGGGCAATGAGCTCAGCCGTTAGATCTACACTGACAGTAGCACGCTCGAAGGTGTCTTTTATGCGGCCCATCAGTGTAGAACTTCACAGATGAGACTAACTATGGAGGAGTTGTAGGATCAGTTGGGACCGAGAAAAAATAAAGCGGGACACAGAGCAATTAAAAGCCTGAGGAGAGAACAAGATTCATTTCAGAAAACTGCAAACTAGCACCTCTGGAAAGGAGGTAGAAGTAACTGACAGAATGGGAGGGAGACAAGTGGGAAGCAACAAGTGCCCTGGGGGGTGACAGTGGAAAACAAAGTCAACAGGTATATGCAAGGTGTGATGGCTACCACAAAGAGCCATGTGGGTTGGGTCTTTTACACACAGGGATCATGGCACAAAACAGGAAGACAACAGTTCCTCTCTGTTCAGCTGAGCTGTGACTGCATCTGGATGAGTGCCTTTTCTAGCACCACATTCCCAGAGAGATCAACAAATGGGAAGTCATTCCTGGGAGAGCAAAAAAGAATGCAGGGGGCTGGCAGAAGTGACTTCTGGATAAAGCCCTGCAACCTGACCCAAATCCTAGGGGACCTGACCACAGGCGTCTGGTCAGGTTGGATGAGAAAACAACTGGACCCTCTTGGGCTCGGGTCAGGTCGGCTCTCCTCCTTTAGCCCCTGGGATCGGCACAACCGTGACTGTGTGTTCCTGCCAGCCACCACCTCCTTCCTGCGCTGCACGCGCTGTGGAGCGAGGATGCCGAGGAGTCACAGCGTCTCCCTCTCTCTCTGCAGCGCAGACCCAGCGCAGCAGGGGCCGTGTCAGAGGATGGAGCCATCGCTGCACACAGTGGCCGCTGCACCAGCCCCATGAGCAGGATGCAGTGGCAGGATCCGGTTGGGGGGAAGGGTTGGGACCAGGATGGAAAATGATTCAGCCCTCTCAGGGTGAGGTGAGTGGGCCGGGGGCCAGTTCAGGTTGGGCTTAAAAATTGGGCCCGAGCAGACCCCTACTTCTGCAGACAGACGGAAAGAGCTGTCTGTGTCCGATGCGGCCAAGGGATGACTCTGAGGGAGAGAGGATAATACCATACAACTACCTGGAGGGTGTGAACACCAAGGAGGGAGAGGAATTTTTTAGGATAATACATTTCGGTAAAAGTAGGAGTAATGGGATTAAGCTAAAAAAGGACATTCAATTTAGACTTTGATAACAGGAAAAATGCCCCAACTGTAAGACAGGGCTATTAGGTTATGACATAGTCTTCCTAGGAAAGAGGCGGAAGTTCAGTCCTTAGGGGCTTTTCAGATTAGATTGGCCAAAACAGTGGAAAATGGCTGCTGGGAATGCTCCTGCATTAGCAGGGAAATGGACTGGATGATCCAATAGGTCTTTTCCATCTCTGTCTCCTGTGAGTCTAGACATCTGTGTGACTTGCATGCCAAGGTCATAACCCACTTTGGAATGTTCAAAGCCAATCAGATCTCTGAATGGGAGAGGTTAGGGGTCAGACAGGGTCTGCATCAGATCTCTTGATTGGCTATACGTTCCAGTGGTTCTGCTTTAAAAGGCATGCTTCTGCAAACTGCAATCATAACAGACAGCTCCACTGGGGAGAAGCCCCTTCCATTCATTTTTAAATGTAAGGAGGATTTTTTTCATTGAAAATTGTCACTGACAACTTATCAATACATAAGCACTGTATAATTCAAGTAATTCAAGTAATTAATCACGTGAATTAACATAATTAATCACTCTTCTTACAGTGAGTATGATAACACCCATTTTTTCATGTTCTGTGTTTATATCAATCTCCTCACTGTATTTTCCACTGAATGCATCTGATGAAGTGAGCTGTAGCTCATGAAAGCTTATGCTCAAATAAATTGGTTAGTTTCTAAGGTCCACAAGTACTCCTTTTCTTTTTATAATTAATCAAGTAATTCAAATAATTAAAGGAGTCAGAGGCCAAGACAAGCAGTTCAGTTGGCCTCCTAGTACTTTAATGGAAACTAAAATGCCTTCTGTGTTGGCCCTTAATAGAGAAATGGACTTTGTTGGATGCAAGTATTAATCAATGGAAAAAAGGGGTCTGAATATTCCTCCTGGGGCAATTCTGCACTACTGCACAGGTGCATAATTAATGAGCCCCGCATATTTTTATTTGTTTGCACAGTAAAAAGCTTCTGCTGAAATGCTGCTGCCGTTCCATCTCTTGCCCACCAAAGGGTGCTGTGGCAATAGAACAAAGGAGCAACTCCCTATCAGCGCAGGAAGAGAGAGAGCCTGTCTTCTTCACAGCAGGCCAGGTCAGGAGACAGGGGCTATGGGGAGACAGACAGTGTGGGATGCTGGGGTGGGGTCAGTCAGGGGCTCATAAGGGCTAGTGGGGGAGGACAGACTGGGGCAGGGGCTGAATGGGAGTGGAGGCACAGAGTTAGAGGAGGAGGGAGCTTCAGGGCCCCATAATGATGGGGGAGGAGGTGCAGAGCTACATAAGGGCAGGGGGTGGTTGGCTGGGGGCACAGAGACACATGGGGACAGGGGGAGGGGGTACAGGGACACATTGTTAGGATACAGATGTTCAGACCTGTCTGTAAAGGCCTATCATCTAATAATTTAGGTGTATTCTTATCACTTGGCTAGTTATAGAGGTATAAAAGAAAGAATCAAAATCACTGTCTGCCAGGGTAAGGTCCTTCTCTTACTGTGACAGTCTGAGGCCCTGTTCTTAGGCTAAGGCCTTTGGCTAAGCAGCAGAGGCAGCCATAAGCTGGGAAGCGACCGGTCACCTCTTCACATTCCCAACTAGTCACATTGAAATAAGGTGCTATTGGGCTGTTAGGAACACAATCCTGTTCTGATAATGCCTATTGACTCCAGAGAAAGGGAAGGGCCAAGAAGATGTAAAAGGAAACTTAGTTTGATAGCATCCTGTCTGGCAAGAACTCACTTATCACTAGCTGGGATGTGAAATCCTCATTTCTGTGTTTGTTCTATCACTGTAGTCCCCATTTCCCCATTGTTTGTCTGTATAATCTCTGTCTGGTTCTGTGATTGTTTCTCTCTGCTGTATAATTAATTTTGCTGGGTGTAAACTAATTAAGGTGGTGGGATATAATTGGTTACATAATCATGTTACAATATGTTAGGATTGGTTAGTTAAATTTCAGGAAAAGGATTGGTTAAGGTATAGCTAAGCAGAAGTCAAGTTTTACTAGATAGTCTGCAGTCAATCAGGAAGTGAGGGGGTGGGTGTGTGGGTGGGGGAAATGGGAACAGGGAATGGGGGTGTGGAAATTGGAATCATGTTTTGCTAAAGGGGGAAATGGGAACAGGGAATGGGGCTGGGGAAATTGGAATCATGTTTGGCTAAGGGCAGGAATGGGAACAGGGACACAGCTGTAAGGCTCTGTGGTGTCAGAGCTGGGAAGGGGGACACTAAGGAAGGAAACTGAAATCATTCTTGCTGGAAGTTCACCCAATAAACATCGAATTGTTTGCACCTTTGGACTTCGGGTATTGTTGCTGTCTGTTCATGCGAGAAGGACCAGGGAAGTAAGTGGGTGAAGGAATAAGCCCCCTAACACACATGGGGATGGGGGGGAGTGGGTTTCTGAGTGGGAGTGGAGGGACACATGGACGGGGGTGCAAGGACCCATGGGGGTGCAGGAACACATGGAGACAGGGGCAGATGTGCCTTACTGAATGGGAGAGCTTAGGGGTCAGACAGGGTCTGTATGGGGGGAGCTGCCTAACAATTCCTCCCCGCCCCTCCCAAAAAAACTGTTCCATACTTTTCCCACCCATACCCAGCAACGCTCCAAGTTCACACCCAGGCTCCTTCCCAGCAATTTACTTCCCTCCATTACCCCTGACTCTATCAAGCCTTTGCACTGCGCCTAAGGGGTGCAAGAAATATGGTTCTGTATTGAGTTTAAATGAATTATTACTCAGAGTTCTCTATTAACATGCATAGTAAGGAATTGGTTTGTCAAAAAACATTTCCTGAATCCTTTTTGTTGTCTGTATTCATACAGACATACTTGCTGACAGGTATTTTGAAATAAATAACCAAAAATAATTTTAACGGGTGTAATCATATTGTCTTATTTTGACAAACAAAATATGCAGAATTTTGCAGAACTTCTCAAATATTGTACGCATCATTTTTATTTTTTTCTTGCAGAATTCCCCCAGTAGAAAATATATAGATAAGGGTCCCTTCGATGCTATAATCTCAATAATATGTCATCATAACAAAGGAGTGTTGGCTAGGATTTAGAGCAGGGAGTCAGTTCACTTGGGTTTTATTCACATTCTTTGACTAACTTGCTAAGTGGTGTTGAGCAAGTTACTTAATTCCCTGTGACACAAGTCATCCGTAAATGGGGATAATGCTTCCCATTCTCACCAGGGTGCTGTGAGTCTTAATTCATTAGTATTAGGGAAGTGCTTTGAGATTTTTGGACGAAGATGCTAAAGAAGGGCAAAGTATTATTAGAAGAGATTACTGCTAGTCCGATCGTGTACTTTTACTGTCTACAGCCCATGTACTCCACTGTGTGTAAAAGGACAATGCTCTCTTTAGAGAGCATTATATCATCCTGATCTGTAAGAACAGCATTTTGCATGATGAGTTTACGCCTGAGGACAGAAGGGCGAATACTGATTCTCCTGATGGTGCGCCAGGCCAAGTTCTACACTGAATTACCCCCGTGCAGTCCCCTGTACCCCCATGAAGTCAGGCAGACTTTGGTGTGGACACCTGGAAAGCGGATGTAATTTCATGAAACTGCCCTACCTCATCCTTTTGCAGTTTCTCGAGCAGAACTGTCAGAACGATAGCCAACTTGGTCCGGCTATAAAGGCAATCCTGAGGGCAATTTTGCCCTTATCTTGGTCACCCATATGTGCCAGGAGGGAAACAACCTCATTATAAACACCTGAAATTAAATAAAAGGATTCGGCTGGTTACCACTGATAGCAGAAATTGGTGCTGGCCTCTTTAATTCACTATCCAGTAAAGATTCTGCAGGAGCCCAAACACTGTGAGAAGTAGACCTGGGAATCCTGGAAATCCTCTTCCTTCCTCCTCATGACCAGGTTTGTTTGCTGAACTACCCAGCGTGCTTGCGGGGAAATCATAATGAAGCAAATTTGCTCCTTTCAAGTAGGTCCCCACGTAAAATAATCTTCCTTTCCCTCTTTATTGTCAATTGATGAGTTTTGATAGCATACAGAATAATAATTTAACTCTAAGCCAAGAAATAGAGCTAAAGTTAAGCACATGCTTAAGAGTTTTGCTTAGTCAGGGCCTCATTTTCAAAAATCCTGCGCACCCAGATGTACCTATTGGCTATGCTGGGAACTTTTGGGGCTCGGTATCTCTTGAAAATCAGGCCACTGTTGGAGACCTCAGTATGAATTTAGAAGCTTAACTTTAGGCCCCTTGTTTTGAAGAAAGCCTTTAATCTTCTTTTATGGTAGTTGAAATACTTGCAGAGAAGACTCATGGAACGGAGTTCATCCAGTTCATTGAATATCAGGGTTGGAAGGGACCTCAGGAGGTCATCTAGTCCGACCCCCTGCTCAAAGCAGGACCAATCCCCAACTTTTGCCCCAGATCCCTAAATGGCCCCCTCAAGGATTGAACCCACAACCCTGGGTTTAGCAGGCCAATGCTCAAACCACTGAGCTATCCCTCCCCCCTGTACAGTTGCCTGTAGAGGTCATAAAGGAATTCCCCCGCCCCCGCCCCCCCCCACCCCCATGCACAATTGGCGAGGTGTACGCTGTGAGTGGGGTGGGGTGGGGTGGGTCCCTCCAACCTTCATCTGAAGCATCAGGGATTGACCATAGCAGGAGATGGGACACCTGCTAGGGTGGACCAGTGCTCTAAGATGGTTCAGAGAATCTGTTTCCTTAGCTGTCCTGCTCACATGCTCAGGGTCCAACTGATCTCCAGAGTTGTGGGTGGGAAGGAATTTCCCCCTGGTCAGATTGGCAGGGACCTTTGAATGGCAGGATGGGGCACTGATCACCTGCTAGGATAATCTGAGTATATCTGACCTAATCAATTCTCGACCATTGCAAGGGCCTCAGGCATTGGTGGAACCTCAGTCTCTCCTGTCCTCTGCCGATGGCACACAACAGTTTTGTCTCCTAAAGACTGAAATGGTTTCGTCCAAGACAAGTTTTGGGGTTCAGTGTAGGGTTGCTAGGTGAAATGTAGTGGCCTGTGAAATACAGGAAGTCAGACTAGAGGATCTAATGGTCCCTTCTGGCCTTAAACTCGAGGAAACAATGAAATAGCTGGTGTATGAAAAAAATCAGGATTTGATCTCCCATGTATCTCTTCGCTCTGGGCAGAAATTCTCCAGGAGACTTAATATTTCACAAGAAATCTGAAAGGCCGTATTTATCTGTCTCCATTGTAACAGCATTCCAAGCACTAACAAGATTTCCCCTTCCCAGGAAAGACTGCTTGAGGTTAGGTGATTGCCCATCCGTTATGCAAATTGCATCCTTCAGTTGTAACACCCAGATGCAAACGGAATCATAACTGTAACCTACTCTGCCCATCTGTGTGGGATGAGAAGCACTAGTGTTGCTAAGAAATGTGAGCCCATGCTTTGTTCTCTTGCATTTAAGATATTAGCAGAGCTTCATTTAGACAGCTAGAGGAGAAGTCCTTCTGCCTTTTTTGTTCTAATTTCCCCTATCTCTGATGGAGTTGGCTCCATGGATGCAGAAGACACAAAATGAGGACCCAGAACAAACATAAAACAACTGGGAGAAAAGAAGGAAGACCTCCCCCATAACAGTCCCTAGAAACTCAGATTCTCAGGAAAGTTTCCAGGTCCAGAGGCTGTAGGCCAACTCCTCAACTGGTGTAAATCAACACAGCTACAAGGAAGTCAACAGAGGGACACTGGTTTACAGCAGCTGAGGTTCTGCTCATACAAATGGAGAACATTACAGCTAATCTGTATGCCTATGCTTTCTAAATGTGTGTGTGAATATAGACTGGATATAGCGAATACAATGCTGACCCTTACCTCTGTCGGTTACCTCCTGCTCACTCACAAATTTATTCATGTTTTAATCTTTCCTCAACACTTCCTCCAGTCCTTTCTCCAAAGAGCTCCAGTACTGATAGGCAGCTGGCCTCTCAGGCTGTCCTGTCCAGGATAGCCAGTTCAGAATATGCAAGCACTATTATGACATCGCTGTGACTGTGACATAGCACATAAACTGCTGCTGACCAGGTAGGTGCTGTGATGACATGGACAAGAGCCTCAAAGGTATTTAGGCTCCTAACTCGCACTGAAATCAATAGATGTGAGGAACCTAAATACATTTCAATATCTGGGCCCATCCATGTACGCAGTCCAATAGGTGGCTACATTTGCTCCAGTGTAGAATTTCTCATTCGCTCTAAATCATTTTGAATTTTGGTTCCGTCCCTCTCTCAGTTTGCCACACTTTCCAATATTGGTTTTATTGGAAAATCTGCTCCTGGTTGAATGGATAGAAAATAAAAGCACCGAACAAAGAAAGAGAAGAAACTGCCTTGGAGAATGGAGAATGAGTGTGGTTGGTTGGTTGGAATGCACAGTGACACTTGAGTGTGGGTGGTTGGTTTCCTTTGCTTTTTAATTCGGTTGATTAAAAAGCTTGATGAAATCTTATTGGACTGTATTACAAATATTGATTTTTATATTGTTTTACAATGAATTGAAATTTATTCTTCATTTCCATGTCCTGCCAAACAAATCAACTAAATTATTTTTTGTTGCGTTTAATACAGTGTGGTGTCATATGTATGGCCATATGTAGAGCCCACACTTGATTTTGGAGATGATGTTGCCTTTAAAGCATTCAGAGTGATGACACTCTTTGTAGTAAACCACATGGAAAAAGAATTCCAGTTACATGTGTCCTTTGCTATGTATAACTGATTTTGTGCCTTACCCTTTCTGATTTTGCGCTTACACGGACACACTATTCTTTTGTACTCCTCCTTAGTAATTCGTCCAAGTTTCCCCATTTTGTAGGATTTCTTTTTGATTTTCAGGTCATTACAAAACTTCTGATGGAGTCATTGGCCTCTTACTATTCTTCCTCTCTTTCCTTTGCATTGGCAGTTGTGCCTTTAATATTGTCTCCTGGAGAAACTGCCAGCTTTCCTGAACTCCTTTATGCCTTAGACTTTTGCCCCATGGGTCACTACCTACCAATTCTCTGAGGATGTTAAAGTCTGCTTTTGGCAGTCCTTCTCCTGTCATTCTCACTCCTTCCTTTCCTTAGAATCATGAAATCTATCATTCATGACCCCTTTCACCCAAATCACCTTCCACCTTCACATTCAACACCAGCTCCTCCCTGCTGGTCAGAATCAAGTCTAAAATGGCTGTCCCCCCGGTTACTTCCTCCATTTTCTGAAACAAAGCATTGTCCCCAGTACATTCCAGGAACTTATTGGGTAATTTTGGGTTTTACCATATTCCTTTTTCAGCAGATGTCTGGGTAGGTAAAGTCCCCCATTACGATCAGGATTTGTGTTTTGCATATTTCTGTTGTTTGTTCTAGAAATGCCTCATCTCCCGCCTCTTCCTGATTTGGTGGTCTGTAATAGTCCCCTACCAGGTCCTCACCCCTGTTTATTCCCTCTTTTATCTTTACTCAGAGACTTTCAACTGGTCTGCTTCTCACCTCCTTCTGGACCTCAAAACAGGTTTACAATGCAATGTGTCCTCTCTTTTTTTTCCTGCCTGTCCTTCCTCAACAAGCTATAGTCCTCTATACCAATAGTCCAGTCATGAGATTTACCCCATCAAGTATCTGTGATGCAGTTAAGCTCAGTGAAGATTTATGTACTAAAACTCCCAGTTCTTACTGTTTATTCCCCATTATTATTCCTCCTTGCTTGTGTGTACAGACATCTAAGATGTTAAGCAGATGCCCCCATGGATTTCCCTCTTCTTTCTCCTATAATTCTACTGCAATTTTCCACATCTACTTCTCCCCACACAGCTAGTCCTCTATTAAGGCCACCTTTTTTTACCTGGTGGCTTTTTTCACCTGCCCGCTCTGAACTTAGTTTTAAGCTCTTCTCCTAAGGTTGGTGAGTCAGTGCATGAAGATGTTCTTCTCCTTCTTGGTCAGACGGACCCCATCTCTTCCCAGCAAACCTCCTTCCTGCAATAGCATCCCATGGTAGAGGGATTTTACATGATTTTACAGAGGTATTCCTTGACTTCTATTAAAAGTCTTCTTGTAAGAAAACTGAATGCTTTTTCATTGTTCTAAGATCCAAGGGTGTGGGTCTGTGGTCACCTATGCAAATTGGTGAGGATTTTTACCAAACCTTCCCCAGGAAGTGGGGTGCAAGAGTTGGGAGGATTCTGGGGGGAAAGACGTGTCCAAACTACATTTCCCAGTAAACCCAGTTAAAGTTTGGTGCTGGCAGTGGAAATTCCAAGGGCAAAGGGTAAAATTAATTTGTATCTTGGGGAAGTTTTAACCTAAGCTGGTAAAAGTAAGCTTAGAAGGTTTTCATGCAGGTCCCCACATCTGTACCCTAGAGTTCAGAGTGGGGAAGGAACCTTGACAGCATTACTGAAAAAACAGCTGCAGACTGACTCCTGCTAGCAAGAAGCTTCTGTACAATGTACAGTAAGATATTGGGCTTAACCCAATGCAGGGCTAGGCTGAATTAAAGTCAGTCAAAGTTTTGTCTGAGTAGGGTATGAGGCCCAGCTCCTCAAAGGTCTTTAGACTCCTAACTTCCACTGAAATCAGTGGAAGCTAGGAGCCTAAATCCCTACTGTAGAATTTGACCCAATAACAACAATAATAATAATAATTTGCATTTCTAGAGAGATTTTCTTCTTCAAAGCATTTTACACACATGTTTTCTAACTCTCTGCTTCAAATAAAAGCCATTATTGACAGACAATTCTATTTTTCCGTCACAGCACAGACAAATAGGAGAGTGAAGAGAACACAGTTTATTAATGGGATTTTAAGCAGGTTCTCGTATGGAAAAAAAATTAAAGATCCAGCTCTCAAAAGATGACTCTGCTTAGCTGTGTGCCTTGTGGCTTAAAGCAGAATTCCAAGAACATTACTTCGCTTTTTGAAATGGTTTCTCAATTAATGACAACTCAAAATATCTGCTTCCACCTAGTGGTGCGGGTTTGCATAACATGTGTTGTTTGTATTCCCTGTTTTCGATATCTTTGCCTAAAAGATACAATACATCAGAATCTACTGAGACAATTCACACTTCTGCACAAAGCCACAACAGCACTAAGAATGTATGTATTTGTTAGCAAATAGGATCATTAGGGAGAAGGAAAAGGATAATCTCAGAAAGAGGCTCTCTCTTTCTCCTTCACTTTATTCTATATAGGTTTTTCTACTGTTCTCATCAATGAAGTACCTGAGCAGCTTCCTCTAGTACATTAATAATATGACTCACATCTGTCATGGTAATATCTTTTATTGGACTAACTTCTGTTGGTGAAAGGACTGCACAGAGTTCTCCTTCAGGTCCTTGAAAGGTTATTTCTTTCACCAACAGAAGTTGGTCCAAGAGAAGATATTACCTCAGCTAGGGTGACCAGATGTCCTAAGTTTATAGGGACAGTCCAGATATTCGGGGTTTAGGCGCCTATCAATCCCACCCCACCCCCATCACGATTTTTCATACTCACTATCTGGTCACCCTATCCCTCACCCACCTTGTCTCTCTACTAGCCTTGGAATGACATGGGAGTTTGTTCTCCTGTCACAGACTGTCCCCTGAGAAAGCTCTATCTACTGCACAGACAAGCCTCATCCTTATAGTAGAAAACTTCATGGTGCCTGAGAAATAGGCCCTGTCAGCCACAACCCTAATCCCAGGGATTTACCTGATATTTTAGATATACTGGGCCCTGGCCACTGAGCCCCTGGAAGAGAAGGACTGCGACCTGGAACCTGACTTGATGTGTTCACGTTGCAGAAGTATGTACACAGCGTCTGAAGGCAAACAACAAACAACACTTCAATGGTCACAGAATGAGGGGCCTGTGGGAAAAAATAGTATAATTGTGCAATTAAAGACTGTGTCAAAATGCACGTGCACAGTACTCAGACTCCCTGAATCCTGGCATTTCCGAACTTTCCATTGCTCAGTTTTGCAAACTTACTAATTGTTATTTTAATGCAGATTTTTATATATTTGTTGGGCGTCTAAAGATATAAAAATACAGACATCGATTCATATCATTGTCGTGCAAACATCCCCATTTCATTGTTTGTTTTTAAAGAAAAAAGTACAGGACTAGGTTCTGGCAATTTCTGTATTGAGCTGTAAAGAAAGGTATTTTTAAGGGTTTTGAACTGTCGAAACAGAGGCCCAGAGATTGTCTCACACAGGGAGGAGTGGGTGATGCAGTGCACACTTTCCCAAGCCAGCAGAGTTGCTGGACCCCAAGAGATTCCCCCTCTATTCCTGAGCCAACCTTTGCCAGAAGCAAGCAGACAGAAGGACAAAAGTAGCTCTCCATTTTAATAAAGGCTCTTGTAATTTCCTGGGTAAACTGGTCCCTTCCATTCTTTAGCTGACTATTACTCAGGCTCTTTTCTTACTGGCGAACTTGAATTTGATTTTTCTACGTCATGGCCAGTCTTTATCGTCTCTCTTGTAAACTTGAATATGCCAATCCCTGAGAGGACGTACTTTCTTGTTTTTTCCTGATTCGGCAATCATAGCTCTGGGGATTGAGCTCCCATTTAAGGTACTTTTAATGATGACCCCCAGTCCTTTATTTCATCTATCAAGATGTTCAAAGAGAGCAGCTACCCTTCACTGAATGCCACTGCTCTGACTTTGGATTCCCTTGTAGAATGTGTGGGGCTGGGGTAGTTGTCTCAGCTGGATTCTTAATCCAGAGGAAAGACGCTCTCCCCTGTTCAATCAAGATCAGGAATGGCACATAGATTTGGGAGAAAAAGTACATTTTACTTTTACTCTATTTTCTTATTTCTCAAAAGGAACAGTACAACAAAGATAAAAACATTGTGAATAATCAATATAGGTATTGATGTATCTTGTCTGAAATGGGACAGCTGCTCTTCTACTCTCGGGGTGGATGCCATATCAATAGATAAGATAAAAAGACAGGCCTAACTGAGAGACTGAACCCATATGAGGGCCAAATTCTGCTCCTCGGTTACATGAGTACGTCGCTCCCCGACTAGGGCCCAAATCTGTGTAAAGAAGAGTAAATCTGGTCCCGAGGGAGTATCGAACAACTTCCAAACTGTATAAGGAGGGTGGTTGAGTCTAAACTATAAAGACAGTTCCAAATATGGACCGCAGTTCAGGAAAGCAGCCTTATTCATCCAAGCATATGAATGATGTAAGAAAATTCTGAAAATGTGGATCTTAGATCATGGTCATAATTTAAAAAAATTAATTGACACAGCGGACACCATTCACATTTGAAACATAAAGTAGCTTAAAACTGTCCTAGCTTGAAGTGGTTTGAAACTGCTTCAGGAAATGTGGTCCTCTTACAAGTGTAGATGTGAGGTTGCATATATGGTAAAGCCATGTATAGAGAATACATGCTGATTTTAATCCTACAAATTTCCCAAACACTATACAGAATATCGAATGGCTTATTTTTAAATCCTAATCAGAGAAAAATTAAAATGATTTGTGCAAATAATTGAATTCTAAGGATTGTGTAACAACAAACACTCTTATTTTCTAGATCTACTGCGAGCTAGCTCTGAGAGAACAAAACAGTATTTTCAGTGTTTATGGTTCTTTCCTGAAGCAGGTCTATTCTTTATCTAAGAACAGGAAAACAAAAGAATTCACAATATTGTTATCCCTTTTGACCTGAGCAATTAGTGACTATTTTGGGTCTTGTGAGTTGTTTCCATTAGGGGGAGAAATGGATGATGGAGTCAGGTATTTTTTTGACACAATCCTGCTTATTTACAAAGAATGTACACAAAGTTCTGTTTCCCTAACGACAGCAGGAATAGTTTCTTGGCTCACAATTCCAAGCCTCTTTCTATCCAGCAGTCTACCCTAAACCGAGCACGCTCTCTCTCTCTCTCTCTGTCTCTCTCTCTCTCAACTTTTTCTGAGATCACACTACAAATACTTCTCTGGGGCTCCTTTGTGCTTCTGCGGTGTCACACTCCCTCTCTTCCTCCCCCCCCCCGCCCCGAACCCCATCCCCCTGCATTTGCATTCAGACCCCAGTGAAAGCCCATTCCACTGTATGGCTCAACTCCTATTCCAGCTTTACTTGATGGTGACTTCTATTAAGTCAGCCATCTATTCCACAAAAGAGCTTGATTGTTTTTACATTGATCCTGAATAAAGGACAACTGGTATGCCCACCAGCTTCAATAAGGCTTCCCCTTTCCCCAGCATAACTACCTGTTTTCATGTTGTTTTTATAAATCTGTATCTTGTACACGTCTGCAAAACCCACAGCATTCTTTTATTTTTACTAACCTGAAACAGGATATTGAATGCATAATTTCAGTTACACCAATGTAAATCTGTGGTAATTCATTAGAATTATTCCATATTTATCCTGGTGGCAAAATATGTTAGCACGTCACTAGAGAAAACATGACACTTTTTGATAATTGTTATTGTTGCCGGCACCCGGTGCCGAGAGGCTAAACAACAGCTGAGGTTGGTTCGCTACCCGGTGTGCTACACCCAATAATCACAACGGGGTGGAGAAGCAGAAAAGTTTATTTGCAGCTGCAAAAAGGTACAGGGAGAATAAAATCTCCAATCCTGCACCCAGAGCAGGAAGTTACACAGGCTTTTATACATCCTTTTTCCCAGCATACCTATCCAATAGCAAGCTGCCCTAAGTATCCATATAGCCAGCCAATCCAGTTCCCGGCTAGTTCCCTTGTTCTCTGTATCATTTGTTAAACCATACATAAAGCTGCTTTATTCAGCATTGTTCTTCCATATCTGCCCTGTTTGGCCTTGTTTAGTTTCAGGCAGTCTGACTCTGCAACATATTGTTGCAGTTCCTCAGCATAACTGCTGCGAGTGTCTCCAGGCGCGGGGGGCCAAGGACACTTGGGCCTAGTACACAGAGCTGCTGCGAGTGCCTCTAGGCTGGCGGGGGGGGGGGGGGGGGCGCCAAGGACACCTGGGCCTAGTGCGAGGGGGCTTCATCGACACTCGTGGTCTTCCATCCCCTCGAGTTACCTAGTGGCCATGCCCCAGTGTCCCCACTCAACTCCCACATCTGAACTCCCAGCCAGAGCCCGTACGTGCTCCACCAGTAGAGGCCCTGATGCAGCAAGCCACCCCTATAGAGCAAAACAAAACTACTTCCCACATGGCATTAGGATAGCAAACGATAATAGAGAAAGATAAGAACTTGCTATAACAGGGATTCTCAAACTTCATTGCACCACGACCCCCTTCTGACAACAAAAATTACTACGCAACCCCAGGAGGGAGAACCAAACCTGAGCCCGCCCAAGCCCTAGCTCCCCCGGGCCAGAAGGGGCCAAAGTCAAAACCCAAGGGCTTCAGGCCCAGGCAGGGGGTGGGGGGAGCTGTAACCTGATCCCAGGGCTGAAGCCCAAGTCTCAGCCCTGCTGCCCAGGGCTCAGGCTTGGGCTTCAGCCCTGGGCCCAGGCAAGTCTAACTCCAGCCCTGGCGACCCTATTAAAAAGGGATCCTGACCCAGTTTGAGAATCGCTGTGCAGTAACATGCACTGATTATTGGTGATGCTTGGTTTCCTCACAAAGGCATGCACAAGGTTACATGGAACTCACCAGATGGTTAAACCACAAACCAGACTGAGCACATGTCAGGAGACCGGGTTGTAGGCGGTCAGGAATAGTGGTCAGAGTGGGAGTCATGCCTAGTGGTGAGTGTCCAAATGCCAAAAGCAGGGATTGAGACAGGGCCAAAACCAAGAAGCAGGTCCAAAGATTAGAACTAGAGTCAGAATCCAAATGCCAGAGCCAAGAATCAAGTAGGGTGACCAGACAGCAAATGTGAAAAATCGGGATGGGGGTGGGGGGAAATAGGAACCTATATAAGAAAAAGACCCCCAGATCAGGACTGTTCCTATGAAATCGGGATATCTGGTCACTCTAGAATCAAGAGAGAGTCGGAGTCAGGAATCAGAGCCAAGGGTCAGAACCAGATCACCGGGGGCAGGGAAGAAGGGAGCAGGGCTGGTTCTGAGGCAGGAGCAAGGCTGGGTGTAGGACAGGATCTGGGCTGAAGCTGTGGAGGAGCAGAGCAAAAGCAGGGCTTGGCAAGAGCTGAGCACAGGGAGGCAGAGAATCACTGAGCACCCAGCGAGCGACTGCTGCTGCTGAGTTGAAGAACCAGACAGCTAACTTCTTCAGCCAATCTGGCAGGGTGGTCCAAGCAGGACAGTGTCGGAGGATGGTGCCGTGGGGAAGGCGAGCAGAGCTTCATCATCGTGGGCTTGCTTCTGGACGGCGCCGTGCCTTGTGGTGCCGGAGGTCTATCTTGCCTGATGGGAAACTGCGATGCCATCATGGCAATCAAGTCCCTGGCCACCTCAAACGTGTCCAGGATGGAAGGGAGCTCCTGCTCCTCCACCTGGCACTCTCTAGCAGGAGGATCCAGTGGCACCAGACTTGACGGATCCCTCTGCAGGCCCCAAGTCGACAGTGCTGATCCCTGCGTAGGATGCATACCGCTTATGCTGTCAGACTCAGTGCTCTGACCATGGGTGAGCGCCCTCTATTCGTCTTCTTGTGCTGCTTAGGTGGCACCGGTGATTGCGAGCCGTAGTTTCGCTAAGAGAGGCCAGAACGCTGCGCACAGAGGTGCTTAATGCCAAGTCCTGCTCGCCCAGAGCCGGTAGGGGACGGAGTGCTGCCTCCATAAGGAGTTCTTTGAGCCTGAAGTCCCTTTCTTTCTTTGTTCTCGGGCGGAGAACGTTGCAGATCTTGAAGCGATCTGTTTGATGTGCCTCCCCCAGACACTTTAGGCAGGAGTCATGGGGGTTGCCCATTGACATGAGCTTGTAGCAGGTCCCGTACGGCTTAAACTCTTGGGATGGAGGCATGTGCCGAACCCCAAGAGGGGAGGGAATTGGGCTTGGGGGAACCCCCCTCTTCTATCAAACTAATTACTGAAAACTAACACTAACTAATTAACTATTTACAGGTTAACAGAAAGTCCAATCACTGGGGAAACTGCTTGCGGAGGCAAGAGAGACACACAGCTCCAACGACCGTCAGAGGCAGTAAGAACGAATTGAAGAGGTGGCGGGTCGGCAGGGACCTATATACACCGCCATGAAGGCGCAGCTCCGGGGGCTTCACAGCTGACCCGACGGGTACTGCTTGGGGAAAAACCTTCCGACGACTATGCACGCGGCATACGCACACCTACTTGGAATCGACATGAGCAAGCACTCGAAGAACTTGGCAGATTCCCCCACAATGAAACCCTAATGCAGGGCAGCTTTACCGTTAATCTGTGCATTAGATTAGGAGTCAGCAAGCACCTGACAGGGCTGTAGCCATGAGTGGGCCTGAGTGGGCTGCGGCCCACCCACTTAGCATCCAGGCCCACCCAGATCGGGGCTGGAGCCCCCCGAATCCACAGGCTGGGACTCCCAACACCGGGTCGGTGTCCATTCGTGTCCCGCTCCTGCCAGCGCCACATGCTGCTGCCCTGGTCTCCAGCCCTGCCCCTACAAGGTACACCCCCACCTCCCCCAGGCAGCCTCATGGTCAGGTGCCTGCTGAGCAGTAAAGGACGGCTGGAGATGGTGGGGGAGGCCGGTCTCCCTATCCCCAACCGCCCCATCATTGCCCACCCAGTTTCCCTGTCCTAGCTATGCCACTGCCTGTAAAGCTTTTCCTACAGAAGGAAAGTGCTCTCTTCAAATCACCACTCTGCCAGCAAAAATAGCTGAAGGCTGGTTCTTATCAGCCTTCCCTTGAAACTTCAGCAAAGCCTTAAATACAGGCCCTGGCAGAATTCCTCTGAAAGGAGATCCCGACAAAGGTGTGGTGAAGTCAAGGGGTAGTCAGTCCGTATAGCAGAGGGTACAGCTTCTCAACCAAGAAACAGGCCTTCTATCCCCAATATTCAGCTAAGCTCTATTCACGGTACCTCTACCACTACCCGACCACAGAAAACGTCTCATTTAAAAGAGGCTCTCTGAAAAGGCCCCCTTTGTACACTGGAAAGTGATCTCAGCCGGATTCGAATTAAATCCCATTTCCTTTACCCTTTTTAAGAACACTAGTACGGCTGCTTTAGTCTCCAGAGTGCTTTAGAAGCATTCCCAAGAGCACCTGTGTGAAACAAGTCATCCCGTCGTACTCGTGGGGAAAAAAGCGGGCACACACAGCCTGACACATTTCAGGCAAGTCACTTAATACTGAGAAAACTCTCAGGAGTCCTGCTAGAAGCTGCCGTTACACAATAATGCTGAATTTACTCCATTTGCTTTTCCATGACAATCGTGTGATGCCACAAACCCAGGATAATGACACCATAGCAGGCTCAAGTTCAAGGAGAGGAAGAACTGGGTTACAGTCTATGCATATATTTTGTTCTCATGCAGAGACCCAATAACAACAATCGTATCTAACTCACTGATCCCCACTCCTCCAGCATCTGGACATCCCCTCACAGTCAGACCCCCCTGCTGAGCTCAATCTCCCCGCAACTCAACCCCCTCCCCCCACTGAGCCCCAACTACCTTCACCTGGACTCCCAATGCAGAATCCCATTACCTTTGCAGCCAGAACCCCCAACAAGCTCCTGGGCATCCAGATCACGCACTGAGCCGCCAGCTCCCAGATTGCCCCACACAGAACTCCCTCACCCCACAGCTGGATTCGTTCCACACTCGGATCCCACCTTGTGAGCCTCTCTGTCCACACCTGGTGCACCTGGCATGGTGGGGCAGGACTCTGGGGTGTTTCTGGGGCAGACCCAATCCTTGCATTGTGTCAGGGTTGGGTGCAGCCTCACCGGTGAGTCCCTGTCCCCTGGGGGTAGGGGGGGAGGGGTGGCTGCACAATGATCTCCCACCTCTGTGCAGCCAGTGGCTTGTGCTCTCCAATGCCATGCTGGAGCCTCCACATTTAATTAACAAATAAAATTTGCAGAATTTTAAAATATTGTGCACAGAATTTTTCATTTTTGGGTGTAGAATGCCCTTAGCAGTACTCGGCTCACACCTACAAGGCAGTACCATGGCTGAAACAGAGCACTCCAACTAAAGGTACTGCAGCCATGATGCAGGTCCACTTCTGCTATTACAGATTCACATGCTGTCAAATTGTTGTGGTCAGCTGTACAACAAAAGGATTTCACCAGAGCTGACGTGATACCCCTACTCATGGTGATTTCCACAGCCACACAGGAGAACAAAACTTGTTTTCTAGCCTCCTTCTAGATGACACTAAGTCCCAGTTATCACTAGGCCCCTTCTCTACAAATCCCTTTAAATGCGTGGACCTCAAAATGCATACAATTGTTTCAAGAGCTCTAGTTCTCAATTACTGATATAAATTAAGCAACCTCATTTTCCTTTCTACAGTATGCAGAAGATTGTTTCCCCCCACCCCCTTCCAAAACTTAGACATTTATTTCCGAATCAGCATGAATGAGATCTAGCATAAAGCACATTCCGGTTGCTGAGAACTTGCCTAAATACCCATTTCTGTTCCCACTCTTTTGTCATTGACTTTAATGGAAGTGGATTGGGCCCTAAACTAATAATCTACATTGAATGCTCATCACTAATCTCATAATTTAAAACCAAATTAAGCCCTCCCAACCTGATCACCATTGATTGAGGAAACAATTTAGATGCCAACTTGAAAAATCCCTTTCTAGAATACGAAAGAAAAGAAATGCAAAGCCTAACTTTCCAGCTGAACCACTAGGAACTTTTATCCTATAAGGAATATTGGTTGTGAGCCAATTTTCAGTCTATTTTGCAAACCATTTTCATGAACTCTAGCCTAACCTACAATGAACAATGTATTACATATTTAGTGAAGATTAATTGTAAAGAGGTTCCTTGATCAATTTTACACTTATTCCATACAGACATTCAGTTTTAAATAATTTTAGCAGGCAACTATATGGGTAAAGGACTATCAAGAAAAAACTTTTTTTTAAAAAAAAATCAGTCTTAATAAAAATGTCAGAACAAGATATCAAAGTGTCAAAACATTTCTAGAGACAAAAATATACCCAGGCCATCTTACAAAACCTCAGACAGCAAAACATACGTCAGTCTCTCTCTGCCCATCTGCACTGAGCTGTAATGTATCTATAGCCTGAAAGAAAACTCAGAGAGAAGGGAAGAAGCAGCTGATAAGGATGGGAGAGAATGGGGATGGACGGATGGAGAGAATGGTATTGGTTCCCTCTAACTAGACAGCAGGGATGGGTTTGTGTCTTGGAGAGAAGACAGTTTCCATTCTTCTCAGCAGACTGGGAAACCATCAAATTAAAGAGGCACTTTGTAGCCAAGTCTAACAGAAAAATGTGTGAGTCTCAAATAACATTCAGGGACAACACCTGAGCAGGAAGCCCTTCTCCTCCACCAGTAGTGAAGTAAAGGGGGTGGGATTTGGCGTTCCCACCATAACACAGCCCTAGGACTCCACTGAGTAGGAAAGGAATTATTTGAAGCAAACTCTGGTTAGTAGGTTTAGTCCTCTGGTTATTAGATGTGTGGTTGTGACTATTGATAACACTTTATGATCATCTGGTGCCTTTTATCCAGAAGGATTTCAGTGCTTTACACATGGTATTATTTTATCCTTTGCTGAATTGCAGCCAGCCCTTGGATGGAACATGTCCGTCAACCTTCACTACACGTGGGGTGAAGCGCAGAGTAATCTATCTATTTGAGACTGCTGGGTGGGCATGAGTGTATGCTTTCCTCGATTAGGCTTGTTTCACTCTTGTGAGCAAAACCCATAACTGGTGGTGTATTCTTGTATTGGGTTTTGTCACGTTTGCGATGGAGCACACTATGAGACTGAGTACAGCAGTGATAAACTTTCTGTTATTACTAGGGCCCTACCAAATTCACAGTCCATTCTGGTCAATTTCACAGCCATAGGATTTGAAAATAAGACAATTTCACATTTTTGGAAGTTTACCCCTGAAATTTCAGGCTGTTGTAATAGTGGGGGCCCCAACCCAAAAGGGGATGGGGGAGTGTTGCAAGGCTGCTCTAGGGGCATTGCAGGATTGACACCCTCACTTCTGTGCTGCCTTCAGCAGGGATGGCGACCCCTGCATCCAGACCTACCCCCACAGAACCCCCCCTGCGTCTGGATCTGTGCTGAGCTCCTCCTCCCTGCATCCAGACCCGTGCCCTGACTAGCCCCCTGCACCTGGACTATCCCAAATGAGCCCCCCATCCCACTGAACCCCCCAGCACCTGGACCCCCATGCTGAGTCCTCAGCACCCAGACTCCCCTGCTGACCCCCAACCACCTTCTTCTGGACCCCCTGCACAGTCCCATTCCCCCTGCACCCGGAACCCTCACTTCTGAGTCCCGGCCTGCGACCAACACGGGCAAACTAGGGCCCGCGGGACCGGCCTGTCAGGCCCGCCTGAGCTCCCGGCCAAAAAGGCAAGCCCCGGCCCCTCCCCCGACCGCCCTCCCCCCATCTCCGCCCCATCCAACGCCCCCGGCTCCCTGACTCTCTCCGCAAACCCCTGCCCCTCATCCAATCCCGCCCCCCGCTCGCCGGAGCCGGTCCCGCCGCTGCAACGCTCCGCGGCAGGAGCAGCGGGCAGAGGGCGAGCGGCTGCGGGGGAGGGGCCGGGGTTCGCTCCCCGGCCGGGAGCTCAGGCGGCCGGACAGGACGTGGGCAAACGACGTCCGGCCCGCAGGACCGTCCTGTCCAATCCCCGGCCCCTCCCCCGCTGCCTCCCCTCCCCCGGGGTGTGGATAGGGGACAGGGAGTGGGGGGGGTTGGGGTCCCAGGGGCAGTTAGGGTGCGGAGGTCTCCGGAGGGGGCGGTCAGGGGACAGGGAGCAGGGGGGGTTGGGTAGGGGTTGGGGTCCCAGGGGCAGTTAGGGTGGGGGGGTCTCCAGAGGGGGCGGTCAGGGGACAGGGAGCAGGGGGTTGGATGGGTTGGGGATTCTGAGGGGGGCAGTCACGGGGGGGAAGTGGGAGGGGGTGGATAGGGGTGGGGGCCATGCTATTTGGGGAGGCCCAGTCTTCCCTACCCGGCCCTCCATACCGTTTTACAACCCCATGTGGCCCTCGGGCCAAAAAGTTTGCCCACCCTTGCCTTAGTGACACAGTGGGCCTGGCTCATGGCTCTGAGAGTGAAGGCGCAGCCTGGCCAGTTGGAAACTGGTCCATGAGATCTCTGTGCTTCTCTGAGCCATGTGGCTCCTGATCATCGTCAGCTCTCAGACACGCCAGCATGACCCCCGGTCTGAGTCCTGTAGACCGAGGAGAGCGCTAAGCCCCTGCTGTGCCCCGTGATTCTGCTGCAGAGAACGACAACCTCTGGCCTTCTCCTGCCTGGGACCTGACCCATAAAGCACGCTTCCCCGGATTTTATTAGGCGTGTTTTGTAGACTGTGAAACTGAGGCGCAGAGAGGTCAAATGACTCTCCCAAAGTCACAGAGGGAGTTGGTGGCAGAGCTGAGCATGAAAAGCTGGAGTCCTAGTCCCCTGCCCACCAGGGGAGATGGTGCTCCACAACCCCCGGTGTCTTATCTGGTTTGACCTACATGGTTCCAGTGAAGGCCGGGCTGTTCATCTGCCTTTGTACGGGCAACGTGCATGAAAGGCCAGGATTCCCTGAGCCTGGGAGGAATCTGTTACCCTGAGTAATGGTGGGGCAGAAGGGGATTGAAGGCCAGAGCCTGAGAGGTGAGAGTCGAGAGGCTGCTCCCCTGTGTCCACTGCTAACTCTCCCCCTTGAGCATGTTGCTTTGGGCCAGGTCTGGCAGAGTTGCAGCCAGTTCTGCACTCTGCAAGGGCTGGGCGAGTGACGGGTGTGTGATGCGATGAAAACCCTCATCTAAGCTGACAGTGCCCAGGAGACAGGCTCTGCAGCACCAACTGACTCCCGGGCCACCTCAGCTGAGTTGCTCCCCTCTGTCACATGGGGCCAGTCATCCCCCCAGGAGGGGCACTGGGGCTGAGTAGCTGGTTTGTGGTGGGCGTGGCGTCTCTGATGAAAGGCCAAGTATTAATAACGGGTGCCCACCATACTGGCCAGCTGCCTGAGTGCCAGCATCACAAGAGTGCTGCTGCCTAGCTCTGCTGTGGGTCCAGGGCCAGGAAACGTGCTAGGGAATGGGCACTCGTGCAGCCCGCGGAGCTAACCTAGGGGCGGCTGTGTGTGAGGAGCCCAGCTTGGCTGTGCCAGGCCCCCCGTGTCCTAGTGCATGTGCAGCAATGCGGATGCACTGACAGCCAGGTGAGAGCATAGCCTGGGTATTCGGGCTGCTGCTCACAGCTGGTGTGGACACGCTGCCTCCTTTGCTATGCGAGAGACATGCCTGGCACTTCCCAAGCCAGACGCCCTGCGGCAGCTCTCAGCAGGAGCCCTGCCTTTAGACCCTGCTGCAGCTGCATTTCCTGCTCCTGCTGCTGCTGTAAGGGCAGATGCTGGTTCCTGATGGGGAGCATCTGGCAGTGCCTGTCCTGCTGGGGCCAGTCACCAGGGCAAAGTGTACTTGGCAACGAATTGAAAAGAGAAAATGGCAGAATGAATGCCAAGCCGGATACCAGTGCTTCTGGGAATGCCAGCCTGGGCCCCCAACTCCAGCTAAGGAGGGTGGCAGATCTCCTGCCTTCAGAAGCCTGTCTGTGGCCAACTCCCCCTTCTGTCTGAACAGCGGCATGCAATGCTGTCAGCCCCTCTGGGGGTGCAGTCAGCGTCCATCTCATAGTTGTCTTGTGGCTGATCTGCCCAGCGTGGGGGCTGCTTCATTGGGGTGTTGAGTTCCCTCCTTTGCCCGGCACCAGCTCTCACTAAGGTTGTTGGCCTTCTGGAGCATCCTCCTTTGCATCTAGCTTGCAGCCGAAGGCACAAACCTTGTGCAGAGGAGCAAGTTGACACCTCACTGCCTCCCACCGGGCACTGCCATCCTGTGCAGGGGTGAGGTCACTCCCTGAGCAGTTCTCCTCACAGGTCGCTGCTCCCCACTTGGAGTCTCTTTTTCGCATTGCCCTTCTCAGCTAATGTGTTGTGTGTGGACACAGCCCCTAATGTGAACAAAGACCTGGACCCTGCAGCTCCAGGCCAGGCCATGATTGAAGAGATGCCATCAGTGTGGGGCTCGCACCAGCTGCTGGGCAAGAGGGACCCTGGCTTTGATTCCACCTGGCAGTTCCTGTGGCCCTAGACAGCAGCAGGGTCAGGAGGGTGGGTGTGCTGCACTTGTTAGACTCTGCACTGAGCTCTGGGAGCGGGCAGGGAGAGTGGGTGGGTGGGTGGGGAGGGGGCTATGTCTACACTGCAGTGAAACCCACAGCTGGCCTGGGTCAGCTGACTTGGGCTGAGGGGCTATAAAACTGCTGGCTGGGGGCCCTGCAGAGAGGTGGGGGAAATCTCCTCCTCGGTTGCTAGGTGTGACTGCCCTGGTTTTTGGGGCTCCCCTTGTCTTTTCAGATCCTCCACTGACCTGGGTCAGTTTCAAACAGTCCTTAATGACCCATTCATTCAACTTCAGACAGCGTGACCCAACACCTCTTAAGAACGGCCATACAGGGTCGGACCAAAGGTCCATCCAGCCCGTATCCTGTCTTCGAGCAGTGCCAAGGTGCTGGAACTAGGAGTGCTGGGGGTGTGGCAGAACCCTCTTGCTTGAAGTGGTTTCCCTCATATAGTGCATTTAGTTTTGTTCAGTGGCTTTGAGCACCTCCACTATAAAAATGGTGCCAGTGCCCCTACAACAGTGGCCAGTGCCAGACGCTTCAGAGAGAATGACCAGAAGAAGGCAATTTCGAGTGATCCGTCCCCATCATCCAGTTCCAGGTTCTGGCGTTCGGTGGTTTAGGGACACCCAGAGCATGGGATTGCATCCCTGACCATCTTGGCTAATAGTCATGGATGGACCTGTCCTCCAGGAACTTCTCTCATTCTTTTTGAACCCAGCTGTATTTCTGGCCTTCACAACATCCCCTGCCAATGAGTTCAACAGCTTGTCTGTGCACTGTGTGAAGAAGTACTTCCTTATGGTAGTTTTAACCTGCTGCCGATAAATTTCATTGGGTGACCCCCTGGTTCTTCTGACATGTGAAGAGAGAACGAACATTTCCTTCTTCATTCTTTTCACACCACTCATGATTTTATAGACCTCCCGTCGCTGTCGATTTTTCCAAGCTTGTGAAAAGTCCCAGTCTTTTTAATTTCCCCTCCTACGGGAAGCTGTTCTACCCCCTTCATCATTTTTCTTGCCCTTCTCGGTACCCTTTCCAACTCTAAGATACCTTTTTTGAGATGGGTCAATCATCTGTGCATAGTATACAACTTGTGGGCATACCATGGATTTATATAGAGACATTATGGCATCTTCTGTCTCATTATCTATCCCTTTCCTAATGGTTGCTAACATTCTGTTCAGTTTTTTGACTGCTGCTGCACACTGAGCAGATGCTTTCAGAGAACTATCCACAGTGACCCCAGGATCTTTCTTGAGTGGTAACAGCTCATCATTGATATGATAAACCCCCCTCATTTTATATGTATTGTGGGGATTATGTTTTCCAATGAGCATTACTTTGCACTTACCAACATGGAAATTCATCTGCCATTTTGTTGCCCAGTCACCCAGTTGTCTGAGATTCCTTTGTAATTCTTCATGGTCTGCTTTGGACTTATCTGTCTTGAGTAAGTTTCTATCATTTGCACTTTTTGCCACATCACCATTTACCCCCTTTTCCAGATCATTTATGAATATGTTGAACATCACTAGTCCCCGTACAGATCCCTGGGGGACACCACTGTTTACCTCTCTCCATTCTGAATATTGACCATTTATTCCTATCCTTTGCTTCCTGTCTTTTAAGTTACTGATCCATGAGAGGACTTTCCCTCTTATCCCGTGACTGCTTACTTTGCTTAGGACCCTCACCAAAGGCTCTTTGTCAAAGGCTTTCTGAAAGTCCAGGAACCTCATGTCTCCTGCTTTGCCCCATGGGCATTTTAACCCTCTGGACCCATTGGATAACAGTGTGAAGTACAGAGGGAAACTGAGGCATGCATAGAATTAATTAAAAATATTACAGAAAATTCCCACTTCATTATGGTCTGGTAGCTTTTAAACCTGATGCTGCACATGGAAATGTGTCCAACTGTCTCTCAGGCATGGGCCATGCCCCTTGTGTGCTCCTTTCTCCCCAATATCACACTTGTGACAGAGTGCTCCTAAGCAGGGCACAGCTGGGCACCTGGGAACAGAGCTGAGCCTCCCCTGAGCACAGCCAAGGTCAATGACTCTCAGGAGAACTGGTGGCTTTCTTAAAGTCCCAGCTCCTGGAGTCATGTGAATTTGTGAGAATTCCAGTTTTTGCTTAGCCAATGAAGTCAGTGTCTAGTGCTCATGGCTGGGGAGCACAGTCCAGCAGCTCCATGGAGGGATGAATAAAGAATCCAAACTGATCAGTTTTGTAATCCCATGATTTTGGGGGCCTCACTTCTGAGCTCTGAAGCTGGTGACGCTGCATAGATGGTGGGCTCTATGTGCCTCTTAGCTCCAAAGTACGCTAGCAACAACCAGCACAGAGATGTCCTCTGAAGTAGCTGCCACTGTTAATGAGGGGAGCTGCAAGGCTTAGCTGAGCCACTGGGTGGGAAAGGGTGGGTTGTGGGGTGGGATGCTGGGTGGGGCAGGGCAGGCTGGAGAGAGTGAGGTGGCAAGTGGGGAAGACTGACTGGGCGGGGGGAGGGAAGGCTGGCTGAGGGTGGCAGGGAAGGCTTGTGGGGAAGGGGGTGGGGCGGTGGCAGCAGTAGGTGCTGGCAGACACTGGGTGGGAAGTTGAGGGGGTGTTGGTTGCAGGAGGCTGGGTTGGGGGAAGCAGGTGCTGGGTGGGAAAAATTGGGGGGCTGGGACATGGGGGGCATGGGCGGTGGGCTAGAAGGGGCAAAGGCTAGGCTGGGATTGGCAGAGGCTGGGCAGGGAAGGCTGGGCTGGTGGGGTGGGGAAGGCCACGGGCACTTTGCTTGGCCTTTCCACACAGCATCTGTCTGTCCAGCCCTCTTATCAGGGCGTGGCCTCGCTTGCTGATCAGTCTTCAGAGGCTGCTGCTGCAGTGCAAAGGCAATCAAGAGCTGGATTAACCTGACTGCTTCTGCTCCATGCCTCAGTGGGCACCCTGCATGAGAGCCGGCAGAGGGACCCTTGCGTCCTGAGCTAAGCTCCCTGCCAAGGGGTTCTCCCAGGCAGCCTTTCCTTCTGTGCCAGAGCTTTGGGGTGAGAGGAGATGGCTGCCCTGGCAGGAAGCTGGGTCCCATTGATCCAACACCCTTTGTCCCTTGGGTGGCTGTTAACAGCATCACGGGCTCGTCTGTGAGCCTGTGTGGGATAGAGGGCGGCTGCTGTTCATTGATCCCTCACCCTCGTTATCTGTAGCCTCTCCCTGGCCGATAAGGGGGCTACAGGGTGAGGGCAGGGCTGGGCCTGGAGCCGGAGCTTTGGCAGCCTGCCACCGAATGCCATGCCAGTGTTACGGTAACACCAGGACTCTGATTTGAACTCTGCTTCATGCTGTCACCTTGGGCCTGGAGCTTTGCCACCTGGCGTTCGCCTGAAGGTGGCGAGTGGTTTTCTTCTAATGTTTGAGCCAAATCGGTGCAGCTGTTTGAGTCCCACAAGGTGGGTCTCTACGCTGTGATGTGGAGAATGAACTCTGCGGGTGGGGCAAGGGCTCTGCCACTGGGGCAGCGGGGGCCTGCTCTCCAGGCCAGTTCTCTAAAGTCAGCCTTTGTATCTTAAGAACATAAGTGTAACCTTTCTGCCTGTCAGAGTTGGCAGCAACAAGGGCCGGGTTCAGTATCTAGGGGATCCATTCCAATAACACAATGGAAAACCAGCTCGAGCCCCCACCCAGTGACCTGGGACAAATATATACCACCCCCGCTGGGCGCCTCCACGAGGCAATACTTCCCCTCTCGCAAGCACATAGTCTGAGTGTAGCAAAAAGCCTTTTAATAACAGAGAGAAACAATGTGGCATTATGTTGGGGAAACACCACCAAGAAGATTCATAACACAACCCATGAGCGAAAAACCCAGCCCAAGCAAACTGGGCCATGTCCTTTCCCTTTGGTTCTTGAGTCCAGCAACCCAAAATCACCCAAAGTCCCAAAAGTCCAAAGACCGAAAAGTCTCTGTCCCTGGTCAGGGCAGCCCCAGAGTTCAAAAGTTTATCTGCAGAGTTTTACCTCCCAACCTGGGTGGAGATTGGGGTTAAGGGGCACCTTACATGGTCCAAAGCTGATGGCCCCACCTCTCCATGGGGCTCTGCTTTGCCAGCCACCCCATGAGTTGCTCTAGGTATCCAACAAACTGCTCTGCTCCCCCAGCCGCTCTGCTCCGCTCGCCATCCCGCAAACTGCTCTACCATAGATCTTCAGGCTCCCCCACTACTTAACACAACACTCCGTGATTTCAGCTCTTAGTAAGTTTAGCTCTTTCATGATTTCAGCTTGTAGTAGGGGAGCCTCAGTGTGGGTGCACCATTAGCCCAAAGTGAATTCAGCTCAGCAGCCTGTAACTAGACTCCTAATGGAATCAAAATTATATTGGAAAGAGGAAAAAGTGCAATTAGAATGTAAGGCCCTCATGAAAGGGGGTGGGGGGCTGCCATACCACCAAGTATTAATACCTGTCCCCAGCTTTTCTCCCTTCACAGAGTTTTGGAACCCATGTCCCTTGCCTAGCGAGTGCTACTTAGTTGATGGTGAGTCCCTCCATCATAACAAAAGGCCAAGTACAGTTCCACTGTCCTTGATTCCTGTAATCAGGGTAATAACAATTTATTCTTCCTACCCAATAACAGAGACAATGGGGATCCCACAGCAGCCAAAGTGACCATTTGGGCAGCTATAGCCACATTCTAGGCGGGGTGGGTGTGCCTATGCAAATGAGATCGGCCTCTGAAGTTCTTTTCCACAACTTGCCACACCTCACCACCAGATGTCAGGGTGGAGCTCATCCCGATTCTGCTTACAAGAGGAAAGTGATCAGGAACAGTCAGCATGGATTCACCAAGGGCAAGTCATGCCTGACTAATCTAATTGCCTTCTATGACGAGATAACTGGCTCTGTGGATGAGGGGAAAGCAGTGGATGTGTTATTCCTTGACTTTAGCAAAGCTTTTGACACGGTCTCCCACAGTATTCTTGTCATCAAGTTAAAGAAGTATGGGCCGGATGAATGAACTATAAGGTGGATAGAAAGCTGGTTAGATTGTCGGGCTCAATGGGTGGTGATCAATGGCTCCATGTCTAGTTGGCAGCCAGTATCAAGTGGAGTGCCCCAAGGGTCAGCCTTGGGTCCGGTTTTGTTCAGTGTCTTCATTAATGATCTGGAGGATGGCGTGGATTGCACCCTCAGCAAGTTTGCAGATGACACTAAACTGGGAGGAGAAGTAGATAGGCTGGAGGGTAGGGATAGGATACAGAGGGACCTACACAAGTTGGAGGATTGTGCCAAAAGAAATCTGAGGAGGTTCAACAAGGACAAGTGCAGAGTCCTGCACTTCGGAGGGAAGAATCCCATGCACAGCTGCAGACTAGGGACCGAAAGGCTCGGCCACAGTTCTGCAGAAAAGGACCTAGGGGTTACAGTGGACGAGAAGCTGGATATGAGTCAAGAGTATGCCCTTGTTGCCAAGAAGGCCAATGGCATTTTGGGATGTATAAGTAGGGGCATTGCCAGCAGATCGAGGGACGTGATCGTTCCCCTCTATTCGACATTGGTGAGGCCTCATCTGGAGTACTGTGTCCAGTTTTGGGCCCCACACTACAAGAAGGATGTGAAAAAATTGGAAAACGTCCAGCGGAGGGCAACAAGAATGATTAGGGGACTGGAACACGTGACCTATGAGGAGAGGCTGAGGAAACTGGGATTGTTTAGTCTGCGGAAGAGAAGGAGAGGGGGATTTGATAGCTGCTTTCAACTACCTGAAAGGGGGTTCCAAAGAGGATGGCTCTAGACTGTTCTCCGTGGTAGCTGATGACAGAACGAGGAGTAATGGTCTCAAGTTGCAGTGGGGGAGGTTTAGGTTGGATATTAGGAAAAACTTTTTCACTAGGAGGGTGGTGAAGCACTGGAATGGGTTACCTAGGGAGGTGGTGGAATCTCCTTCCTTAGAAGTTTTTAAGGTCAGGCTTGACAAAGCCCTGGCTGGGATGATTTAGTTGGGGATTGGTCCTGCTTTGAGCAGGGGGTTGGACTAGATGACCTCCTGAGGTCCCTTCCAACCCCGATATTCTATGATAAGTCTCTGCCTGCGCTAGAGCTGAAGTCTTTGCAGTTAATTTAACCCTCCTGAAACAGGAGGGAAGTTACTCAATGTTCCAGCTGAGGCCACATCTATATTGGGAGCATTTTGCCAGTATAGGTAAACTAGTGTGGACATAGAAGAGCACTACTGGCCCCCACTGAATGAAGAGCCTTTACCCTTAGAAAAGAGCAAGAATACAAAGAGGAAGAACCCACTGCTCAGGCTTGCTCTGCATGGCTTTTATATTACTAGAGCTATGTTGGCTAGGGGTGTGATTCCTCACCAATACAATCAGACCAGTACATCATCTTTACACGTGGATGCAGTTATACCGGTATAAGTGCGCTTATACCAGTACAACTGATATACACTAGCACTGGAGAGCTTAAAATAAGATACTAGACTGAGAGGACAAAAGAAAGGAGCAGATTCTCCTCTTAAATATACAGCATTCTCGCCCAGGATAGAAGACTGAGAAGAGGGACTTGCAGACAGATGTACACTGAATAGAGTTATTAGCAGTATAAAAAAAGATGGCTTAGCAGCTCTACTGCTCTGATTGCAAACTAAAAGAATTAACTGCAACATCAGATCACTTCTGCTTTGGCCAGCTAGAAGGCATCCATGTAACACTGGCTGCATTTGCTCCATGGCCTGAGTGGGAAGTAAATACCCTGGTCCCATGAGTGAACTGTTGGAAGAGAATAGGATCCCATCACTGAGCTAGGTATTCTGAAGAACCTGTTTCGCCTTTCTTCAGGGTAAATGCACTGATCCGAAGGGCATTACTAAATATGAACTGGATGCTTTTACGAAGTGGTAAATGGATGAGCGATATAAATATGAAATAAAGACGGCTTCTTCCAGCCCAATAGCAAGTGAATGCATCCTTCTAGCAAAAGGCAGCACAGCATACTGAGCTCACCATGCATTAGCATTTAAAAAATATGATTTCCCAAGTGCATTAGAGACCTTAACATCCCATCCTACCTTCCTGCACTTTATAAGATGATAGGGAAACCGACAGGCCCTGATTTGATGATCATTATCATAGGGACATTGTATTAACCTCTCTGGATCCAAAGCATCAACTGGAAGAGAAGGAATAAAAAGACAAAAGAAAACATTCTGTAAAACAAGATCTAAGTTCATCATCAACACAATTAACAAGAGTGGAAGCATACTAGGTACTGGAGCTGCCCTCTAACGGGGTTAAGCCATCAATTTTTAATAGCCGAGACAAAAATGCTAAACTGCTAAGTTGGCACTCACTGTGTGTACCCAACCAAATTCACTTCGGATTTTGGGTGAGTGGAATATTCAATTAAAAATGAGGAAAGCGCAATCAGTAGTGCAGAGTGGCCAGTACATATTAATGACTATACTTATGCAGAACAGTGAGCTGGAAATAAACATTACTATAAAAACCCTTGAAGCTACCAAATTAGCTAGTTGTACAGTAGTGACATGCTAAGGATTGGCAGAAGCACGGCATTCTGAAGTAAATCCTTTTGCATTTACCTTCAGACTCCAAGGCCATCTCTGCTGGATTAAGAAAAAAATCAAACTGAAACAAACATGTCTGGAGTTAAGGATGCAATTTGCACTACAGTGCACTTGGCCCTGTAAAGTGCAGAGGTTGGCAGGTGCTTAAGAGCCCAACACTCACTGAACATAGTGAGGGACTAAGTCACAGGCACTTTTTGAAAATGTTCCCTCCTAGTCCATACTATGACCCAGAGACAGGCACGAGTCACCTTAATCACTTAACAATTACACAGAAGGGACAAGGTAGGGGAGGACCAACTTCTGATAGTGAGAGACACAAGCTTCCAAGCATACATAGACCTCTTCTTCAGGATTCAGTTTGTGTCCGTGCAGCAGCTTTCTTGCCATCACAAATGTGTCTCCCCTCATACCTTCCATGCTATTTATCCACCTTTGTATCAGTGTGCAGAGGGCATGCACAGAAAGGAACATGGGCCAACGGACTGTGGGAGGTTTTCTAGATAGCTGGAAGTAAGGGCCCCGGCCAGATTGATTACATAAATCAGTGTTTTTCAACCTTTTTGATACCAGGGACCAGCTTAGAATCATGGAATATCAGGGTTGGAAGGGACCTCAGGAGGTCATCTAGTCCAACGCCCTGCTCAAAGCAAGACCAACACCAACTAAATCATCCAAGCCAAGGCTTTCTCAAGCCGGGCCTTAAAAACCTCTAAGGATGGAGTTTCCACAATCTTTCTAGGTAACCCATTCCAGTGTTTCTCCACCCTCCTAGTGAAATAGTGTTTCCTAATATCCAACCTAGACCTCCCCCACTGCAACTTGAGACCATTGCTTCTTGTTCTGTCATCTGCCACCACTTTGAACAGCCTAGCTCCATCCTCTTTGGAACCCCCTTTCAGGTAGTTAAAGGCTGCTATCAAATTCCCCCTCACTCTTCTCTTCTGCAGACTAAATAACCCCAGTTCCCTCAGCCTCTCCTCATAAGTCATGTGCCCCAGCTCCTTAATAATTTTTGTTGCCCTCTGCTGGACTCCCTCCAATTTGTCCACATCCTTTCTGTAATGGGGGGACCAAAACTGGACCCAACACTCCAGGTGTGGCCTCACCAGTGCCAAATGGAGGGGAATAACCACTTCCCTCGATCTGCTGGCAATGCTCCTACTAATACAGCCCAATATACCATTGGCCTTCTTGGCAACAAGGGCACACTGCTGACTCATATCCAGCTTCTCATCCACTGTAATCCCCAGGTCCTTTTCTGCAGAACTGCTGCTTAGCCAGTCAGTCCCCAGTCTGTAGCAGTGCATGGGATTTCCTTCCTTCCTTCCTAAGTGCAGAACTCTGCACTTGTCCTGGTTGAACCTTATCAGATTTCTTTTGGCCCAATCCTCCAATTTGTCTAGGTCACTCTGGACCCTTCCCTACCCTCCAGTGTATCTACTTCTCCCCCCAGTTTAGTGTCATCTGCAAACTTGCTGAGGGTGCAATTAATCCCATCATCCAGATCATTAATAAAGATATTGAACAAAACCGGCCCCAGGACTGACCCCTGGGGCACTCCGCTTGATACCAGCTGCCAACTAGGCATGGAGCCATTGATCACTACCCGTTGAGCCCGACAATCTAGCCAGCTTTCTATCCACCTTATAGTCCATTCATCCAATCCACACTACTTTAACTTGCTGGCAAGAATACTGTGGGAGACCGTATCAAAAGCTCTGCTAAAGTCAAGATATATCACATGCACTGCTTTCCCCATATCCACAGAGCCAGTTATCTCATCTTGGAAGGCAATCAGGTTGGTCAGGCATCACTTGCCCTTGGTGAATCCAAAGCTTGCAGCCTTTCTAAACAGTGTCAGGGGGATCTGAGGGACAGGCCATTGAGAAAGACTGACACAGGTCCTTAGGACAAATGGCTACTTGTGACGAAGTGGAAAGTGTCCTAGTGTTTGTATGAATACTGTGCGCGCCTCAGTTTTCCCTATGCGTTGCACAAGTATCTAGGTGGGGGGATAAGGGTGTGGGACCTTTGCAGATACCCCGAGAGGGAAGGTGCAAGTGCCGTCTAGCTCCCTGGGCCCAGACAATAGTTGTATCCTGGCAACTGATTTTCGGGGCCCATCCTCTGCGAGAGCCAGTCAGAGGAATTGGAGAACAAAGGGAGGTGGAGGCCAGGTGACCGGTTTGCCTGGGGAACAGCATACAGGATGGAGGAGGGGCAACTGGGTGTGACTGAAGGTGGGCTGCTGGAGGCTGGTCAGACTCCTGGTTTGGGACTCAGGAGGAGAGCCCATGGCTCTGGGGCTCCTCAAGTTGAACTTTGCTGTAACTTCCTGCTTTCTGTGCTAACAAGATTCTGCTCTATGCTGTGTTCCAGACGACTAATAAACCCTTCTGTTTTACACCGCTGGCTGAGAGTCACTCCTGACTGCTGAAGTCGGGGGTGCATGGCCCCTTTGGAGGGCGTGTAAGGTTTCCCCAGCTGTCCTATTCAGGTGGCTCACTGCAGGGAGCTTATGGCATGAGACAGGGATGCTGAATGCTCCGAGGTCAGATCAAGGAGGAGCTGAAGCCCAGGAGGCTTGTCCTAGTGAGAGTGTGCCCCAAGGGGCAGTCACACTGCAAGAGGGTCCTGGTCCGGGGGCTAGTCTTCACCAGACTCACTGCAGCTGCGCTAATGTAGGGCAGTAGTGTAAACGCACTATGAAGACCAGAGAGCGCTTTCCTGTCAGCATAATTACTCCACCTCAGCGAAAGGTGGAAGCTATGACAGAATGAGAGTGTGTCCCACTGACTTAGCGCCGGTGCGGACAGCTCAGGGGGGTGGCTTTTTCATATCTGTGACCGACATAAGTTACATCAACTTAAGCGGAAGCGTAGACAAGCCCTGAACTTCATTCAATGGTTCCAGAGCACCAAGCCCGTGCATCCATGAACTACTATGGGGGGAAAAAGTCCCCAATGCCTCAAACCAACACCATATACCTGGCTAGGCCTCTGGAGAGGGCAGCACCCTTACCTGACCATGGTACTAATTAGGGCTGTCGATTAATCACAGTTAACTCACACGATTAACTCAAAAAAAATTATTAAAAAAATGAATCGCACAGTTACATTTCATTTGGTATTCTATTGTGTGTGTGTGTATTACACATTTTTGGATGTTTTCTACATTTTCAAATATATTGATTTCAGTTACAACACAGAATACAAAAGGTACAGTGCTCACTCTATTCTATTTATTGCAAATATTTGCACTGTAAAAATGATAAACAAAAGAAATCCCATTTTCAATTCACCTCATACAAGTACTGAAGTGCAATCTCTTTATCGTGAAAGTGCAACTTACAAATATAGATTTTTTTGTTACATAACTGCACCCAAAAACAAAACAATGTAAAACTTTTAGACCTTACAAGTCTACTCACTCCTACTTCTTGTTCAGTCAGTCACTGAGAGAAACAAGTCTGTTGACATTTATGGGAGATATGCTGCCCACTTCTTGTTGACAATGTCACCTGAAAGTGAGAACAGGCATTTGCATGGCACTTTTGTAGCCGGCATTGCAAGGCATTTACATGCCAGAGATGCTGAACATTCGTATGCCCCTTCATGCCTCGGCCACCGTTCCAGAGGACGTGCTTCCATGCGGATGACACTTGTTAAAAAAAATAATGGGTTAAATAATGTGTGACTGAACTCCTTGGGGGAGAGCGATGCGCCCCCTGCACCGTTTCACCCGCATGCTGCCACAGATTTCCTGTTATAGCAGTCGCGGATGATGACCCAGCACATGTTGTTCATTTTAAGAACACTTTCACTGCAGATCTGACCAAAGGCAAAGAAGATACCAATCTGAGATTTCTAAAGATAGCTACAGTACTCAACCCAAGGTTTAAGAATCTGAAGTGCCTTCCAAAATCTGAGAGGGTCGAGGTGTGGAGCATGCTTTCAGAAGTCTTAAAAGAGCAATACTCCAATGTGGAAACTACAGATCCAAACCACCAAAAGAGAAAATCAACCTTCTGCTGGTGGCATCTAACTCAGATGATGAAAGTGAACATGTGTGGGCCACACTGCTTTGGATCATTATTGAGCAGAACTCATCATCAGCATGGACACATTATCTCCTGCAAATGTAAACAAACTTGTTTGTCTTAGCAATTGGCTGAACAAGAAGTAAGACCGAGTGTACTTGTAGGCTCTAAAGTTTTACATTGTTTTGTTTGAGAATGCAATTTTTTTGTACATAATTCTACATTTGTGAGTTCTACTTTTGTGATAAAGAGATTGTTCTATATTACTTGTATTAGGTCAAGTGAAAAACACTATTTCTTTTGTTTTTTTGTACAGTATAAATATTTGTAATGAAAAATAAATATAAGTGAGCACTGTACACTCTGTATTCTGTGTTGTAATTGAAATAAATATATTTGAAAATGTAGAAAACATCCACAAATGTTTAAATGGTATTCTATTATTTTTAAGTGCGCGATTACATTTTTCAAATGCTTGACAGCCCTAGTACTAACAGGATATTAACCATGTTGCGTCTGGAGCAAAACGCATTTTGGAGCCAGCCACTGGGAATAAAGTCAATTATGAATTATGGCAAGGACAGGGCCTTGATAAGAACAGTCACTTCACTGGGATGATCCCCAGGAAATTGATTTAGGCCCTGGCTGCACAAGACATGACTGTAGCTTTATAACCAGTTTGTACCCCACACAGCAAATTTGATCTGCTAGTTGGATCATCCATTTCTCCAGACCACAGACATGCTGCAGCTGGGGGACATAGTCCTCTAGGTCAATGTGGGAACCCACAAACCATGATGCACACTGTGGAGGACTGCAAAATGGCAACTTCCTGGAGGTCTTCATGCCTTGAACATCCCTGATAAGAACGCCACGGCTTGGCCGGATTGCATACACTAAATAAATAAAACGAACCACACACAGCTGAGTTACACCCCCACTCCAGCCTTCCTGGCTCACAAAGATTGGGGCGTGAAGTAGAGTATGTGCACCCAATACACTGCCTAGAAGCATTTGTCTCAGTACACCCAGTCCCCAACCCAACATATCACCCAGCCAGTCTCACACCCACCTTGCAAAACCTAGGTATTTTTTCTTGCTGTGATATTGACCCACATCATCCTTTATTGCCTCTAACGTTTGTGTGGTTTTAAATTGCAAGACCACCACTCCACCTGGTTTTGGATCCCAGAATGAAAGAAGTTGTGAACTGCTGCTCTAATACACAGAAGCATATATTCACCAAACTTAATGCCTATAGCGGAAAGTTACTCCACTCCCTCCTTTAACCAAGTTTAAGATACTTTCATACTTTCAAAGATCTAAGCTGTCTCTCACTGTATCTTTGCAGGAACCATGAATAGAAAGAGAGAATTGTAGGACTGGAAGGGACCTCGAGAGGTCATCTAATCCAGTTCCCTGCATGAATATTAGAAGCCAGCAAAGAAACACTTACCATAGTTGCCTTCTAAATCCATTTGACTGATGCTGAAAGAACTGAAGCTTTGTTGGAGGACCCTTTGAGCCAGTCTCTGAGTGTCACTCTCCTCCTAAAAATATCAACCCTACAGATGAAAAATGAGGAGATTCACAGATTTCTAAGGCCAGAAGAGACAATTATGATAATCTAGGAGTGGTTTTTAACCTGTCACCTGCAGACCTCTGGGGGTCCACAGACTATGTCTAGGATTTCCAAAGGGGTCCTGCACCTCCATTCAGAAATTTTTAGGAGTCCTCAAATGAAGAAAAATTGAAAACTACTGATCTAGGCTGACATTCTGTATAACACAAGACATTGGACTGCCATGAATTAATTCCCATTTGTTCTAGAGCAGATCTTTTTGAAATCAAAATTGGATGTCTTTCGAAAATTTGATGGAGAATCTACAACAGTTGGTAATTTTTCCAGTGGTTAGTTATCCTCACTGTTAAAAATAAACTTTATTTCCATTCTGCATTTTTCTAGCTTCAACTTCCAGGCACTGGAAATAACTTTAAAGTCATTTCAATTTATCCATCACAGCTATTAAGTGTCAAAGATCAACTGCACTACAGCAAGTGGTAGACTTTACAACTACGCTGTGCAGGCATAGAATACAAGCTTATTCTTGGGGGCCCACGTATAATGTAGGGTACCGGGAACCACGTATTCTTGTGCTCCACAGAGAAAAGGTTTCCTCCAAGATGCTAAAATCCACAGATTTTTGTCTGAAACATCCTCTTTTCCCAATACATTTAAGAGGATTCAAAGAACCACAAGAAAAATTAAGCCATGTATTTGGGCAGCTCAGTTATCTTTTCTTATACACACTTAAAGTAATACTCCATCCTGAGCCCCTCCACCTGCCTGAGAGGTCAACACTTTTACACCTACCTTGTGGCTCATGATCTGTATGAAGAACTTGGTTCCTGATGTTTTAGTTAAAACAAACAAACAAAAAAATGCAAAGAGTTAGATTCTCTCCTGTCTTCACTGCAATTCACACAATTTGAATGCATCGGTCCTCTAAAAAAAATCCTTCCCCCCAAGATTATAAGTCTAAATAAGACAGAATTTAAAGGACTGCACAGTCTAGAGTCAACCTGAATCTCAGATTTGGTTGCCCATCAGAAAATATGTTTGCTACCCCGCCAGCAAGTTGTCACTTCAGTACCATGATGTGCTTTTGTTCTGAAACGTGACTGGCTAAAAATGGCATCTCCTTAGCTGGCCTGCTCTGTGTGTGTGTATTGGAATCAGAGCTGTGACGGTCGTGACAAAAATGAGAAGGGGGAGGATTTGTTGCATTTTCCTCATCTTAACTCTGCAGAGCCAGCCCAGCTACAGGAGGGAGAGCTCAGGTCTATTCTGCATCATCATTGTTATTATTTGTTTGTATTAGCATAGTGCCCAGGAGCCCTAGTCATGGACAAAGATCTGTTGTGCTAGGCACTGTACAGTGATTAAACAAATGCAACATTAACAGAAAGAAAAGGAGGACTTGTGGCACCTTAGAGACTAACCAATTTATTTGAGCATAAGCAGAATTAATATCATATTGCCTCTATATAAATCCACACTACATCCATATCTTGAATACTGTGTGCAGATGTGGTGGCCCCATCTCAAAAAGATATATTGGAAATGGAAAAGATACAGAAAGGGGCAACAAAAATTATTAGGGGTATGGAACAGCTTCCTTATAAGAAGAGAGAAGACTGGGAATTTTCAGCTTAGAAAAGAGATGACTAAGGGGGTGAAAGTAAATAAGGAAGTGTTATTTCTGCTTCTCATAACACAAGAACTAGAGGTCATCAAATGAAATTAATAGGCAACAGGTTTAAAACAAACAAAAGGAAGTATTTCTTCACACAATGCACAGTCAACCTGTGGAACTCCTTGCCAGAGGAAGTTGTGAAAGCCAAGACTATAACAGGGTTTAAAAAAGAACTAGATAAGTTCATGAATTAGTCAGGATGAGCAGGGATGCAAAACCAAGCTCTGAAGTGTACCTAGCCTCTGTTTGCCAGAAGCTGGGAATGGGCCAACACTAGGTAAGGAGGAATTCTAGGCTACCCTGAGCTGTACGGTTATGACACTATCTGACCCCCCTGCTGGATCCCAAGGCCATAGAGCCATTCAGCCAAATGGATGGTATTGAGAATGGGGGACCATGACCTGTTCAAACAGGCTTTGCTGCTGACATTTGAACTGACCCCCGAGGCGTACAGGAATCAATTCCGGGGTGTACGCAAGACCCCAGGTGTCACTTACAAGGAGGTCACCAATCTGCTGGGGGAATATCTCCGTAGCTGGGGGAAGGGCACAGGGGCCACTACCGCAGAGGAGGTGTGTAACCTGGTGGGGTTGGGGCAGCTGTATGACATCTGCCCTCCAGACTTTAAGGTGTGGTTAGTGGACCGGAAGCCTAAAGATCTGGGCAGTGCAGGGGCACTAGTGGATGAGTTTGTGAACAGCAGATAGGGGGCAGGAGGGAGACCCACATCAGGGACTCAGAAGGGGAGTCACACAGAAACCTCTCCAGGGTGGGACTCCAGGAAGCCCAACTCACAGGTGCCCCTGAAGGCTGGGGCAGGCCGACGCCCCGTGGGACTTGAGGGACCTGAAATGTAATTACTGTGGCCAAAAAGGAAACAAGGTGGCTCAGTGCCTGAAGATGGAGGAAATGGCAGCCAAGCAGAACCCGCGGGGTGTCAACTGGGCGGAAGCCCACCGAGAGGGGGCACTGCGGGTCCAGGGGGCCGCAGTCGATAGGGCTATGCTGTGGTCGGGGGACACACCAAAGCACGAGGGTAGGGCTTGACAGTGCTGGGCCAGAGCCTCTGTCCCAAGGTGGGGAAACTGAGGCACCGCCAACCAGGGCTGTACCCTCAAACCCAGCAGCCGAATTCCAGATGGAGCTGCAGGAGGATCCCTCCTTAGAGAAGCTGAAGGCCCTTGCTGGCCACAATGGTGAAGGATCGCAGGGGGAGGACCGCCGGGAGAGATTCCTGTGGGAGAAGGGATTCCTGTACCGGGAATGGGCTGGTTCAGGGCCAACTTTGAACCTTGGAAAGCCAGGAGGCAATTGGTGGTCCTCCCCCAGAGGTACCACCACAGACTGTTGGACTTGGCCCACAATATCCCCCTTTCAGGGCATCTGGCGCACCAGGCAGAGGCTGCTGCAGAACTTTTACTGGCCCGGGGCCTTTGATGCCGTCCAACAGCATTGCAGGGCCTGGGACTCCTGCCAGAGGGGGGGAAGGCCCAGGATAAGTGTAAAGCAGCTCTAAGACCTCTGCCCATCATAGAGGAGCCCTTCCAGAGGGTGGCCATGGACATAGTGGGGCCCCTCAGCAGGGCAACCCGGTCGGGGAAGAAATACATTCTGGTGGGGGTAGATTTCGCTGTGCGCTACCCAAGGCAGTGGCCATGTCCTCTATGGAGGCAGACACCGTGGCAGACGCGCTGCTCACCATTTTTAGCAGAGTGGGTTCCCCAAGGAGGTCCTTACAGACCAGACGTCCAACTTCATGTCAACCCTGCTCCAGTGCTTGTGGGAGAAGTGTGGGGTCTGACACACCTGGGCCTCGGCGTGTCACCCTCAGTCCAACGGGCTGGGGGAGAGGTTCAATGGGACCCTAAAGATGATGCTGAAAACCTTTCTGGACCAGCACCCACAGGAGTGGGAGAAGTATTTACCCCACCTGCTGTTCCTATACAGGGAAGTGCCCCAGGAATCCACAGGGTTTTCCCCTTTCAGAAATAGGAGGAGGGTGAGGGGACCCCTCGACTTGATGAAGGACGAGTGCGGGGGGAAGGCCTCCCCCGATGGAGTATGTTCTGACCTTTCTGGAAAAGCTCGTGTAGCTCATGGGCTTGGCCAGGGGAAAGCTAGCCAGGGCACAGAGGCAGCAGAAGGTCTGGTACGACCGCTCAGCACGTGCCTGCTTCTAGGCTACCAGGGACCAGGGGATGCGTCTCATCCCCATGAGGAAGCACAAGCTGCAAGCTGCCTGGGACGGCCCCTTCAAGGTCATCAGACAGGTAAATGAAGTGAAATATGTCGTGGAACTGTCCATCCGGGCACACCGCCACCGGGTGCACCATGTCAACATGATGAAGCCATACTGGGACAGGGAGAAGTTGGGGCTGGCTGGGTGTGGGCAGTGGGAGGAGAAGGGAGAGGATCCCCTGGTGGGACTCCTCCCTGAGGTGGGGGCTGACCCCTCCCTGCCCAGCAGGCAGAGATCAGAGAGGTGCTGCATTCATACCAGCAGCTGTTCTCCAGCCGGCCTGGGCTCACTAACCTGGCTGTTCACCAGGTGGAGACGGGAGCCAATCTTCCCATCAGGTGTTCTCCATTCAGGTTCACTAGGAAAACAGCCCAGGACCTGGAGAGAGAGGTTGGAGACATGCTGGCTTTAGGGGTGATCCAGCCGTCCTCCAGCCCCTGGGCCTCTCCCATGGTGCTGGTCCCCAAGAAGGGCAGATCGATCCGGTTCTGTGTGGATATGGGAAGTTCAGTGCCATCACCGTGTCCGATACCTACCACTGATAAAATCCTAGACAAGTTGGGGGGGCGCTGATGTGATGAAGTGGGACTGTTCTTAATGTTTCCTCTGAATAGTGTGGGGGTGCCTCAGTTTCTCCTATGCAGTTCTTAAGTATCTAGGTGGTGGGAGAAGGGTGTATGATCACTGCAGAGCCCTAGAGGGCAGGTGTGTGCAGGAGTCTGGACACAGAGAATGGCCGACACCCTGTTTCCTGGCCACTGATGGCCTGGGCCCCTCCCCCCTGCAAGGTGAGAGCTAAAGGGTTGGAGAACAAGGGGATCAGGTGACCTCCTGGCCCGGGAAAGGAACAAAGCCCAGAGGAGGAGGGGCTGGAGGGAGTTTCAGTTTGGGGCTGACTGGGACATGGAGTGAAGGGCAGACGTGGTTGTCTGGCTCACTGCCCCCCAAAATGGACCCAGCTGAGGGGTCCTGTTCTCTGCACCTACAAGCTCTGTTTTAGACCATGTTCCTGTCGTTTAATAAACCTCTGTTTTACTGGCTGGCTGAGAGTCACATCTGACTATGAAGTTGGGGTGCAGGACCCTCTGGCTTCCCCAGGAGCCCTGCCTGAGCAGACTCGCTGTGGGAAGCGCACGGAGGGGCAGAGGATGCTGAATGCTCCGAGGTCAGACCCAGGAAGCTGTGTGAGCCGTGTGTCCTGCAGACAGTCTGCTCACAGACAGGAGACTTCCCCAGCGTCCTGACTGGCTTCATGGGGAGCAGTTCCAGAGCATCGCCCGGGGACTCCATGACAGCGATCAAATCCCCCCTCACTCTTCTCTTCTGCAGACAAAATAACCACAGTTCCCTCAGCCTCTCCCCATAAGTCACATGCCCCAGCTCCCTACTCATTTTCATTGCCCTCCGCTGGACTCTCTCCAATTTGTCCGCATCCTTTCTGTAGTGGGGGCCCAAAACTGGACGCAATGCTCCAGATGAGGCCCTCACCAGTGCTGAATAGAGGGGAATAATCACTTCCCTCGATCTGTGGGCAATGCTCCTACTAATGCAGCCCAATATGATGTTAGCCTTTTTGGCAACACGGGCACACTGCTGACTCATCTCCAGCTTCTCATCTGCTGTAACCCCAGGTCCTTTTCTGCAGGTCCTTTTCACCAGTTCCTTATGCACCTTTCAATTCTCATATTAAACCCCATCTTCTCCAATTGAACTAATAATTTCCCAATTGTATCAAATGCCTCACTGACATCCAGGTGGATTAGATCATTGGTTCTCAAACTGGGGGTCACAACCCGGTTAAGTGGGGGGATCATGACCCCCAACCCCAGCGTGCGGCTGTAAGTTGCGAGCCCCCACCCCTGCGCCAGGCTGTCAGCCCCGACCCCTGTGTGGAGCTACGAGCCCCAACCCGGGCACACGGCTGTGGATCATGACCCCTGTGCTAGGCTGTGAGCCCTGACCCCGGTGTGCGGCTGTGAGTCCCGACCCCGACCCCTGCGCGGGGCTGTGAGCCACGACCCCGGTGTGCAGCTGTGAGTCCTGACCCCAACCCCTGGGCCGGGCTGTGAGCCCCGACCCCGACAGGGAATCGTGGTTGCGAGCCCCGACTCCAACCCCCACACAGGGCTGCAAGCCCAGACCCCAACCCTGGCCAGGAGCGGGGCTGCGATCCCTGAGTCTGACTGCCACATGGGGTTGCAAGTCCTGACCCCAACCAGGAGTGGGGCTGTGAGCCCTGAGCTGGGGCCTCCAGGACGCTGGGAGCCCCGACCCCTGTAATGGGGTTTCAGGCGGAGCCCGGCCATGCTGAGGGTTATCAGCCGGGAGCACGCACAGGGTTGTCAGCCCCGAGCCCCGCCACCCGCTGTGTTTTAGTCTTAATTTAAAAGCAGTGAGTAAAGGTCAATTCATTTTAAGCAATAGGGTTTAAATTTAGTATTTAACATGGTGTTAAATATCAAAAATGTGGTTTTAATTTTTAAGGGGGGGTCGCACTCAGAGGCTGGGTGTTCGAAAGGGGTCACCAATACAAAACGTTTGAGAACCACTGGATTAGATCTACTGCGTTTCCTTTGTCTGAAACCTCAGTTATCTTCGCAGAGACACCGCTCAGGTTGGCCTGGCAGGACCTACCGATTGTAAAACCAGGGTGTATTTTATCCCAGTTACCGTTCACCCCTTTGTCCTTCGTTACTTTCTCTCTCAGAATTTGTCCCAAGACCTGGCAGACAGCTGAGGTCAAATTAAAAGGCCTGGAGATACCTGGACCACGTTTTTTTCCATTTCTTAAAAATAGGAACTATATTAGCAATTCTCCACTCCCCCGCCCCGAGTTTACAGTCATCAGAAATCCTTGCTATTGGGCTTGCAATTCCATGTGCCAGTCCCCTTACTATGCATGGATGGAGCTTATGGGGTGCTAGGGGCTGCAGTGAGTGGGGTGAGTGAGGACCCAGTAGGGGGCACTCGCCCCTTCTAGTCTGTGCCGGCCCCAGCATTGTGCTCAATTTGTGCTATTTTGGGGGTTGTAAATCTTAGCTCCTGAGCGCTTGTCACTTAGGAGCCCATGTGCAGTGCAGCCTGGTCATAGAATCATAGACTATCAGGGTTGGAAGGGACCTCAGGAGGTCATCGAGTCCAACCCCCTGCTCAAAGCAGGGCCAATCCCCAATTTTTCCCCAGATCCCTAAATGGCCCCCTCAAGGATTGAACTCACAACCCTGGGTTTAGCAGGCCAATGCTCAAACCACTGAGCTGTCCCTCCCACCCGGCTCCCTGGCCCAGCTCCCCACGCTCTGTGCAGCGCAGTGCAACTAGATGTGAGATTCTTCACTTGTCCTAATCTACTGTGCTGTGTGGCTGTTAAACAGCTTCTCCGTCCCACCCCAGAGGTGGCTGCATCTCAGTGCTGGGCAAAGGATCCCTGTGTAAATAGCCCCTGCACCCCACCCCAGAGGTGGCTACATCTCAACCCCAGGGATGAACTGAGTGACTGGAATACAAGTGACTCTAGTCCTGGGAGTGAGCAGGGCTGCTGGGCCTCTTGCCAGGGAGGTGGGCAAGGCCTCAGCAGAGATTGGGGCCCTGGGGTGGTGCAAGGCTGGGGCCGAGATTCTTCTGGCCGTAGGAGCCCAGTGACTCAGTCAGTGCCCCGCTCCCAGCCAGCCCTCCTCATTCACCGAGCCCTTCGTGCCAGCCATGTCGCTCTGAGTCGCACTAGGTGCCACTCGATAGGTCACCTACAATCACACGGTTTCTTTTCGGTGCCTCGACTGGGCAGCGGGTAATGAGAGGTGGATAACGGATTCTCCAGGCCAGGACTACAGACCTGCTCCCCCGCTGTGCCAGCGATGCCCCGCTGGTTCCATCTCTGCCCCAAGAGCCTCCCCCCGCAGTCCCTGGCAGGGAAGGGATTGCCCCACTGCCAGCGCACAGCAGGCCTATGTGTGACATGAGTTTGGGGGTCTCAACCCCGTCCCTAGGGGGATGGGTCCATGCTCTGACGGGCATTAGCTGACAGCCAAGGACTGGCCAAGAGTGCCCTCCCCGCCTTCTCGGGCAGGGCAAGGGGTGGAGTACAGAGTGATCTGCTGTGGGGCCCAGGCCCTCAGTCTCTGGGGCTGGCAGCACTGCCCCAGCGGTGAACCTCCCCCAGGGGCAGGGAGCAGCTGCCGGGTCCAAAGCATCCCAGCAAACACTGGCCATTTGGCACCAGCCAGGGGAAAGTCTCGCACCCAGGCCATTCTGGATCAGAACCATGTGTGGGGAGATGGGAGCTGAACACGGACCCCTCTCCAAACTCCCAGCAGCCCCCAGGGCCTCGTCCCTGAGATCCCTCTAACGCCATGGGCACAGGGACCCTCAGCCAGCACCCCCATAGGGCCCAACAGTGGGGAACCCAGCCCCTTACCTGGCTGCTACCTCCCATGGCCTTGACGCTGGCCCCAGTTCAGCCCAATTCCCCCACTCTGCAGGGCACTGGAGAAGTCTCCACTGGCAGCTTTGCCCCTGGCACTCTGTGGCAGCTCCTGCCGAGGCCCCAGGGCCCACGCAGGGCAGCGCTGCCCTCCCAGGGGGCTCGTTAGCCAGGGCCATGCAGAAGCCTGGGGCCCAAAAGCCAACCATGGCTCCCCAGCCGGGAGCAGGTTTCCTTGACACCTGGGTACCCCAGGGGGCCAGATCCTACAGAGCAGGAGGGGAAGATGCAGAAAGAGGAGAGCTGTGCACGGGGCCATGGAGCGGGGGAAGGGACAGAGAGACGTTTAAATCAGAGGGACGGAGGGCGCGCCCCATCTTCCTCAGAGCCCTGGGCTGGCCTGTGCCCCGTGGCACCAGGGGTGGGGGCTGGAAAGTGACTTGCCTTGCCCCAGAGTGCCAAGGCCACTGGCTGTACCGGAGAGGCCGTGCGGCTGCAGGAAACGCTCCCCCATCCCCTCGAGCCGGGCTCCGTGGGGCCAGGATTCAGGCCTGGGGAGCTTTGGGCCTTGTGGAGGGGAGTCGGACTCCAGCACTGGGGAAAGGGCCAGCTCGACTGCCCCAGAGCCCACGGCTTGCGTCACACCCCCATCCCCCACGCCAATGGCCCTGCCCTGAAGGGACCCATCTAGGGGCAGAGCGGAGCTCAGGCTCTGTAGCCCCAGCGTGCCAGTCCCACAGCCGGCAGGCAACGCGGGTGCTGTCCCAACAGGAACTGGACTGAGCCCCTCTCCACAGCCACCACCCAGTGTCAGACACTGCTTCCCTGGGACAGATTCGAACCCGTGCCCCAGAGAGGAGAGACGCCCCCTAGCCAGCCCAGAATATTATTATTCATCTTACATAGCACTGTCCAGCAAAACACTTCCCAAAGGAGGTCAGTGTCATCATCCCCACTGTACACATGGGGAAACTGAGGCAGAGGGCAGGGTAGGGATTTGCTCAAGGTCACCCAGTGGCAGAGCCAGCCATAGACCTCCAGTCTGCTGCATCCCAGTTCAGTGCTTTACCCACTAGGCCACACTGCCTCTCTTGACTCTGTGGCCATAGCTCGGGAGCGGCTTTCCCTCCACGCACTGCCAGGGGGAGCCATGAGATGTTTAGTATTGTCTGTCCCAAGTGTGGGGAGGCACGAGCCACCCCGGGTCCCACACAGGTGCCTCTGTCCACATGGCACAAAGGCCGAGCGGGCCCATCAGCTTTGGTGCCCCTCTTGTTTCCCAACATTCAGAAGTCACTAGTCAGGCCTCAAAATCATGAGATTTGCTTAAAAAATCACAAGATTTTAATATTTGTTTGCATTCTGGCATGGCTGTGTTTGGGAGGTGCAAGGTCTGGGGCTTCTCCTCCACGCCGAGGGTGGGCACTTTATCTAACGAAAGCGAAGATTCTTCGTGACTGATCCCATTCCAACTCACCCATCCACCCACTGCTGGGCTCACCATGCAATGATGGCCGTTGGCAACGCTGGCCGTTTAAGGGTTAAAGTGTGAGAGGGTGTTGGTCTACCCTGGCACTAGAAGGGCAGCAGGAAGAGCAGCAGCCCCACAATTGAGCTGCCTTGGAAATTTGGGGGTGTGTGTGGAACCCTTATGTTTTCCCCCCCGTGCAAAAAATTTTCAAAAGCCAAAAATGTACATGTGTGTGTGTGTGTGTGTGTGGTTTTTTTCATCCCCTCCCATCCACTTTCCAGTGGCAAATGAGAAAGGGACAAAGGGCAGAGAAATGGGGGAGGGAGGGGTAATTTTTCGAAGGCTGTTTTTAAATTGCTCATCAAAAACCTGAAATGTTTAGAAAGAAGCAAATTTTTTCTACAACACTGTCAAGAAAAAGGCCAATTTACCAACAAAAAAGCTCAGGCTTTAGTTAAAAGAGGAGCAAAAGAAGCAGGGTTGAAAGAGGTACAGAATATAATGAAAGGAGGGGGGTGCTCCTATTTGCCCCCCCCCTTCACCTTCCCCAGTGTTGCAAGAGCAATGGGACGCACTGTGAAAGCAAATGTCAAGGGAAGTTACATAATTAGCCAGGGGAACTCACTGCCACTAGATGTCACTGACAGTGCGAGCCGGGCAGGATTCAGACAAGGATGGCGGGGGGTGGGGAAGCAAGGGTGTCAGGACAGAATTTAGAAAAGAGGGCACAAAGCCACTGCTGACTGATGTGGATAAATTGGAGAGAGTCCAGCGAAGGGCAACAAAAATGATTAGGGGTCTGGAACACATGACTTATGAGGAGAGGCTGAGGGAACTGGGATTGTTTAGTCTGCAGAAGAGAAGAATGAGGGGGGATTTGATAGCTGCTTTCAACTACCTGAAAGGGTGTTCCAAAGAGGATGGATCTAGACTGTTCTCAGTGGTGGTAGATGACAGAACGAGGAGTAATGGTCTCAAGATGCAGTGGGGGAGGTTTAGGTTGGATATTAGGAAAAACTTTTTCACTAGGAGGGTGGTGAAACACTGGAATGCGTTACCTAGGGAGGTGGTAGAATCTCCTTCCTTAGAAGTTTTTAAGGTCAGGCTTGAGAAAGCCCTGGCTGGGATGATTTAATTGGGGCTTGGTCCTGCTTTGAGCAGGGGGTTGGACTAGATGACCTCCTGAGGTCCCTTCCAACCCCGATATTCTATGATATTCTATGATTCTATGACTGTCAGGATGAGGGGGATATGCCCCCCTTCCTCCCTCCCCTGACTGGTTATGTCATCATTAGCCACTAGGAGGGGGTTCTTGCACCTTCCTCTGAAGTAGCTGGTGCTAGGGTGGCTGGCCCCATTGATCTGATTTGGGAAAGGAGGCAGCAGGGAGAGGGCAGGGTACTGGGCTAGATGGGTCCTGTGACGCTAGCAGACCAGGTGCCAGCTCATGCCCAGGCCCTTAGGCCTCACTGAACACTGACAAATGCAGAGCTTGACCCAGCCTGTGTGTTAGCCGTGTGAAAACAGCTGCTGATCAGCGTGTGTGGAGTGTTTCGACTTGTGGAATTGCTTGCAGGATTGATCTCTCCCATAACCTCTGTAGACCGTGGTATAGTTAGAATGAATGTTTGCATCGTAAACCTCTGTAACTGCTCTACACCACTGAGTTTGCAAGGCAGCTTACGTCCACCTAACACTGCGTCTACGCTAAAATTTGGCTCCCGCTGATGTAACTCACCTGCTTTGCCGACTTAATCATGCCACCGCCCCCAGTCAGCGTAGTTAGGTCAATGCAGTGTCAGTGTACATACTGCGTTGCTTACATCGACTGTCCCGCAACGCCCCACACTGACAGTACAATCGATACCACACACCACAGACACAAGGAGCCAGGTGTACGCACACACAAGCGCTGTAACTACTGTGGCGGCTGCACGCAGGGTGATTTGATTTTGTAGTGTAGCCATGGCCTGTGTAACTCCCCCAACAGAGGAGAAGCATGAATTAGTGTAAAGTGCTGGGCCTGCCCATTGAAACCAAACGAGCCATTGTGAAACATCCTTACTGATTGCCTCTGTTGTTATATATTTCACTGCGTGTGTGTGTTCTCCCTGTGTGCTGCCCCAGCTCTGCACAGACAGCCAGCACAGCAGACCTTGAGTGAACCACCCAATGACCACAAGATCCGTTAAGGGACGAAGGCACCCGGCCAGGTTTATTGTTGACAAGGCATGGTAATAGTACCTGGCAGACTCTATGAGGATACTAAGAAATGTATGCCTGTGACAATGGACGCAGCTCAGTGAATGGCAGGACTTTCCATTTCCCCTTTGGCTGGACCAACACATTCTCTCAGAGATACCCTGATACAAACAAGCTGCCCCTCTGACTTAGATACTGCCCTCTGACCTGGCTAGTTATTGTCCACTTTTTTGTACATGTTGGTTTGATTAAAACATTTGTATTTATTACGTTGCTATTTGACCTTATCTTTTAGGAGGGCTCAGTGTGTTCCTGTTATCCTTGGAGAATGTTTTTGTGCCATTCTTGATATTGTGGTTTTTTTGTACCACGCTTCTGGAATGTGTTTGTGTGAGTCCTTTGTGCCGAGCACTGTCCAGGACTGCGTGTTTCTGCACGATCAGCGCTGGGCTGGCCAGATTCTGGGGACGTGCAAGTGGGCAGGGCCTGACGTTTGCTCACAGCAGGGAGATGGGATACTGGGCTGGATGGGCCCTGTAGGAACCAGCCAGGCTGAGTTTCCTGCAGGGCAGAGGGAGGTGAGTGGGCCTCATTAGATGCAGCCTGGGGGGCTGGCTGTGGTGAGGGGGGTCTCGGGCTTTGGGGGGGTTCTCTCCAACAGGCTGTCTCTGTGACTGATGCTGATCCCACTACGCTGCCCCCTTCTTAAAGCCCAGCCCAGCCCAGCCCAGCAGCTGGAGCCCACCCAGTAATTAGGAAATGTGATTTAATTTCAGGCAACGAAATGCCACGAAAGAGGCGGGTGAGCCGGCTTTGGGCTGCGCGGTAAGATGATAAGCAGCATCACACGGGCTGGTTGCATAATTGTGAACTTGGCTCAGGCCGGTCGCCTTCCCCACCCCCCACCCAGCCCTGGAGGTTGGGGGCCGACTCTGGGGAGGGCTGGGGGACGAGATGCTGGGTCCCTGCCCGGGAGAAGGGGTGTGCGCTGGGCATCATTCTGGGATCGCTCAGCCCCCAGCATGGCCAGGCCCAGGGCAGGGGGCACCGGGCTGCAGTCCATACCCACAAGGGATGGGCAGGTTGGGGACACGGCTAGCTCAGCCTGGGTTTGGTGAACTCCGGTCTTTAGACAATATTTCCTCTAGGGCCATTGGATGCACCCGTGCTGCCTACAGGGGGCACTGCCGCTGCATGGGGGTATCACCCACATGCACCTCCTGCCTCCCACTTCCCCACCCCAAATCACCCCCTGGCCCCTCAACCCATGCACTGTATACAGCTTGCAGTTACTGTAAACCTCTCCCCTTCCCTGCTACCCCCATTGCCTCCCCCCAGCCCTGCTGTAAGCCCCCCAAGTCACCCCGCTCTGCCCCAAACAATCTCCCTCCAGCAGGGTCTGCATGCAGGTCTCTGCAGGATGAGCTCTTCTGCAAGCCTGGTGCAGCTTCACCTGTCCCTCGGTCCCAGCTCCGCCCTAGTCATGATCCCCCCATTCCAGGCCCAAAGGTCTTGGGGGCCCTGGCACAGCTGACACTGGGAGCTTATGCTCAAATAAATTGGTTAGTCTCTAAGGTGCCACAAGTACTTCTTTTCTTTTTCCTAACCCAAATGTATCCCATTGGCTACAGGGAGTTCCAAGCTGGGACAAGTTCACCTTGATGTCTTTCTCCAGCAGGCAGATGGTTGCAGAATCTCTCCTGGGTTGCAGAATCGCTCCTAGCCAGGGCTGGCTTTGATGCAGCAGCCTGGGGACGGTGCCCCATCCTAGCTGGGCAGGGCTCATGCCCTCCTTGCCTGGCCAATCCCATCGGGCTCCCCTTGAATATGTCCAGGACGCGATGGCTGCAGCCCTGCAGCCGCTGTACAGCCATGGGCACAGTAGGCCTGTGTGTGGGTGTTCGTCTGGCTCCAGGGCTGGGGAGGGAGGAGGAGACCCGGGAAAGAGCAGCAGCAAGCCGTTCGCTGAGTAGACAGGACTGGGCTGGCAGCTCCAGGCACGTTCCCAGCTCCGCGGAGAGGGACGTCAAGGCTGGCTGGACTGGGTCTGCGCTTCCCTCCGAGCCAGGCTCCGGGCAAAGCGTTGGTGACTGGGAGACCCAGCGTGTGTGTGATTACCCCAAACCTTCCTGCAGGCGCCAGGGGACTGGGTAGCACCTGGGAAGACCATGGAGGTGTTTCCTTTGGGCCAGCTCCAGCCTGGCCAGGCTCCAAGCTCAGCGCTCCCCTGCCAGCCTCGTGAAGGGTCCTGGAGGAGCCAGAACACAGGGCAGGGGAGGAGAACGTAACCCTGCCGTGGGGCTGGGGCTGCTTTGCAGCCGTGGGCGGTGGGGGGCTGCGTGGGTGCTCCCGCATGGGCACTGCTGCCCGCCAGGGGACAGACGGCTGGGCCCGCACAAGGGGGCCTGTGTTTATAGCTGGTGCAGACACAAGCGCTAGCGCCACACAGCAGCTCGTGAGGATCTGACGGGCTCCATCCCCAGCTGCGCCCTGACGTGGCCCAGCTCTGTGCCTCAGTTTCCCCCTCTGTAGAACGGGAGGATAGCGACACCAACCCTCCGGCTGTCCCGCTGCAGGACTGGGCCCTTGGTGGCATGGTTCTGGAGGATAGCTTCATGCAGCCAGGGAAGGCTGTCATCAAGCTGTCTGTGTTTTCAAAGGCCCTCCAGCTTCCTCCCCTCCCCCTGCACTCTGGTGCGGATTACAGGGATCCCGGGGCGGTTGTTGATTGGGAACGCTTCCCAGCTGCTGCTCCAGGCCCAGAACACGGTGTGTTCGCTTTCAAACCTCGCCCTACTGTTAGCGTAAGCCTTTTACAAGGCCAAGACAAGAGCTGGGGACGCAGCCAGGGCTGGAGCTCTTCTCCATGTTCCTTTCCCGGTGTGCCAACCAGACGGCTGCACCGTGCCACAGGCAGCAAGTTCCTTTCCCTTAACGCTCAGTGGAAACCCTTCCTGCTGCCGCTTGCCAGCCACGCCAGAGTCACACCCACAGACCCTGGTCGTCAGCGGGTGGGGGTCAAACCTGGGGCCTCTGGAGCTTAGTGCATGAGCCTCCATTGCATGAGCTAAAAGCCCCCTGGCTGGTAGAGATGGCTGCAGAGCAGACTCATCTTCTCTCTCTCTCGAATGGTCTTGGTGCCACTCGATGGGACACAACACCACACCCAGAAGGTGCGTGGGTTACATCAGCTGGCAGAGGATTAACTTCATATCGAGCTTCAGATCCCCATCTTGGGCTTTGATTGATTGGGGAGGGGAGTCCCCAGGCATGCTGGGGTGGCTGGGAGGAAATCGAAAGGAGCTGTTTGTGCTGAATTGCTCCCCCCCCCGTCACCCCACATTCTCCATCACAAACCCCGGTGCAGCAGCAGCTTCCAGTACACTGGGCTCCCCACAGCTCCCATCAGGGTAGACCTCGGCTGGGGCAGTTTGTCCCAGCCCTGTCCAGGGGCACAGCACATTCTCCAGCCCCGTTCCTGGAGCCGTGGTCACTGACACGAGCAGTGGATCTGCCCCAGTGACTTCAGTGCAGCTGTGGGACTCAGCGCTGCAGAACAGGAGGCCCTAGGTCACTAGCAGCTGAAGCGCCAGGATGAGAACCCTGGGCCCGAAAGCCTCCCTGTATGACGTCCCCAACCGCTGTCCAGAGGAGAGCGCTTGCCCTGGCTCTGGGACTAGGGCTTTTAATCCGCTCCGGGTGGCTCCGTTCCCCAGTGGCGCAGGCTCGTTCCAACCAGAGGGGTTTATTGCAGTCTCTGTTTGCCTCCCGTTAACAGCAGGCGGGAGGGAGGCAGAAGCTAGGAATTGCACACCTGCCCCGCAAGGCAGGTCAGTCTTTCCCAGAGGCTTGGGGAGTGGCTCTGCTTTCACTTTGGCCTGTTCGTTCCACCTGACACTGTTGTGGGCCGGATGTAAACCAAGCTGGCTGGGTTTCAGCCCAACACTCATTGCAGGGCCTCTTGGCGAGGCACCAAGTCCCAGGGTTAACCAGGGCGCCCTGGGGCTCCCAGCTCCCTGCACAAACAGCAAAATCTCATACCCAGTGTGACGAAATGGGACTGTTCTTAATGTTTCCTCTGAATAGTGTGGGGGTGCCTCTGTTTCCCCTAGGCAGTTCTTAAGGATCTAGGTGGTGGGGTAAGGGTGTATGATCATTGCAGATCCCTAGAGGGCAGGTGTGTGCAGGGGTCTGGACACAGAGAATGGCCGACACCCTGTGTCCTGGCAACTGATGGCCTGGGCCCTTCCCCCCTGCAAGGTGAGAGCTAAAGGGTTGGAGAACAAAGGAATCAGGTGCCCTCCTGGCCGGGGAAAGGGACAAAGCCCAGAGGAGGAGGGGCTGGAGGGAGTTTCAGTTTGGGGCTGGCTGGGACATGGAGTGAAGGGCAGACGTGGTTGTCTGGCTCACTGCCCCCCAAAATGGACCCCCCCCAGCTGAAGGGTCCGGTTCTCTGCACCTACAAGCTCTGTATTAGACCATGTTCCTGTCGTCTAATAAACCATCTGTTTTACTGCGGGAAGCAGCGCGGGGCGAGGGATGTGCTGGCCACGGCTTCCTGCAGCCCCCGTTGGCCTGCAGTGGGGAACCGCGGCCAGTGGGATCCGCGATCGGCCAAACCTGCGGACGCGGCAGGTAAAAAAACTGGCCCGGCCCGCCACGGGGCTTACCCTGGGGGGCTGCGTGCCAAACGTTGCCGACCCCGGTGCTACAGCAATCTCCCGTACAGCAATGGCTGTTACAAGACAGCGTAATTTAGAACAACCCAGAGTCTAAAGCTCAGGTGTATTTGAGGATCTGGGCCAGTACTTGGCTGTTTCTATAGTAATGACCCCTGAGCAAGCAGTGTAATGTACATGCTTATCACTGAGCGTGTCCAGAGGCTGCACGTCCATCAGAATGACTAGATGTCCTGATGTGTAATAAAAACACTTCGAGTCATAAAAAATCAACCCAGACTACTTTAAAGGGCCTGATCCTTCTCTCCCTTACAGCATCTGAGCAGTAGGAGAATGGCTAATACGGGCCAGTATTCTAGTTGCTGTATTGTGTTATAAAACAACAACAAAAAAAATAGAAAAATAAAAAATACAAATTAATGTTTTGAATTAATTTAGGGAAAAGAATTTACAGCACAGTACAAGAATTTAAAACATTTAAAACATTCCTTTCTTTCTCTCCAGTATTATAGTCTCTCTTGTTCCAATTTTGGGTAGCGGGAGCGAGTAGTATATGGGCCCTACCATCAATCGAACGTTAACCCCACCCCTTGGCCCTGTAAGCCCTGCACACGGGTCACTGGAAGTCCCACCTCATGGGAGTATTACTTCCGGGGTCAAGGCGGACACATGTCCGGAAGCAAGGTGTGTCATGTGACCCCTGTAAGAACTCCTCCCACTGTCCTCTGCTGATCAGGATGGATTTTGCCCCCACAGGAACGCCTCGAGAGAAGATTTGACCAATCAGGGGGAGTTCCAGGGTTTGTGTGACCCCTCTAAGAACTCCTCCCACTGCCCTCTACCAATCAGGAGGGTTTTCAGCCGCTGGGGACCACCCCGAGAGGAGATTTGTCCAATTGGGGGGAATTCTGGGGCGGGGTGACCCGTCAGGAAGTGGCTCGTGTGACCCCTCTAAGAACTCCTCCCACCACCCTCTACCAATCGCGATGGGTTTTGGCCACAGAGGACAGCCCCAGAAGGAGATTCAACCAAAATAGGGTGGGTTCTGGGACGGGGTCAACCGCCCAGAAGAGGGTCGTGTGACCCCTCTAAGGACTCCTTCCAACACCCTCTGCCAATCAGAGTGCAGCACCATCACCTCATAAGTCCCAGCGCTGGGAAGAGGAGGCCATCTCTTACCAAGAAGACGTGGTTTAGAAATTGTGGAAAGGCTGAGAGGAAACGTGGACTCCTTTACCACCCCTGTGAGAACTTCAGACTTTGTTTTAGCCCCGAGGACCTTTGGAGTTGTGTGGAGAAAGCGCTACAGCAGCGACAGTTCTGAAGAGGATGAGAGAGAAGCCAAGGGGATTCCTTTGGCCCAGCCATTGATGGATATGCCAGAATCCGACCCTGAAGCCCAACCGCTCATGAGACACCCCGATGAGCATGGTGGCCTCTCGTCATCCGCCACCCTGGAGGAGGAAGGCGATCATGGCTTGGGGGAGGCACTGGCAGACAAGGTGAATGGAAAAGACGTAGCTCAGGTAAATGAATGATTAAGAAGCGACGGTCGATGATTGGGTGTAATGGGGTTAGGAACCAGGGGTTGTGTAAATCTAAAAACAAGCAGTGGGCACTTACGCTTGTTTCTTGTCTGAAAATCTCTCGACAGCTTGACGATGCCTTTCTAGAGGACCCGGAGGCCCTGGACGGCGTTGCATCAAGCAGGAAAGGTGAACCAGGCCCGTCTTCTTTTTGCTCAACGCCGCTAGAAATTGTGGAAGATGACTCCGAGGAGGACGGCTAGGAGGAGTTTAGGAGGAGGCCTGGCATGGAACTCGCTGAGCCAGTGCCACGTCACGAGCGTAAAAATGTTATGCGGACTATTGTACGCGTTGCTGTTTATGCTGTTCTTCATCACTGTCTTAGGGAAAAGCTTTTTGAAAATTGTGAGGGCTGTGTCATAGATGCCCCAGCCCAATGGCACCATGACTGTGACTTGGACTTCAATGGCTAGAAACTGCAAGTTCTGGGGCCTGTGTGCTGAGCTGTGTTTGGAAAGCTTATTGAAGACTATTATTGCCATAGGTTATGTTATGCAACGTCTGTGCCTAACCCAAGAACATTTAGCGCAAGGGGTGACCTTGAGAAATGCTGTGCAATTCAGTGGAGACCCTGACCGTGTTTTAAAGAAAATGTCCAAACCGGAAGATGCCTGCTTACAGCGTTACATTGACTGCCTGGTCCACACAAAAAGGGACAGAACCCTGCTTAAGAAAAAGACTATTTGTAAGAAATCTAAAAGGATTAATTGAGAGAATGATGAGGGGACAAACATGCAATATAAAACTTGGTCGCTGTACATTTTAAAAAATCGAATGAAAAGGGCTTTGTGATTATCTGTGTTTCTGTTAGAAGGTCTCTGGCCCTTAAGTGAGCTAAAAGTTTTTATGGAGCATCTGGGTTTGTTTTCAAGAAGCTGTATGATTTTTAAATTTAAAAAAATGGTTTGTGAGAACCTAGGTCTTGTGTCTTTGTGTAAAAGAGACCCATTTATAGCAAAAAGCTGTGAAGTGGGAGGGGAACAAATCCTAAAAATGTGTTTACAGTGTAACCCTTCTGCCCATCAGAGTTGGCCACAACAGGGGCTGGGTTCAGTATCTAGGAGTTCCATTCCAGTAACATGACGCAAAACCGGGTCAAGCCCCCACCAGTGGGGCACTGAAGCTCCCCTACAACAAGTTGAAATCACTGAATACTGTGTTAAGTAGTAGGGGGGCCTCAGAGCTGGGGCACCTTGAACCCAAAGTGAATTCAGCTCTGCAGTCTGTAACCAAACTCCTAATAGAATCAAAATTACCTCTGACATTACACAATGGAGAGAAAGTGTAACTGGTGTTTGGAGCCCTCAGAAGGAAGCTCACACCACTAGGCACAAACCTCCAAACTCTCTCAATTCACTGGCTTTTGGAATCCTTGTCCCTTGCCTAGCGAGTGCTACTTAGTTGATGGCGAGTCCCTCCGTCATAAAAGGCCAAGGACAGTTCCACTGTCCTTGATTCACATCATCAGGATAACAACACTTTATTCTTCCTGCCCCAAGAACAGAGAAACTGGGGATCCCACAGCAGCCAAAGTGACCATTTGGGCTCCTGTGGGCTCATGCTAGGTGGGGTGAGTGTCCTGTGCAAAGGAGATCAGCTCCTGAAGTCCTTTTCCACAACTCACCACCAGATGTCAGGGTAGAGCTCATCCTGCCTCTGCTTACAACACGAAAACAAAACAGGGATGGTTCAGACATGTGTTTGAGTACAATAGAGTTGACTCATCCTGTTGAACTGAATGGTTTTAACCACACCCCCACTGAATAGCGAAGGTAACTGTGATTCCTTACCCTTGTTGCTATAGGGATAAATTTGATGGGTGTGCACCCATAGTAAGGGAGGTGGGTGGGTGAGTTCGGATTAATATGAAATGAAATAAAACCTCAGGAATTCGCAGATGCTATTGGGCAGTTTAAATATAATCCCTGGAGTTGGTAGAGCACTACTGGACAGTGAAAATGACCCAGGAACTGGCAGAACTCTACTGGACAGTTTAAATATGACCCAGGAGTTGTTTGAATGCTATGGGTCACTCTTTCTAGCAATTCAAAGCCATTAAAAGTTTAAAATACTATATTTACCCAAAAAACCCAAAACAACCAACCAAAAAATCCCACCACACACACACACACACACACACACGGGTCTAACCCCAAACTGAAATGTTTGAAGGGTTCACAAATCTTCACCATGCTTTAGAACAATCATTTGCTCGAAAGAGAAATTTTTAAAAGCTGTGGGTGCTTATTATGGTTGTGATACAACCATTTTATTTCAACCCCCCACCCTAAACTTTAAGCATGAAAGAAACATGTTTAAAAAACAAGCCCCAAAGACATTTACTGAGATCTGCAAAGGGTCCCCACTTGGAAATGGGTACAGTTACATTACGGATTGGTGATTTACTGTTTAATACTGTAAGAAGGCCCTACAGAAAAATGCATTTTAACTAAAAGGAAAAAAATGTGGCCAAAAGCAGCTCGGTTGTGCAGACAGCTTAATTTGTTGGATCATACTAAAGAAGTTCTGTATTAAAATCACAAATGAGTTTGATTCCCCATAGTTTAAATTCCAGGGTATTACTAATTAAGAGGTCTCTTGGGTTTTGGGACTGTTTCTCTCCCTCGCCGGGTGAAAGTTGCAAGCTGCTAATTGTGTTAGTACATCCTAGACGGAGTCTGTTCTCAAAGCAATACTTTGTAACAACAGAAACAGCACACAGAGACTCCCCGCCCTTTTGTTGTATTTATCTGGCTTTGTTAACGATTGTGCTTTAAAATAGAGATAGAGGATGTATGTGGATGGATGCTTGGTGTGGATAATAACTGAATGATCAGGGAGGTGCCAGCCTAAGAATCCAGTGTCCGTCGGCCAAAGAAGGCGTCAACCAGAGGACCCCCGGAGGGCAGACTGGAATCCACCCAACAGCCTCAAGGATGGGAGAACCGAAGAACAAGATGGAGCCGTCAGGAATGTGCCATCTGCTGATTGATTCAGCAACAGCATGATGAAGCAATTCCCATAGGCTGGCATAGGAATAAATTCCTATAAAAATGGACTCTAGAAACGGAAAACTTTGGGGTCTGATTCTGCAAACCAACTTCCAGGAGCGTCAGATGTGCATCTGAAAAGGCCCTGCTCCCTCCTCGTCTCCAGGCCACCTGGCCAGTGGCTTGGCATGAGCAACTCTAAGGCTGGTAACTCTGATAACAACCTTGCAGAACCTCTGTGTGTGTGTGTGTGTGTGTGTGTGTATGAATGAATGTGTGAATAAATATGAAATTGAATGGAATGTTATAGCTATAACTAACTGCTTACTATGATTCTTTCTGTATTCACAATAAATGTGGCATTTTGCCTTTTCCCTTTTAATAAGATCCTGCTGGTTTTTATTTTATTGGTATAACAAATTCCCCCACCCCAGATCACAAAAGGGAATGTTAGGGAGGGGTGCCTAACGTCCTGAAGTAGCTATTATTTGAGAGTTGTAGCGATCAAATCAACCTGCTAGCTCCTATTTTGAAGTCTGTTTGAAACAAAGGCTTAGGATGGTGTAAAAACCTCAGGTATTTTGGAGACTCTTTCAACAGAAACTCTCTTGAATGGCTGCTGGACTGCAAAAGGAGCCATGCTCCCTGTTTTTAACTCTGAAAATATATATTCTATTCTATCACTCGTTGGCCATGCTGTCTTAGTAAATAATGGTGCCTATGTTTCTTGCAGTGTGATCTGTTTTGCATGGAACCAGTCACTTTAAACTGCATTTCATCACCGGGCCAAGGTAAAAACTATTTTAACTGGAGTTTTGCTTAATAACTTCAGGTATTACACAGGTTGGATAGGGATTTGGGGGTAATACTAACTAACATTTTTGCTTGTTCTTTAATCCAAAGGCCCAAACACACATGGGGGTGGGGTGGGGGGGGCGTAACTTTCTGCAATTGGCTTTTAAATGCATGTGGGTTTATTGAAAAGTATTTTGTTGCAAACTGTGTTTTAAACTCTCTCTCTCTCTCTCTCTGTAAAAAAACATAGGTGGTTTTTTTTAAAGTATATGGCTGCAAAATGATGGTAATGGTGTATTTCAAACTAACAGGGTGTTTTTTTACTGTGCAAAATGTGTTTTAAACTGGATTTTAAAAGTTGATTTTAAAAGCAGTTTGGTTTTTATTTTGCAAAATGAGGTGTATTTAAAAAAATGTTTGCAGGTTTGTTGTTTTTTGTTTTAAAGTGGTAGAAATAAACTCAAAAATCCTGTTTGTTGTACAGCCTGAAATGGATTATTTTGTTTTAAAGCTCTGACTTTTTAAATAGACAAACACCCTAATGAATATTTTATTTTTAAGTTTACAAGACAGTTTCATGTAATTTACAATAATAATAATAATAATAATAATAATAATATTGTCTGCTCCAGAGTAAGGTCAAAACATGAGAGACCCTTAGACCAGAGGGTAAACAAGCTTAAAAGAAAAAGAAAAGAGACAGCTGAAAAGAAAAATTCACCAGATGGATGGATGAAGCCCAGTAAATATACTGTGTTTGTGAGGTTATGAGGTTTTGTATTTTAAGTAAATACATCGGTGTGGGTGAGAAAGATGGTAAAGTTAAGTTTTGTTATATGTTCCTTCCCCCCTAATCAGGTATGTGCAGTTCTCCTGACAATGCTGTAGTCAGAGCTACAGGGACACCTCCACCAGACCAGCCAAAGAACCAGAAATCTGCTTGGAGACCTTTAACAACTCAAAACAGCCCAAGAGTGCAGATGAAGCATCAGGGCAGTCCAAACCTCAAATACGTCAAACCCAAGGACAAAACCAAAGACTCTGGTAAAAACCAACCACGCAAACACAACTCCAGTTCCTCAGCGGCCACCTCCACACCAAGCCCTGAGAAAACCGTGAGTGAAAACGCCCACCTATGATGCTTCCTTCAGAAGACTGAGGGACGCTGTATCCTCGGGGGTTCTAAAAGAACGGTATTCTAAAAAGGTTTGGGGAAAATATGATGCTTCGTTCAGAATACCGGTGAACGGTGTATCTTCAGGGGGTCTAAAAGAAAGGAGGGCTGGAAAGCACATCAACAAAGCAAAAGCTTTGGTGGGTGACTTTTTGAAAAATACTTCAATTTTTGGCTCTGCGCAGGCGTGACTAGTCGTGGAAAGGGGCCTGGGTAAAAGGGGCACCCTCAAGGATACACATCAGCTCAGGTGTAAACAAAAGGGGGGACAAACAAATGGCTGCCAAAAAGTTCCAGGCCAGGGTCGTTGTAAAAATTTTAAAAAGGGCTAAAGAGGTAATGGAGAGGGGGGACAAAAAGAGATGCCCTCGACTGGAGGCTCACAAACTGGCATGTCTGAAAATGGGGAGGTGGAATCAGACTCTCACACAGAGTCTGGTTTCGAAAATTCCCCAGAGGGCTCTCTAGAATGATGGGTCCCCATCTCCTCCCGATGACCCTCACGGAAGCGCCTCACAGTCTGACTCTCAAATAGCATCTGATGTAGATGGTCCCGTAGAGGAACCCCCAAGTAACCCTGAAAATGCACAGGTGTGTATGGAGAGAGTGAGAAGTTGGCAACGTGAATTACCTAGATTTGGGGGGGGTCGGTGTATTGTGAGGAATTTCATTTTGTCAATCTTGAGCGAATAAATTCAGCTCAGCAGGTTGTTGAAGCCATACACAGGGGGATACAGTTAGTTCTCCATGACGTAGGGTAGGCACTGATGATTATGTTCAGTTACATTTAGAGAGCCGTAATTTAACTAACCCATTATTTTCGGTCTGAAGAACTAGGGATGAGCTGTCTGCTGAGGATTTCTTCAATCAGACCTCAAAGCTGCCACAGAGCAATAGAGTTGCATGTCAATGGGACATTGCACCTCGTTGTGACAGTTGTAAAAAAGCAGGGGTGGGGGCCGCTCGTAGAGTTTTAAATTCTATCCTCAGTAGTCAAATCATCCATAAAAAAGAGACAATGTTTAGTAGACCTGACTTACACGGCTACCAATCTGTGTTTTGCGCGTGGGCTCTTGGCCGTCATGTCCGACCATAAACCTACGGACACGGAATCGTTAGTGGGGGCGAGAAAGTTGCATGAGAAACTGGGCTGGTCAGATCAAAAAAAGATTATGCTCAGTGACGTAGCAATGTCTGAACAGCATTTAGGAGTCAACATACAGGTGGTGCTGTATGCGGCGAAAGGGGCTTTTTTTAAACGGGGGGGCAGTTTACCCCAAGACTTATTTCATCCTGTTGCATGATGAGCATTACTATGGGATTCTGGTTGTGAAAAAGTTGTTCGGAGCAAAAAATTATGGTGAGTTTTGCCCCACGGTGCACAGTCACGGCCACTCTTGCAGGTCCAGCTGCTGCCTCTGCTTGAGCGTAACATGCTCAGACAGCGTGGACGTGCAGCTGAGGTGTCCTCGCCGTAGACTGTATTGTCAGTCCAGAGAGCGTTTAGACAGACACATCGACTGGGAATCGACAGAACAAGCTGAATGCCTGTCTAAAACATTGTGCGATAAGGGTCAGTCTTACGTGGACAAGCGGCACAGGTGTAAAGGGAGGCGCTGTAAGCAGGGTCAGGGTTTGATCGCTGGTGATGTAGACGGTCACCTCGGTTTTATAGACAGCCTTAGAAAGCCCGAATCCTCAGAAAAGTGTATTTGTTATGATTCCGAATACACAAAGGAGACTGGGTTGCACACTCCCAATTACATTTTTGCTATGTCCCTCAAGCCGGAAAAGTCCTGGGAATTTAAGGGTGATGAGTGTCTTTCTATGTTTGTTCAGACCTTTATTGGCAAAGAGTTCCGGGTCTACACGTTCCAGGCGCACAATTCCAAAGGTTACGATGCATACTTCATCATTAGACAGTTACTGAAGGAAAAGATGTGCCTAGAACTGATCACTCAGGGTAGTAAACTAATGTGTGTGGAAGTTAAGGCTCTGGGCATTCGTTTTCTAGACTCTTTAAACTTCTTGCCCATGAAGCTTGGTAAGCTCCCGCAGGTGATGGGGTTTGAAGGGTGCAAAGGGTATTTTCCACATTTTTTGAACACTTTCAAAAATCAAAATGACGTGCGGCCTATCCCCTATGTGTGGAGCACTATGGTGTAGAAAGCATGATGCCCAGGGAAAAAGCAGAGTTTCTCGACTGGTAGCAGGCCCACAGGGAGGAGACATTTGACTTGCAGAAAGAGCTCGCGTATTACTGTCAGCAGGATGTCAACATTTTGAGACAGCCTTGTATCCTATACAGAAAAGAGATTATGAAAATGATGGAGAAGGGAGATCTAGTAGAGAGAGAACCTGGTAAATTCACCGAGATAAAACTGGGTATAGATCCATTCTGATACATAACACTGGCATCTGTCTGCATGGCTATGTACAGGTTTCTGTTTTTGGAGCCTAACACGGTAGCTCTTCTCCCTCCAGACAATGATCACAGGCAGAAAAAGATATTCAACCCCATCTATTCAGTGGCTGTTGAATACCTCTCACAAAGAAACTATACAAATACGGCATGCTTTACAGGGTGGGGAACTAGAGGTAGGCTCCTACTCTTTAGAGGGTTATGCCAGTGTTGACAGGGTACACACAGCCTTGGAGTTTAACGGGTGTTCTTTTCCACGCTTGTGCCACCTGTCATTGTGAAAAAGCACAAAACCCTATGACGGGGACAACTTTTGGGTTTCTTTATTACAAGACGCAGCTCAAGACCGACTATCTGAAACAACTTGGTTTTGTAGTGAGGACTCTTTGGGAGCAAGAGTGGGAAGTGAGGACAGAAACAGACAGGGAGCTTGCAGGCATTTAAAATGAGCCCAGTTGCCCTAGCCTCTCATGCCTAGTGATGCTCTTTTTGTGGGGAGGACAAACGCTATCCGCCTATATTACAAACTTAACTCCGGGGAAGAAATCCACTATTATGATTTTACCAGCTTCTACCCTTTTGTAAAGAAAACCAAAGAATACCCTATCGGACACCCCAATAGAGTTTATGACAAATTTGGACCCCTTGCAAATTATTTCGGAATTGCAAAAGTTAAAGTGTACCCCACCCAAGGCTTCTTTTTCCCATTGTTACCTGTCAGAGTGGGTGGCAAACTTATGTTCCCGATATGCCGAACCTGTGCGGAAACTGAGCAGCGGGAGATGTGCATCCATACTGACGAGGAGAGGGCCATCCTGGGGACTTGGTGCACGGTGGGCGGGCATAGCGAAGGGGTACGCGGTGGCAAAAATATATGAAATCTGGCTTTTTAATGAAAAATCTGATGAACTCTTTTCAGAGTACATCAAATGACACCTCCGCCAGAAACAAGAGGCTTCAGGGTATCCCAGCTGGTGCACAGACGAAGAAAAACAAAATAAGTACATGAACTATTTCTACCAGAAAGAAGGCGTGCGTTTGTGCCAACACGAGATCAGGTTTAACCCCGCTAAACGCCAAATCGCTAAATTCTTTCTAAATTCCCTCACGAGCGAGATCCCGCCAGATCAACACATCACCGAGTTTGTGTCGGCAGGCCCGAAAACGTACGGGTATAAGCTGTCGGGAGGAAAGGCCTGTATGAAAGTCAAAGGTATTACCCTGAACTTGGCAAACTGTCAAAAGATCAACTTTGACAGTTTGAAAGATCTAGTCCTGGACTATTGCACGGGCCTGCGAGAAAACACCTCAAAAAAGAGAGAGGTGCAGCAGCCCTCTATCGTAAGGAACAAAAATCAGTGGTAAATAGAGACCAAAACCCTTAAGAAAACACAGAAAGTCATTTACAACAAGAGGGTCCTAGGAGAAGGGTTTAAAACCCTGCCCTACGGATTTTAAAATGGATACGAGGTGGAAACACCCCTTTTCTGCAATTCTCACAGGGCCTAGCAACAGTGGGAAAAGTTACTTTGTAAAAAATGTGTTGGATAATGCCAAACAAAACATTGTCTGTTATGCCTGAGAATATTGGATAACATGGCTATAAAAAGCATTGCAAGATACACATGTCTGGGCTTGTTGAAACACATTTTGAGCAAGGCTAGGCATGCCCAAGAATTTAAATGTATTTTTTACAAAATTCATCACCATCTGGTTGTTTTGCACTAAGTCGTTAGAATACAATTTTAAAATCCGGTCACAAGATAAACCCTTGCTCCGATGATGTAAGAAAAACACTCAGTGATAGCCGCAGGCGACAGAGCGGGGGTCTTGTAATTATCTATTGTGAAACACAATGCCTGTGGCATTTTTGTTTAAAAATTTCATAATGCTTTTAGGAAACAACATGCTCTTCGGGGGGTGCCCGTATGAGTCTAAAAACTCTCCACGGTTACGCTCCGCCAGACACAAGGCAAGCCATTGTTCACCAGGTTGGTTGTGTGGATGCGCGATACAAACCTAGGGGTCTCTGAGACAGCTTGTCGCCAGGGAGCCAAATCACAAGGGAACACATCTAAGAAATTCTTTTTTGTGTAAGGCACCTTGATAAGACACACGAGAGCTGCACGGTGTCCATGTTCACATATGGTCAAGCAGAACGTCTCTCCTCTGATTTCTCTCTATGATGTTGTCAAAAACCCCATGCACGATCAGATTGATGGTGATGGTTAAAGCCTTCCCAAAACATATTTCTGCTCTCAGGTTCCCGGTTTGAATCAGGGAATAGTCATCGGCGCATTCCTGGTCGGGAGACAGGTCAAAGGCAAACAAGGTGTAACCCTGTGGAAACTCCTCACGGTCGATTAACAGAGAACGATCTGTCATGTGTTTACCAGTGTCTGTACCAGATTCATGTATTCTCTCACGCAGCATCCTGCCTCGAAGTCTGGTTGCAGAGGCTTGGTTGGTATCTGTTCACCATCCACATACAAGGCCACAAAATTAATATCATAATGTTTAAAATGAAAGGGATTTTTAGTGTAACTTCCACTCAAGGCATAAGACAAACCCTAGGACAAGCATTTTGGGTAACTGTCCCAAAAAACAGGTTCTCCTGGTTATTGACCCTGCTGCCCACGGGGATGCTAAACACTTTCATTCCCACACGGTCCACGGGATATTTAGCATTTGTGGTAAGCAGGGACGCCGCGTGCCCCAGACGAACGCTCAGGGCCACCCGTACTTTCTTCACAAAAAGGGATGCTGATACAATGCGCAATTTAAAGCCTTCAGCTGCACTGCCCATTAAACAGAAAGCGTCTTATCTGCGCGTCAATTTAAATTTTCACATCCACTCCGTTCAACAAATGAGACGTATCTGTTCTGATCTGTCTTTATTTCAATGGTAATGGTATCGATGTGGTGTTTTCTGACAGGAACGTGATGAGGTTTATCGTAGGTGATGGTGACAAACTCATTGTTCCTTCCTCAGACAGGGACACAGCGTAACAGGGGAACAGAAAAGTCCCTCACAAACTGGTGTTCTACAATATCTGTGTGCAGATACAAGGAATTAACTCCCCCTGTGATGTCTGCCCAGAAGGGGAATTTTTGGACGCTGCGCTTGGGGCCCAAACCTAGAATGTTAGCTAGCTCCCTGCTGGTAGAAAACATAAAAGTAAAATCAGCGGATTTAAGGGTAACTTTTCTACCCACAGGGTCATCGTTCATGACCACCTCAGGCGGTGGGGGATGACGAGCCATGGTACTGTTCATATGATCCAATCATTCGGGTATGGACGAGTAATAACCTCATCATAGGATAAAACTCTATGCCATATCTTCAAAGGTGATTTCAAAAGGGGTGTCCTCGTTGATAGCGTTCCAGCTGTGCGGGTGTTGTATTTCCACTAACCCCACCTCCCAGGCACCCGGGAGATCTAAGGGCTTAATTAGCTGTATTGTAAAGTTCGAGCTGGTGTTTTGAGGAAAAACTGCAGAGCTGGCATTGCTGGGCAAAGTCATGTAAAACCCGCTGTCGCTCATTTTTCACTCCCTCAGTCTTTGCAGGAGGAATCTTTTTGTTTGTTTGTGTCTAAACGTCAGAATTGAGAAGCTTCCACCCAGCTGGTAAACTTATCGCCCCCCCCCACCCACAAACCATTTCACCAGTAGCTGCTTTTTTCTCCCTTTTCCTTTCTCCGCTAGAACTTTTTTGATCCTGCAAATCTTGTCTTGTTTGGGGTTTACTTTTTGTAAATCTTCAGGGTAAAAAGATCCAGTAACTGTCTCACCCTCGTAATCTTTTAATCGGTATACAGGTCTCGGGCTCCTGGTTAAGGCTTCATCCACTATAAATATCTCATTGGTAAACATCTGTTCACAACCTTTTTCAAAAGCTCCTTTGGTTTTAGATAGTCTCACGTGGTCGCCTTTTCTAAAAGGGGCAACAACCGGTTTTATTTTAAAACCGTCTCTATCAACCAGTTTCCATATCTTCAGAGAATTGGAAGGGTTAACATCAGCGGGTCTGGTACGTAGAGTTCTGTAAAAGCTCTGGTTGTAACTCTTCATAAAGTCAGGTAACAGGTCAATGTGGCGAAAGGCGTTATGGACTGTAAAATATCACCACATCCTCCACATCTTTTTCAAGTTCTGTTAAAATCACTCCACAACCCCTGCTTTGACTTCATTATCAGTAACAAAAAGCGTTAATGCTGTGCCGTTTCAACAATCTGCTAAAAGGTTTGTTTCAAAATTCTTTCCACCGATTAGTTTGTCATTTTTGAGGCACGCGACCTTGGCAAGAAATAGCTTTAAAGGCCTTGGATTCCTCACCGCTCATCTTGTCTTTTAGGCCTAAGGCCCAGGCATATTTGGATAGAATGTCTATCACTGTTAAGATGTACTTAAAACCGCTGTTGTGTTTGGAGAAGCGGTGCATACGGACCAAATTTGCCTGCCATTGCGCGTCCACATCTGAAACAACGGTCCTGGTTCTTTTAAAACGTATTTGAGCTGGTTTGTGTAAAGTGTAAGCATCCTGGTGTGAAAGCCAAGCTCTTACCTGTCTTCTATTTAAAGTTTTAGGATGCTTTTTGGCCACTTGAAAAAGAAGATTGACCCCGTCAAAGCCCCCAACTTTCCTGGGGGTTTAACAGATTTTCTTTAACAGAGCCGTCTGTGGAGACATGACTGTTCCTGGGACCGTCTTTTACGAACACAAGTATGGAGGGGGACACGTTCATTCTGACACATTTAAATAAGTTTTATTAATCGCCTGGTTTAACACAATCTTTTACAGCCGCCTGAAACAAAGGACGCCATGATCCCTACCATGAGGGAGTCTGAGCTGGTTCATTCTTCCATTTTTGTCCTTTTCTGGATTTTCCTCTTGAGATCTGGGTCTCAGACAGGAGCAAAAACAGCTGATGCGCGATGGATTTACTCCCACAGGGCTACCGATGTGCAACTACTCAAAGGCCTCCAGAAAGGCATCGTCGAGCTGTTGAGAGATTTTCAGACAAAAAACAGTGTAAGCACCCCACTGCCTGTTTTTAGATTTATGCAATGCCAGGTTGATTCCTAACCCCATTACACCCCCATGATCGACCGTCGCTTCTTAATCATTCATTTACCTGAGCGCCATCTTTCCCGTTCACCTTGTGACTCCCCCAAGCCACAATCACCTTCCAACTTTAGGGCATGGACAATGAGAGGCTGTCACACTCATCGGGGTGCCTCACAAAGGTTTGGATTTTGGGGTCGGGTTCCGACGTATCCATCAACGGTTGAGTCAAAGGGCCCTCCTCGGAACCGTCACTGCCGTAGCGCTTTCTCCACACAACTCCAAAGGTCCTCGGAGCTAAAACAAAATCTGGAGGTCTCACGGGGTGGTAAAGGAGTCCATGTTTCCTTTCAGCCTTTCCACAATTTCTAAAACATGTCTTCTTGGTAAGAGATAGCTTCCTCTGCCCAGCGCTGGGACTTATGGGGTGATGGTGCTGCACTCTGATTGGCAGAGGGCGTTGGGAGGAGTTCTTAGAGGTCTCACATGACCCTCTTCTGGACGGTTCACCCAATCCGAGAACCTGCCCCATATTGGTCAAATCTCTTCTCGGGGCAGTCCTCTGCAGCCGAAACCCATCGCGATTGGTAGAAGGTGGTGGGAGGAGTTCTTAGAGGGGTCACACGAAGCACTTCCAGACGGGTCACTCCACCCCGGAACTCCCCCCAGTTGGTCAAATCTCCTCTCGGGGTGGTCCCCAGTGGCTCAAAACCCTCCTGATTGGTAGAGGGCGGTGGGAGGAATTCTTAGAGGGGTCACACAAACCACTTCCAGACAGATCACCCCATCCCGCAACTCCCCATGATTGGTCAGACCTCCTCTCGGGGTGGTCCCCAGTGGCTCAAACCCCTACTGATTGGTAGATGGTGGTGGGAGGTATTCTTAGAGGGGTCACACAAACCACTTCCAGACAGATCACCCCACCCCGCAACTCCCCATGATTGGTCAGACCTCCTCTCGGGGTGGTCCCCAGTGGCTCAAACACCTACTGATTGGTAGATGGTGGTGGGAGGTATTCTTAGAGGGGTCACATGAACCACTTCCAGACAGGTCATCCTGCCCCGGAACTCCCCCGATTGGTCAAATCTTCTCTTGGGGCGTTCCTATCAGGGTGAAACCCATCCCGATTGGTAGAGGACAATGGGAGGAGTTCTTAGAGGGGTCACATGACACACGTTGCTTCCGGTCATTTGTCTGCCTTGACCCTGGAAGTAATACCTCATGGCTTGGGACTTCCAGTGACCGGTGGGCAAGGCTTACGAGGGCCAAGGGTGGGGTTAACGTTTGATTGACGGTAGGGCCTTATACTACTGGAGCGCCTTGTTCTCTTTGTCTCCCGCTTCATTCCCCAAGCACTCGGCCAGGACAGATGTCATTTAGGACCTCAGTTGCCACCAGCTGGACAGAGGGACTTGGGTCTTTCTTGAGGACCTGGAGAGCTGAAATGACAGAGGACAACATGTTAGTGTACAGACTGTCAAATCACAGCTAAGCGTGATCACAGAATCTTGAAGTACCAGAGCAGAATGATCACATGGTAAAATGTGAAACTGGGCTCAGTCCTTCTATTGGGATGGAAAATACATGAGAGATGAATATGCCTCACTTTTCATATTGTCACCTGTGCCTGAAATAGCTGGAGACTTACTACCTCTGAATACCACGCTACACAAGCTCTCCAATAGAAAGAAAGCTTTAGGTTCCTCCATTGGCTCCCTTCCGTGCTCCCAACAAGCGGGGAGACCCTGACTTGACCAGAAAGTCATCCACTCTGCTGTAAATGGAAGAAGGTCCATTGTTTCAATAGCTTCCACTTTTCAGTTTATTTTCCATCTCTATTCAGGAGCCACGGTCTGAGCTCCAATAACCCTGGAATTGAACAGAGGCCAAGTCCAAGCTGCTTTGTGCAGGATGCAGGGCACCTACTGGAAGAAAAATTGCTGGTGGGAAATTTGGGGTAGCAGAAAGTGGCTACAATTTCTCCTCACCTGGGGAGTCCACAGAGAGCCAATAAAGCCCAAAGAGTGGATAGCACTGGCTGCGGAGGGGGCCTTGCCAGGACAACCAGGAGATGCACGGACTCACATCACACCTTCTGCAGCTGCCTCCTTCAGGGGAAATTAAAGCTGACTTTCTACTGGGCGAGAGTGAATTTGTCCCTTGATGTGTGGCTGATGCACTTTGCACCAGTGGTATCGGTTACTGCTGCTTGTCAGCTAAATTCCTTTAGAACTCACGGATGAGCAGAACTTCAGCTGTATTTATTACTTACACATCAGCAGATGTTCCAGATCCAGCCATTTCATACGCTGCCTGTCTGTGTGTTCCAGGATGATGCCTAAATACACAATGGAAAACAAACAACAACAATAAAACCTTCCCTTGTTGAATGCAAAGTGATATTAGCAGCCCCTAGACAGGTCTTTGGCCTCTCCTACTGTGGGCCTAAGGGTGAGCTGTGGGCAAGAGGATGCTAGTGCAGTTTAGAGTCCACACTGAAGAGAATGAGAAAGACTTTTTTTTTTTTTAAGAATGTTTACACAAAACCCATTTGCTTTAAAGAGTCTGTATTCCTCTTGCCACTGCTGTCACTTATTGGAGACATACTAAGCTAGTGTCTTGGTCTAGTGGTCTGAGCAAAGGACTGGGGCCAGGAATAAGTGAGTTCTAAGCAGGGATCCCACAAGGTGACTGATAGGTGAGACTTAGGCCACAATGCCTGCCTGTCTCACCTGGGTATGCTTGGGAGAAGAGGGCAGACGGCCAAAGCAGAGGAACCTTTTGCCTCCTTGACAAGGTGGTGTGGCCAGGAACCTGAAACTGCAGGCGCTGAGGGCAGGTGGGCTGCATGCCTCCCAATGATGAAGTAGTAGTGAAGAGCACTGAGCAACACTGTGGGTGGGTCTGCACTTTGAGCGAGGGGGATCACTCCCAGTTCAATGGGACAGGCCCACACTAGCTCGCACAGCGCTCGCATGCTAAAATTAGAATGTAGCTAAAGCAGCACGAGCAGTGGGAGGAGCTAGCCACCTTGAGAATCGACTTTGGGGTTTGGATGGGATCATACTTGGGGTGGTTAAACCTCCTGCTGCTCCTGCCATCGCAGCTACTCTCTATTTTTAGCACTCAGGGCTAGTGCGGGTATGTCTCATCAAGCTGGGAATTAGACCCCCAGCTCCAAGTGTAAACATGCCCTATGAGACAGTGTCCCAGCCTCTACTACTAAATGACTGCACCGTGCTCTCCCTGCAACAATCCCAAAGCACTTTATAGCAAGTCATGATTTCCTCCGACCACCACACTGGAGAGGTAGGGATATTAACCTCCCCATTTATGTATGGGAAGCTGAGGCACAGAGAGATTAATGGCAGCTCAGTGCTGCACAGTGGGATTTTTTTCTCTCTCCCTCAATGGGAATACCAAAAGGGACACTGGGCATCATCTCTCACCAGCTAACTTGGCTGCAACTGCCCGGATTTCTTCCCAGCTGCTAAAGAAGTATGTGATGGTGCTTTTGTACAAGTTCTCCAGCAGCTCAGCATTCTCTTTGGCCTAGAGGAAATCAGGGACACATGAGCTCTCTCTGGCTAGAAGTGCCCTTTGACTGCCAGCACATGCTTTTACGAGCCACAGGTAAATCAGAGAAAGAACAGGTGACTGGGTGGACGTGGGAAAAATGGGGATCTGTGGCAGATTTACATTTCCCGTCACCCTCAGTCATATATCCCACTCTGACCGTTATTTCCATTACCCATCACACATCCCCCCCACACCTCTATACCACCACCTGCCACTCCAGTCAAGAATCTCAGACACTTCAACAGCTCACTCACAAGGTGTCTGCAAATGTCCACCTGGAGCTCTTCAGGCTTCAGCTTGGCTGTGCCATCAAGGTGTTGATTCACGGCAGTTTGGAGCCTCTTCAGTCCCAAAAACGGGACACAGAGGTGAAACGTAGCTCTGCATTCCTGAAAAAAAGAAAGCGTGTCACACCATTTAATTGTTCCCTACTGAGCGCTTTGGTCATTCAAAGGGAACTCATCTGCTTGACTGCTCATCTATTCCAGGATAAAAAGGGATTCATCTGGATGTAATTGGCAGAAAACATGCAAGAATGACTAATAGAGGGGAGAGCTTCCACTGCAACCTGGGGGTAGCATCAATGTCTTTTTGGAACAGATCTACTTATGAAAGCTGCTTCACCAGGTCTCTCTTCTGTTCTGGGGAGGCAGGGGCCTGGGGTGCAGAGACAGACAGGAATAGAGAGCTGTCGAGCTCAGACCCATGACCTATCCTGGATTCTGGTGAGGCAGCCATGGAGCAACCTGGCGGGAACTGACTCAGCAGGAGGGCAATGAACTGAGGGGAGAATTTGGGCCTCCACAGCAGGAAGGAATAGCAGAGCTCCCCTGGCATTGGGAGGAAGATTCCTTTGGCTTAGTAAATAAGTCACTCTCGGTCTTACCACTGAAACCCTGGGGTTCGGGTCTTGCAGGTGCAGCAGAAGTGTGACCCAGCTCTGTCTAACCTGCTCGGCGAAATAGCCCTTCCATTTTCTTTTGGTCAGGCGGGCCAGGATGCCAAACAGGACAAAGGACAATAAACGAAGAGCATCGTCCTCCTACAGCCAAGAAAGCCCCACAAGTTAGTAACTAAGGGACAATCACATCATGTACTTCGCACAGCCATCTCTTCTACGCTAAAGTCGAGGGATTCCAACTACAGCTAGTCGGAAACACTTTCATGAACTAATTTTTGATTCGAATTTGCTGATTCATCAAACTATTTTAGCGACAGTTCCATTTGGATGAAATTCCTCCAGAAGCCAGGCAGGGGTCCTTCGAAACCTGCCTGCTGTCTTGCCAGTGCACCCATTCAGCTCCTTGGAAGCCCATCTAGCAGGCTGACTGGGATCGTGGGCTTCCAAACCCCCAGCGTCTGGGACCCCAGCTCTCAAATTGGCAACTCCCTGGCACTTCTAGCTCCCACAGTTTCCTGGGTTCCCAGCACCGGGATAGATTGAGAGCAGACTGCCCGGACCCAAGGCTTTCAATAGAGCTCGGCTGAGAATAGTCATTCTGTTTCACAAAGAGTTTTGAAGTTTGGGGAGAGGGATTCCCACAAATAGGAACAAAACCAAAATTTGAAATCTCAGAATTCTCTGCAAAATGGAATCATTCCAACCCTCTCATGTAAAAATGGTATAGAGCAGGCCCAACACTCTCTATTGTACCTTGGAACCCCCTTTTCATGGTTATCTAGCTACCTAATCTAGTATTCAGACTTTCTTTGAGGTTCTCAGTGGCAAGAAAGAAGAACAGAAGGGGGAGACTGTGGAAGCAGGGATGTCATCCCCATCCTCCTAATGTTCTCCTCCTCCGTAAAACACCTCTCTTCCCTGGGGCCGAAACATCTCTTCACTCTGACATGAGCAATGCCCAGGGAGTAAATGGAGTCTAATCAAGATCGGTTGAACTGGGGCTGGAGAGTTCTGGTCACATACGTTGTCAAAGTAGGTCCGGATCTGTTGGGTGAGGTCTCTGAAGGAAGAACCTATGTCCTTCTCTTTCAGCTCCTTCAGGACTTTGGCCACTGCTTTCATGCTCTCGCCAATGACTTCAGAACTGAAAGGGTCACTTAAGGCCCTGATCAGTATGACCATAAGAAACTTCTTGTGCTTTTTCACCTGGACAAACATACGACATTAAAGAACACTTATCACTGATCACACTTCTAATACGTTTTCTTTAGCAGTTATGAAGCTGTGGGAATTTCATCTCCCCCTCCCACCCCGCGGGAGACCTATAGCTATATTTCAGACCAGGTTCCAGCTACAATGAGCCAAACTCGGGGCCATAATACACCTGTGTCATCCTATTATTAGATTCCTAGTTACTTAGATTCCAAGGCCAAAAGGAACCCTTGTGATTATCCGGTCTGACCTCCTGCATAACATTGAACTTCCCCGAAATAGACTCTGTTGGAACTAGAGTGTATCTTTTAGAAAAACGTTCAATCTTGATTTTAAATTTGCTAGTGACAGAGAATCCACTACAACCCTTGGTAAATTGTTCCAATGGTTAATTAAAATTACCATTAAAAATCAATGCCTTATTACCAGTCTGAATTAGTCTAGCTTCATTTTCCCCATTGAATCTTCTTATCCCTTTGTTTGCTAATGGGAAGAACCCATTCTCAAAATGTGCTCCCCATGTGAGTAGTTCTAGACTGTCCTCAAGTCACTCCTTAACCTTCTCTTTGTAAAGCTAAATAGATTGAGCTCCCTGAGTCTATCACTAGAGGTATCTTTTCCAATCCTTTGAGAATTCTTGGGACTCTTCTCTGAATCCTCTCTAATTTATCAGCATCCTGCTTGAATTGTGGACACCTGATCTGGACACAGCAGTCCAGCAGTGCTCACATGAGCGTCATATTCAGAGGGAAAAGAACTTCTTTACTCTTAGTCAAGATTCCTCTCTTTATGCCTCTAAGGATCATTTCAGCCCTTTTGGCCACAACTTCGCATTGGGACACCTTATGTTCAACTGATTCTCTGCCATGACTCAAGTGGTTTTCAGCATCATTGCTTCTTGGGATAGAGTCTCTCATCCTGTAAGTATGGCCTGCATTTTTTGTTCCTAGATGGAGACATTTACACATGGTCATATTAAAGTGCACAGATTGTTTGCTTATGCCCAGCTTAGCAAAGGATCTAGCTTGCTCTGTATTGACTGCAAAGAGGTTACTCGGGTATGTGGGAGAGCAGAATTTGGCCTAGTGCATTGTGTGCAGCCTCTGTAAACTCCGAACAACTGTTTCCCTTGGTTTCTCTAGTTATGCTGCATTCTAGTCAGTATTCTCTCTTACCTTCTCAGGCGCCCCATAGACTAAATTTCCCAGGCCTCTTACAGCCATCTGCCGGACAATGCTGTTCCTATCATGGGACTTTTCTTCCAAGATGTGTAAGACTGGCTTAAGGAACTTCTTCTCCCTGAGCATGGGATCACTCATTAGCTGAAAGAAAATCAACCTGTCCATTAGCCCCAATAGGATCGTTAAGATTGGGAATAGAATTTGAGCCGACATGTCATACACTAAAAAGAACAAGGAGTCCTCCTACAGCCCCAGTCTTGAGGATACAGACAAATATGGCTACCCCTCTGATACTTGGCACATAATACACTGTAACTTTAGTATTCCACACAAATGAGAAAGGTCTACAAAACATGGAGCTTTCCTTTTGGGCACTAAAATAGGGATCCACTCACCTCTTGAGAGCCTCTTAGTGGATGGGTATGGTATCACAGTCCTTTTCTCACCCCTGGTGCACCCTGCCAGCCGACCTCAGTGAGTCTTCTGTGGCTCAGGCCTCTGGCTGAGTCCCAAAGTCCAAATGAACCCCTTCTGGGGTAGTCCAGAACAGTCCCATTGCCCTCACTAGGGTCTCCAGCCCCAGCTCCGGGTCCTTTACATTCTGCCCTTTGTTCAAGCTCTCCATTAGCATTGTCCTCTCCATGGGGCTTATGCCACTGTTGGTGGTAGGGGAACCTGGGCCTGCCCCTAACTCTGGGTTCCAAACCATGGATCCTATAAACAGGAGCTAGGCACTGCTTGATTTCAGTTCATTGTCGCTTCTTCCTACCCGCCACTTTTAGCTTCACCCTCACCTCAGGGTTAAAGTTCTTCGGGACTCTCTTCCTGAAAACCCAGCTTAAGTAAAGGCTGCCAGAATCAAACTATGGCTGTCCCCTGAATTTCTGTGGCCAGAGAGCAGCGCCCTTTCTTGCCCTCCAGTTCCTGCCAGAAACTGACCTGCTAAAGCCCTTCATAGAATCATAGAATCATAGAATATCAGGGTTGGAAGGGACCTCAGGAGGTCATCTAGTCCAACCCCCTGCTCAAAGCAGGACCAATCCCCAATCAAATCATCCCAGCCAGGGCTTTGTCAAGCCTGACCTTAAAAACTTCCAAGGAAGGAGATTCTACCACCTCCCTAGGTAACGCATTCCAGTGTTTCACCACCCTCCTAGTGAAAAAGTTTTTCCTAATATCCAACCTAAACCTCCCCCACTGCAACTTGAGACCATTACTCCTTGTCCTGTCCTCTTCTACCACTGAGAATAGTCTAGAACCATCCTCTCTGGAACCACCTCTCAGGTAGTTGAAAGCAGCTATCAAATCCCCCCTCATTCTTCTCTTCCGTAGACTAAACATTCCCAGTTCCCTCAGCCTCTCCTCATTCACCTCCTTTTAGCCGAGCCTGATGGGCTCGGATTGGCTGCTTTCATGAGGCCTCTCTAGACAGACCCAGATTGGGGGCTTCTTTTCCTGGGGCAGGGTGTAATAGGACCACGGGGCCTCTTGTAAGGAGCCTTAAAGCCCAGGTACAGCCCGTCATAGGCACAGAGAGGTTGTTTTTCTTAGAACCAGATAAGCTCCGAAGATAGTTGCTTAGCATAAGTGGGAAATATGATGCAGATGTTGGAGGAAGACTGTGGAAAGGGAGGATGCTCCAGCAGGTATCCCCACACTAGCCTAGGACTTAGGAGACCCAGGTTCCATTTCCTGCTCCCTCAAAGACTTCCTGTCTGACCTTGGGCAAGTCACTTAGCCCTTCTGTGCATCAGTTCCCTGCCTGTAAAATAGGAAACATAGTGCTTCCCTACCTCGCAGGAGTGTGGTGGGGATACAGACATTAAAGCGTTTGGAGCTACTCAGATACTAGAGTAATGAGAACCTAAGATAGACATTAATGTAGTTGTAGGTTGCTTGGTTGGTAGTATTAGGACGCTCGGTTCATTCAGAAGATGTGCTGAGCTAAACCAAAATCAGGAGCTGTTGGTTAGGATCAGCACTAGGACTTGGCAGAAGAGGTCCACTCATCCAAACTCTGTCCGTATCTCTCTCAGCCAGCACCTGTGGTTGTGTAGCTAGTATAGGCAATGACGGCAATAAAAACCACAGAGAGAGAAGGACTCAGAAAGGTATCGTGAAGTCCCTGGTGAGGTTTCCATATAAAGGAGGAGCTATTCTACTGTCTAAAATGACAATTACTCCTATGAACTGAACTGTACAACTCCCGAAAGAAAGGCAGACAAGAGTCTAATGGTGAAACTGCTCTTCAGAGCCCTGTGTCTTACCTGGGCAAGGAAAGCTGTGCTGGTGACTCGGTGGTTTTCTGAGGGGGAATTCACCCAGGGGAGGAGGCTCTGTATGATCTCAGGTGTTATGAGTCCAGATCTTAGCAGAAGACTGGAAGACAAAAGAAACCGCTCATGGGCTAGATTGCACACTTCAAAAACTCAGCTGCTCTGAGCATACAGCTCTGATAGCTAGGAGTGGGAGCTGTGTGTTTCCACCCAGGACACCCCCGCACCCCCTGCCCACAAAACTATAAACGGGAGGTTCCCTCTCAGCCACTCTATTGGCTACTCATTCCCAAGGATAAAATGATGCCTCCTAGATCTCTTACCTCACCAGCAGACACACTCCCTCATGGTGAGTCTTGGGGTTTTCCACAAGAGTCCAAGTCCTCTGCTTCCTGAGCGCTCTCACCAGTCTCTCATTGCCACCCTTGAAAAGCACAGATTCTAATGCTTTGATAGAAAGCCTGGGGAAAGAGAGGCACAGAACTGCAGCAATCAGGAGGAAGGTGCAGCTTGAACAGAGAGTCAGGAAGCTCCAGTTACTTCTCAGGTCTGCTGTTCAATCGGCAGTTCATCCATTGGCAATGTCCTGGACACCAGTGTCCCTGGAAGGACTTGATGCTGGGAGGTAAGTTTCAGTCTCATACATCTCATAGTTTTGCTAGGGACAAAATTTTGCAGTCCTTTTTCTCTTTCTGCAAGCAGTATGGGCACTAGCAGAGTACAGTGATATGGAAAAGATACATGATCAGGACCCAGAAACAGGGGGCATAGAGTGTGGTGATCACTAATGGACATTTTGGGGTCATATCTCCAGATATGAGGTGACAGAGTGCTGAGGGTTTGCACTTGAGTCAGCACTCTGGTCACTATTTGTACTAATTCGGTTCCTCACAGAAGGCCTAATTGGATAGAGGTGTACCCGATTACGAGGTCAGATTGGGGCTAGTGAGTCAAGAAACCAATCATTCCATTAACAGGGAAACTGTATAAAAGGATATGGGCAGGAGCCCTTTGAGGGGAACAGACAGAGAAAGAAACTTGGGTGACCAGATGTCCCGATATTTGGGGCTTTATCTTATACAGGTGCCTATTCCTTCCCCCGCCCCCCGCTCCCACCCCCGTCCTGATTTTTCACACTTGCTGTCTGGTCACCCTAAGAGAAACAGAAAGACAAAAAGCTAGGAGAGCCTGACAAAGTGAGGTCTCTGAGTGGAAACACCTTACCCCCCACCTGATTTTGGAGAAGAGTTTAGAAAGTTGAGATACAATATAAAGGTGCTATGTATTGGTAGGGGGATTAAATAGACTATACGTTGGTGTTTACAAGCAAAAAAGTCTCAACGCAGTCTGTGTTTGTGGAAGATGTGGGGGTGCAACACCCCTCTCTGTCACAGCTGGGGGCTCATCAGGGATTTCCCTGTTATCTATGCAAATGGAGAGCCTGTTGGAGAAGCCGGTGTAGAGGTCTGGCAGTCCGGGTGATGGAGGGAACACTGAAATGGGTGATGAAGCAGCAAAGAGAAGAGTAAAACAGGGGTTCTCAACCTTTCCGTTTCTGAGCCTCCCCCCACCCTCAACATGCTAAAAATACTCCATGGCCCAGTTCCAGGCCTCTGCCCCGCCAGGCATCAGAGTTTGGGGCTCCTGGCTCCAGATTTTAACCCCACAGGGTGCAGGGACTTGGGGCTTTAGTACAGGTGCTGGGCTCAAGGCTTCAGCTTTCTGCCCTGAGCCCCAGCTAGTCTAAAGCCAACCCTGCTTGGCAGACCCCCTAAAACCGGCCCGGTTGAGAACTGCTGGTGTAGAACAGTGGTCTCCAAATGTTTTGGCTCACGCACCCCCAGGGTGACCTGCCGCAGACTCGCCACCGATGGAAGACCTGCCGCAGGCGGGCCGCCAGAGGGGAGCACCAGCCGTGGACGTGCAGAGCTGCTGCCGAAGGAAAAAAATGGCGGAGTGCAGTCCGGCGGTGCTACTGCTGCCACGCACCCCCCGGGATCATCCCACACACCCTAGTTTGGAGACCACTGGTGTAGAAGACCCGACAGACCTTCCAACAATCCCAGCAGACAGAAAAACAGCCTTTCCTTGTCTGGTAGGTTTAACAGCAAAAGAGTCGGCAGGAATTTATACGGGAGCAAGCCCAGGTCTGGCAACAACTCCTCCAAAGTTTGGTGAGTCCCGTGACAGGAAATGGAAACCAGGCACAGGAGATCAGACTGTAAAATGGGACCTGCGAACAACCCCGATGTGTTTTTGGTTACTCTTCAAGGAGGAGCAGTGAGACCTCTTAGGGACAGAACAATGTGGGCCCTTCAACTGACACCCTATTTAGCCGGGGAAGCACATATAGGGCTTTTAGTGATGAGCAGGCAAGAGATTATGACATGATTAAGGCAGCCATGCTGGACGAGGTGGGGCCTGTCCACGGAAAAGTACTGCCAGAAATGTAGAGTTGAAAGATGGATTGAGGGATTATGCCTCTGTGCATTTGGACAGAAATTAAAAGATTGGGCCACTCATTGGTAAGGCCAGATACTCAGACTGTGGGGGAGATCATGGACTGCATGGTTCTGGAAGTTTCTTCAGAGTCTCCCTGAGCATACCCGAGTATGGGTTCTGTGGCGCCAGCCAGTTCATCTGGACCCCACAGTTCAAGTGAGAGGAATTTGCAGAGGCGGACATTCCCAGAGTGAGTCAGTGGTTTAAGGGACTAGATTTGAGAAGGACCAGAGTGCCTACAGCTGGGAAGGGCAGCAAGAAGAAGAGGGAGGAGCCTCAAGGAACTGTAGTGGGAGCTTGGCCTACGGTGTGCTTCCGACATGGACCTGAAGGACATCTAAAAAGAGACTGTCCGAAAATGGACTGTGGGTTTGCCCAGTTTTGTGGTTGGGACAAGACTCCCAGGCAGGGAAGAAAAAAGAAAGTACCTACCATATCTGTCTGGGTAGGGAGGAGCCACCAAAGGGACTAATGGACACAGCTTCATCCTGTTTGCTAATCAGGCAGGAGTTAGTGAAACCCCACTGGATACTTCCCAGAGGTAGGATCAAAACTGAATACCAGGTCCATGGGGACAATAAATTCTGCCCAATGGCAGAGGTGACTCTGAAAATTAAGGGGAAGTTTAGGCAGAAACATGGAGGGGTAGTGGATGGATTGCCCCACTGCCTTCTACTGGGCATGGACTGGAATCCCTTTCTAACAGGGACACCAAGGCAGGTATGGAGGCCCAGGAGGGCAGAAATAAAACCTGAAGGGCCAGGTAAAGAGGAAATATAGGTAAAGGGGCTGGAGGAACCTAGACACGAAAGTATAGACAAGAGGGAGGAGAAAGAAAACAAAGGTCAAGCGTAAAGGTGACTTAAGATCATCCATTGGGGTCAAACAGTCATCAGAGCCCTTACCACCAGGATCTCAGGAGCAGGCATCCCTAGAACACTTTGGAGGGACTCAGAGCAGTCTGTGTCCATGGAAGAGGCCGGGGCACAGCCTACCACCCCGTCACATATAGGTACCTAAAATGGGCCTGCACATGGGCCAACAGCATGAGCAGAATATATACTCGTGTCTGCAGCGCCAGCAATCACATAGCTAGGTACCCATCCATCTGAACAAATTCAAGTTTTGTGGACAAAACTGAGGCACCCATCTTGAAAACCTGACCCACTGTGGCCACTACATAAGATCAGCCTTACTGGGTGGGTCCAATGGTCCATCTAGTCCAGTACACTGTCTTCCAACAGTGGTCTATGCCAGCTTCTTCAGCAGGAATGAACAGAACAGGGCAATCATGAAATGATCCAATCCCTGTTGTCCAGTCTCAGTTTCTGGCGGTCAGAGGCCTAGGGACACCCAGAGCTTGGGGTTGCATCCCTGACCATCTTGCCTAATAGCCATTGATGGACCTGTTCTCCATGAACTTATCTCATTCTTTTTTTTTTTTTTAAACCCAGTTATACTTTTGGCCTTCACAACACCCCTTGGCAATGAGTTCCACAGGTTGACCGTGTGTTGTGTTAAGTAGTACTTCCTTATGTTTATTTGATACCTGCTGCCCATCCGTGAACAGAGCTGAGATCCTGGTTTCCTAGGAAAATTCAGAGACATTATAAAACCATGAAGTCTGTAATTTGAGCACCTTGTTGGCAGTGAATAAAGAAACACAACAAGAAGAGAAACTAATAATGTTGTGAGATTGGTGGGAAATGTACATGAATGTGCTACCAGAGCTGAAGTCAACTGAGGACTCAGGAATCTTAGTGTTAACTGGCGAGGGGCACAGAGTGGGTGCCGAGGGGCCTGGTACGTACATTCTAGCTCACTAAAAGATTGCCCCATGAGTCTCAAATAAAAGCCCATGTCACCAACATCATTGTGAAATGCATGTACAGATGCTGTGTCAAGAGTCATGGATATGCGTTGAAAATTACATTCTTAGGATCTGTGTCTCGGGACTAGTCACCAGGAAAGGTGACAAATGGTTTTCTTTCAGGCAAGAAATGTTTATCCATCTCTTTGTTTACATGTACATTAAGCATGCAGGGTTCACATTCAGTTGAGAAGGCCTGTGAGAACTTCAAAGAAAGAAAAGTAGCAGGAAGTAGACAGGGGGTGGGGACCCAATTTTGGGGTACACATCAAAGGTTTGCTCTAGTCTATTTGGGGGACATCTTTCACTTAGGAAGTAGATGGACCGCGAGTTTGCTTCATGAAAGAGGGGTCGCGATCAGGCTTGGTTGAGAACTTTGGGTGAGAAACATCTTTAGACAGGAGGTTAACCTGTTGGTTAAGTTCAGTTTCTAGGAGCAGGTTATGATTTCATTTGAAATGTAACCATTTTTTGCTTGCATTCTTACTCACGGTCACTGGAATCTCTGTTCTTTGAGAATCTCGGTTCTTGTTTTCACTAGAAATATATCTAGGTGCTGTGAGTTTTGCAGTACAGAGTATAAGTATCTAGTGTAGAGTCTAAAGTAGAAGTAATAAACTGGTGTGTCCTGTTCCATTGGGAACAGCAGGCCTGATCATTCTGTGGGAGTTCAGTGGATAAAGGTCTGGACACTCTACGGAATGGTCAGAAGACTCGGGGGTTGGTGTGTGCCTATCATTAACCTGTACAAAGAGACTGAGGTCTGAGGAGGCCTGGGTGGCAGCGTTTGTTTTGCCAGCGTTTGTTTCAGGGAACTGACCCACAGCAGGCACAGACAAGACTTCCTCACTCGAAGGGCATATGATGGTAAGGTGCCTCGTAACCCTGGGAGCTCCTGGGGAGCGTCACACAACTCTACTGGAATTCTCTTTGTTTCTCTCCCTTCCTTCTAATTACCGGCAAGGGTTCCCCTCAGTAAGTTGTAGCCCTCTTCGCAATTGGCTCGGGCTGCTTCTCGTTGGCAAAGGCAGCTTTTGTCCGAGGGTTTGGCTGACCTGCTGCAGGAGAACAGGAAACAACTCTGGGAGCAGTTCCTGCACAGCTTTGCTCGACTGCAGGGCTGACACCACCTCAAAGATGGCACATGTTGCCTGAAAGGAGAGCATGGTAAAAAAGGAGATCTCTTCCCAACGCCATCACACCCTGTCTCCCCTTCTGATATCTGCTGTACTAAATTCTCCCTTCTGCCAGTAACTTGAATGACAGCGAGCAACTTGCTTAACTCGTGGCTTACTTTCCCACATCTGTACAAATGTGTATGACCTCCCAAGGCATGCTGTGAATCCAAACGAAGATTTTCAAAGCACTGTGAGAAACCTGCTCCAAAGACTTTCTAATGGCCAGATAGTATTAAGTAAATCAGTAACGTATCTAAAACTGCCGTATTTGTTCCACAGACAGCAGAGCCGGACTCAGGGAAACAGTCCATCAGAGGAGATAGTGCCCACACACCAATATTATACCACACTTCCCGCTTTCCATCAGCGGGATTGTCACAGGGAACAGGAAAGCCTGAAAGACGTGTCTGTCATCTAACTTACTGAGAGAGGTTCAGCAGCTGCCAAATGCCTGTCAATTTCTGTCTGTGAGGTGATGCTGCCTTCTGTTCTTGTTGGAGTCTTTATCTTCTCTATTAGGGCTTGTAGGACTTGAGTGGCAAGCAAGGGGTCTCCCCCCAGAGATCTCCACAGCTCAGCGGTGTCACTGCAGTTTAACAGAAGTTACAGGTGAGCCCTGGACACTTTTGTGGCTCACACTGAATGCGTCATATTTTAGTAAAGACCAAATGTTCTCCTTGCCTATGATGAGAGAGTTAGGAGTCCTGTCCTCCTTTAACGCTCCTCGTGTTTAAATATGGAGTTTCCAGTTACAGAACTAAGTTAAGTGACCTAGTCTTCCTGCAGCCTAACCATTAATACTAGACTTCAGAAGAACAGGACACAGAGCGCCAACCTCACTTCCTGTTTGCTCCACTTCCCAGTCAATATGGAATCATGAGCATGTGGCTCCCGAAGAGCTAGGGTTTGGAAGGCAAGTGGATGAAAGAAAAGCCAGATTCCTACTAGATGGACATACAACTATGAGAACGAATATTCATGGCCATCCTAGGTCCCCTTCACAAATGGTGTCCCTACCCTCTGTTTGCCAGAAGCTGGGACTGGGCAACAGGGGATGGATCACTTGACAATGACCTGTTGTGTTCATTTCCTCTGGGGCATGTGGCACTGGTCACGGTCGCAAGACAGACTACTAGCCTAGATGGCCTTTTGGTCTGACCCAGTATGGCCGTTCTCATGATCTTAGATTCCAGCACTGATCACTGATAACTCAGTTAGGGATCTTTAAATGAAATGATGGATCTGCTTCCAGTCCACTTTTAAGTACCAAGGGTGGCAATTCTGCTCTGGCGGCCACACCCTCACTGATGCCAAGCAGAGGTCTGATGATAATATTGGCCCTAGTCTTTGCAATCAGCCAGGGATTTGCACCTGAAGCTGTCATGCTACCAGGAAACCAATAGCCACTGCTCATTTCCAGAGTGAGCTCAATTCAGGCGTCTAGAGACGTAGATGTTTCCAACAATACACTCCAGTTATACCAGTAAAAATAGGTCTTTAGGATGTCAAAGCAGCTATTAATGAATGGAAACAGGATGACACTTAATTTCTCTCCGCACCCCACCTTAACATGTTCTTGGACCTTCCTGCAGAAAGAGCCAGGCTATTAACCCTTAGGAATGATCCCAAACTGTCTGCTGCTTAAATGAAGCCCTACATCTCCTAGTAAAGCTGTGGGATCCAGGTTTTACCAAGATGAATGCAATAGGTAGCGGTATATACCTGTCCATCGGCAGACCTTTGCTGAGGAGGCTGGAGATCACTGCCTCTTGGTGATGGTGAGCTAAAATGGACACTGCCTCCACCAGGAACTGCCTCAAGCCGCCCTCCTGGATAGTAGGCATGTGGCGATATAGTATAGCCAGGATATCGGGCACCTGGAAGGAACAAAACCAGAAAGAAATGTCCCTTTTTCTTTCTCTCCATTCAGTCTACAGAATCAAAACCTTTCTTTAGCCATTTGCTGCTTTTTTAAAAATGCCTCACTTCAAGAAGCAAATGTTCAAATACGTCTGCGTAACTTGAACCCACACAAATTGCCCACACACGGCTGTAAAAATTAACACTGACACACACATAGACATACCAGGTAATTGAATGTGGTGGTGCCCAGTTATGCATTACATAAACCAGTTCACATGCACAAAAGGTGGCTTTGCTTGCCCAGATTTTGCAGGTGTGATTTAAGCAGCCAAATCTGACCATTTGCCTCGAAGAATGCAGAGCTCATCAACAACCACAAGCACAAAATATGCAAGTGCTTTCAAGACAGTGTGTAAATGCCTGGGACTGTGAACAGGGGACTACCTCTCATATTCATTCCTAGCCCTTCACATCTTCAAAACACTGTGCAAACATGGCAGTTCTGCTGCGAGGGTTCCCTGTCCTGAGGCCTTTCACCAGCCTTGTTAGAAGATTTGTGGAGAGCTCCTTTCATCTAGCCCTAATGCACTGGGCTCCAGAATAAGGCATATAAATAGTGGATCCCAAAGACACTAGAGTTTTCTCCCTCCCTCCTTCTCTTCTTAAAGGGAGGGTAGGTCTACACAGCAAAAAAATACCACAGCACTGAGTTTCAGAGCTCAGGTCAACCTGGGCCTGTGGGGCTTGCATGATGGGGCTAAAAGTGGAGCTGTTCCTGCTCGGGCTGGAGCCCAGGCTCAGAAACCTGGCAAGACGGTGGCAATAGCCCAGTGCTCTTTTTAATCCATGTAGCCCTTAGCCATAGGCCTCCTAATACCTGGAGGCCTCCAAGTGCCAGTCATTCTGTCTTCTTGTATTTTCCCCAGAGTCTGTTTTCTCAAGCCTTTCTTGGCTGAATACTGTGGCAACAAGCTAGACCAATAAATAACCAACCATCTTCCTTTTCCCTTGGATTATCTCGGTCTACTGCTGTTGATTCGGCCATTGCCTATCTTAGGGTAGGAACAGAGATGGAATCGACTCTATGTCCGAGGGGGAGAAACAGCAAGATTTGTCTTCCTTACACATGAGGGCAAAGATCAAAAAGCCTAGAGTTTAGGCAGAAAAGCTCTCCAGTTCCCAGTTTTACCTTGTCCAGCATGGCATCTCCACACTCCTTCAGGATGATCTTCATCCACAGTCCAGCTGCCGTGGCACAGGTGGGGCTAGCAGACAGCAGACCACCCAATGTGGCCTCAGTAAAGTCAGTGGCCTGTTCGGAGGGAAAGTACTCACTAACAACCTGGGAACAAATCAAAAACAGGAGAGACCGCAATGATGTTTGGCTCCAGCACTTTTAAAAATGGAAAAATATATATACCTGCATCAGCAAATGGCGAATTAGCCTCCTGTCTAGCTCGCCATTTGGGATTATAATTCTCTCTCTAGTCTATAGACTACATTTTTGTCTTCTACACTAATGATATCAGGTTAGAGGCAAAGACTCTGTTGCACAGTCAGCACAACATTGTACTGGATATGCAGGAGGTAAGTTTCCCCTTTGTAGTCTCTTACATACACTGCATCTTTTTACAGCACATAGAAGTCAGTCAAGAGAGGCGTGCACACAAATATCGGCGAAGGCAAACCCACAAGGTGACAGAATGAATCCTGGGTGGTTTCTCAGCTTGATGTTCCACTAACACAGTTTTTCTCCTGGATGGCTGGATGGCAGGGCCGGCTCCAGGCACCCGCCGAGGAAGCTCGTGCTTGGGGCGGCAGATTGCAAGGGGCGGTGTTCCGGACAATCTTAGGACGGCATGGGGGCTCTTTTATTTCATTATTTTTTTGTGCTTCACCGCTCCGGATCAGTGAAAAAGCAAGAGCCGGCCCTGCTGGATAGTTACATGTGTGTGCATCCGCGTGCGCATTTTCATGGGAGTGCAACGTTCTGTGGAATCTGGTTTTTACGCGGCATTCAGAGCACACATCTATGAAAAGCATCTTGCTGGTTACTAGCAACCAACGCCCCGCTCCCACAGCTCGCTCCGAGTACGGAAAGGCATCATGAAAGAGCAAATGTCAAATGAACGGTGCCCGGTCACTCGCACATCCGCACAAGCTTTTTGAGTCAGTTACCCTGGCCATTTTGGAAGATGCCTGAAACAGAGCCTCGGGGTCTGGAGCTGTTAGTGCTTCACGGAGACATCTCAACTCCTCCTCTGCTGAGCCCAGGTTTATGGACTGGCCTGGAGTGGAGAAAAGGAGAAAAAGTACTGTAACGATTAAGGAAACTGAACCCCTACTGCATGGTTCTTCATACGGGAGGATCCATGTGCTATGTTGTCATCAGCATAGTGTAAAATCTTGGCCGCACTGAAGTCAATGGCAAAACTCCTGGTGACTGGAGTGGAGTCGGGATTACACCCTGAAATGTCTGAACGTTACCAGTCGTGGTATGTTATTGTGAATGATCCAGGATTGAACAAGCTCTGTGTTCAGCTTGGAGCAGCTTTCTGTGGGTGTCTGGTTTCAGTAGTCTCTCTGCTCTCACTATTTACATCTCAGCTCCTATTCAAGTACAACTCATGCAGGTAGATCAGAGGTTCCAGTTCAGAGGTGAATCCCTCCCCCAAACTCTCCTTGTAAAAGAGACGGGGATAGACAAAAAACTTCGGCAAGAAACCCAGGCTCATCAGTCACTTCTAAACAATGCTGGGATTACTATGTCGTACATTCAAAGGTTGGAGTCCTTTATTCTGTTTCTGAATCACCAACACTGTTTTTAGGACTGATTAAGAATAATTGGAAATAGGGTGACCAGGGGTCCCGATTTTATAGGGACAGTCCCCATTTTGGGGTCTTTTTCTTATATAGACTCCTCTTCCCCCCCACCCCCTGTCCCGAGGTTTCACATTTGCTGTCTGGTCACCCTCATTGGAAATGGCCTTAAACGATAACCAAGCTCTATCCCTTAACATCTAACCATTAGGTGAAGAGAATATCCTACTCTTTCACAGAGGGGAAAAATGGCCTCTACTTACTCCAATAGCTCTGAATGCTCATGACAGAGGGCTGCTGGAAGAACTTTTTGTTTACAGAATTATTCCAGGAAACCCCTCCAATCCAGCCAGTGGCAGGGGAAAGAGAATGAAAATGTTTAGTACCAAGGGCTTGTCTCCATGGAGATATTCAAGAAAGCTAATCCACATTCATTTTCAAAATGCATTAGTTAAACTTCATTAAACACCTATGGGGACACACTTATTTAGAATTAAAGTGGCCTTCATTCAGGTTAGTTTCATTCATGGAATTCACTACAATTAATAAGGCCCATTTTAATTCAGAATCCGAGCATCCACACATGTGTTTAATGCCATTTACCTCATGCACTTTAAATGGACACCTTTAGTTCATTTGGATTAACTTTCCTTAGTGTCCCTGTGTAGACAAGCCCGAAGGAATTTAGCGCTTATCTACCTGTATGCAGACCATTGATTAGTTGTACAGTTCCCAAAAGTGTGCTAGGCTCTTTACACATCAGAATCTTCTCTTCTAATGAGGTATTTACAAGATGCCCACCATTCTGTTATCTAAGCGACAACAGACAGGACAGAAAGAACTAGATAGGCAGACAAATGGACATTACAACAGTGAAAGAAGGTGAAGAATTCCTTATACCTGCTAATGGTCTCCTCACCTTGTATACAGAGAAGGCAGCTGATACAGTCAACCACCCACTGACGGGACGTGGCCAGCGAATCACAGCTGTATGGTGCTATGAGTCCAATCAGAGATCCAAACCCATCAAAAGTTCCCTGAGTCTAATGAAAAAAGAACGAAAAACGAAGAATGAATGGTCTCCAGTTGGACTAGACTTCACTTGCCATCCTTATTGTTCAGACCAGTCAGCTCTGTGTTTTTGGGGAACCAGGGCACAGTATCTAGCCTGTCTGACTCATGAAAGACACCCCCCGCCCCCACCAGTCTCTGTTTGATCCAAAACCCATCAGAGAAAAGGCTTGCAGAGAACAATGAAGGGTGTTGGGAGACACACCTAGACCCCTCCTGAGAAGGGTGACAAGATTAAGACATCTCTATTTGCATACAGAATGAAGAACAGAGACAACTCCCCTAGCCTCATCTGCATGAAAGATGGGATAGGAATTAGCATGAAGAATGAGGAACAGAGAACCGCACTCAACATGTTAGGAACCCTTAGGAAAGGGATCGATAAGAAGACAGCAAATATTATTATGCCACGATATGAATCTACAGGACCCCCACACCTTGAGTACTGCGTGCAGTTTTGGTCATCTCATCTCAAAAAAGATGTGTTAGAATGGGAAGAAATACGGAGAAGAGCAACACAAATTAGGCCTATGGGATAACTTCTCACCCAAGGGAGATTAAAAAAAGAGCGACGTTTCAGCTTGGAAAAGAGACGACTAAGAGGGAATATGCTAGAGGTCTATAAAATCATGACTGGTGTAGAGAAAGTCAATAAGGAAGTGTTATTTAGCCCTTCACCTAACACAAGACCAAGGGGTCCCCCAATGAAATTAAAAGGCAGCAGGTTTAAAACAAACCAAAGGAAGCATATCTTCACACAATGCAGTCAGAAGACAGGATACTGGGCCAGATGAACCATTCTTTTGCGGGAGGCAGGTTAGCCATTCTTATGTTTTATGTTCTTAGCTGGTTAAATAGAAATTTTCCTTTACCAACCTGGGAGCATAAGAACCAAGAATGCATTTGTGACACTGGCAGACCAGGCAACCTGTGTATGACCCATAATTACTTAACAAGAGGCACTTCCACTGTATCAAGACAGTTCACTTGCATGTGAATTTCAAAGAGAGGGATTAGACTAGCAAACATCAACTCATTCAAAAATGAACAATAGATGCTAAGCCTATTTGTCTGTGTTGATCTATACGTGGTTAGAAGTTTCACTATGTAACCAAATTAGCTTGTAGATGCTCATTCCCTTTCAGGTCTTCATTATGTATGCAAGGTGTTCAGTTAACCTTAAAATGAAAGATGTAAGATACTGCAGGAAACTAATAATTTCTACATTGTCTTCAGCTTAACTCTCTGTGTTATAATGGAAGAACGGCTAATCACCTTATGCGAATGAGTAACTAGTTTACTGTGTATGCACACGCAATAGAAGATTAGCTTCAAAGCCAAGTACAGGAGGCGATCTGCATTGCCTAGTCTTTCTCGGGGGAAGGTCCTGCTGTAACCATTTTTGTGAGGTAGGCTTGTCAGCCTGCTAGAATAGCTAGAAAAGAGAAGGCTTGGGCCTCATCCTGTCATCTCTAGTCTGCTGAAACTTTGAACAGGGAAAGTGTAAGCCATAAGACAGAGAGCTTCCAAATCATCATTTGAAAGAACCTGGAAAATGCATGGAAAAACTAACAGACTTTACATCTAAGCTGCCTTTGGATTCTGATCTGTTGGGATGATTCCAGAGAGACTTGTACAAGCCAGCAGTTTATTCCATCACTGTTGTGATCCTGAACTAGGAACATTGACAGTCACTTATATGGATATTGATCTTTTAACCATTTGTAACTCTCTTCTTTCTTTTAAGAAGAAATCTTCAATTTAGTTATTAAGGATTGGCTGGCAGCATGCTATTTGGGAAAGACCTGAGATTCACATTGACCTGGGGATAAGCATCTGGTCTTTTATGATGGGTGAACCTCACATATGGTGAATCAGGTTTTCAGTAACCCCTCACTATATTAGACTGGGCTGTTTAGATGGGAGCCTAGGTCTGGAATGCCAAAAGGGGACCGTGTTTGGCATTTTGTTAACTAGGGTGGAAGCTCTTTTGCTGTTGACTTGGTGAATGTAATTCTAGAATAAGCCATCAGTTTGGGGGATTGTCTGCCCTTTACTTCTTGCAGTCTGCCCGGAGTGTGGTCACAGCATTGTTGTGTAAACCTCTCTCTTATGGAAGCAGAGGGATCTTAGTCACTTTGAGATCCCAGCTGCTGCCCTGGAAGTGTTTTTCATGCATTTGCGTTGAGTGTCAGATCGGATATAAGCAGGGAAGTCAGCTCAAGGAAGAGGAAGGCTATACTCACTGTGCTATGAACTGTCTCTTGATAGGCAGTCAGCAGCTGGATGGTGGCCTGCAAGGCCCTTTCTCTCTCCCACTCCTTCTCTGAACGGAGCCATGTCTCTAATAGCTGTTGGTAGAGCAGGGGAATGGACAGAGTTAGTACCAGAAAATCCCTCCCCAAAGTTCCTCTTAAACAGGTTTAATTGTCACTAAAATCCCTCTCCAAAGCATCCGACCTCCATGGAGCGAAGGAATTACATGTCTAATGGAAGTCCCAGGGACCAGATTCACCTCTGAGTGATTGAAGCCAAAGGAGTTACATGAGAGATGAATCTGGGCCTGTGTACGTGATGTCTCCTGTAGACTGTCTGACGGGAGCTGTCTACCACATTGCATGCTGTTTGATGTCTGCTGCTGTGTTCTGTTTCCTGGGCAACTTCTCCCACGTGGAGTGGCCAAATGACAGAGAGGAGCATTTCTTTTTATTAATTTGAAGAAGAGCAGAGAAGTCCCCCCCTGCCCAGCTCCTTTTAGAACTTCATTTTTATACTGAAGGTGCATCAAACTCCCCACCCCTCAGCTCTTCAGGATATTCTGTTCATGTCTGAGGAACAGGAAGTCTCCTCTGGATGAGTTTCCATACACAGGGCTTAACTCAATATGAATGAATTCCTCTTTGAAGAAGTGATCAGTTTCAACTGGTTCTCTTGGATTTGGCTACTGCAGTGGTGATTTTCTTGCCGGTCCAAGTAGTGTCAACTACATTGTAAGAAGTTGGTCCCAATCCAGCCCTGGCATAAAATGGCATAGCTTCTGTGGATTTCAGCGGGGCACATGCCTGCTTATCCCAGGAAGAATTTGGTGCTTTTTCCCCCGACAATTCACTCCATTGTGGAAAATTCCTCCACAACTGAAGCTTGACCCCCTAAATCTCTGACTCTTCCCTGCAGTAACACAACAAACAAACAAACAAACAAACAAACAAACAATCTCCACCATGGTTCAATGGTCTACTCACTTGAAACATTTCCTGGAACCAGTGTGCGGTTGGTTCTTCCTCCAGCAAAGTCTTCATTAGCTTGCCAAGGGCTTCCAAGGACTCTACGTACAGTGACTGAAACCAGAAGAGAAGGAGTGAGACTCAGCACAGATAATTTGTGTGTGTGTGGGGGGGGGGACGGGACTGGGGGCTGGGGAAAGCTAACCATAACCTTGCCAGGGAGGCCATGTGTGACTGCCATCACCCAGTGCCTGCTGGGCAGAAATACAGTGGATGGTGCCTGAGGAGAATTGTTGTCACGTACCTGTATAGGCAGAGCATCCTTTGCTGTCTCACCTTCCTCTTTCATCATCTTCTCCAAGGGAGGGAGGGGAAACAAACTTTTGAAACACTGATGAAGGAGCTCACGGTTTTCCTTCAAGGTCAAAGACGGTTTGAGTTTGCTGGCAGAAGAAAGAGAGAGAGAGAAAAGTCATGCATTAGACTCAGTACCACCTCCAAGTAAACGAAATGGGTCCAATGACTGGAGATTGTCTCAATCTAAAACCCCAAATGCAAACAACCCTTCACTTTGCAGCTGAGCACCTCTTTGCACCTCTATTAAGTATTGGCTCATCGAGAAGTAAAGCTAAAGCTTCAAGTCCCCTTTTTAGAGAAACCCACAAGCTTCCTTCCCCCTGCCAGCAAGCCAGACACCTCCCTCCCCATCTGAACTCTCCTGCATTGTACTGCATGCCCCACAACCTCCAAGTTTGTGTCTTTCAAGCACAAACCTCCAAATGGACACATTCAAACCCTCAAGAACTAAAGTTCTGCTGGTGAGCAGCATGTGAGCCAAACTCGGCAGGCATCAAACTGCTCCCAACCTGGCACTCATGAACTAACAAAGACGACGTCACAGTGCCAGGAAATATGGCAGAAAATAGCCTACCTCAGATGTCTAATGGCAAGAATTGCCTTGTAGCGAACTGGAGATGCCAGGGAATCCAGTGGTTCCTTTTTAATGAACTCCTGAAATGCATGAATAGGGAAATGAAAAAAATGGGAAATGGGTTTGAAAGGCAGAGAGGCTTTCCTCTCACACCCTGAAACAGGGCCATATGCCAGACCTGTAATAAACAGACACCGTGCTCGGCAGGCTCTCTGCCTCAGAAATGGACCGTAGGGCCATCTGCAGGCTATACAGAGGACAGAAAGATAACTCGCCAGACGCAAGCCATTCCTGCCACTAACAGCCCACAATAGGTCGGCATCCCTGCCAAGCTCAGAGTGGACCCAGCAGCATTCTGGGTGCCATGCAGGTAGCTTATGAGACTGCAGTGGTACAGTCACAGCCAATGGATAAAACAACATCTACCTGGAAAACCAGTCTTATGACATTACAACAAACTCCTTTGTACTTCAGTCCTCAAAGCTCCTAATCACTCACCAGCATGTAGCCAAGGAGCTCCAGTTTGTAAGAGAAGTTGAACTTCTGGGAGTCTCTGGTCTCCAAAATGGCACAGCTAATCTCCGTGACATTCTGGATGAGGGTTAATTTTAGGTGCATGTCCTACATAATCCAGAAGGAGAAACAAGAGGATGTGGATGAGAAACGGAGAGAAGAACCAGAGTCCAGAAGATAAAGATCAGGAATTAAATCTAGCCTCAGGAGAGGAGAGAGGTGTCCACAGACTCCAGAAGGCAGAGGACCCTGGCTCTGCACCCACCTCAGAAGAAGAGAAAACCCAGGTTCATGAAAGAAATCCAGGGCCACTTACACCAGAGCAGCCAGGACTCCTGCTTGATGTAGCAAGGAAATCAAGCTCTATGCAATTTAAACAAGCAACTTGTGGATAGAAAAGGCAAGAGCTGAGGGCAGATTATTTAGAATTTACCTTGTTTGTAAGAGCGATGCCCAGCACCTGAAAAACAAAATGCAAAACAGCTTTTAGCAATGTCTATAGTCCCACATAACACACATCCTCAAAATGGCCTGGCTGGTGAATATGGAGCAGAGAGAAATCATGATTGTTAAATCTTCCAAAAGGCAGGAAATGTATCCAGAGGGGGTGTTTTGCAGAGGTCAAGATCAGGGGCCATCCTACGGAATATTTGCATTTGTGAACTTCTGGAAGATATCCGTTTGGTTCAACTGTGATCAACTTTTTTGACAAAGGCTAAATGAGATTCTCACTTAGACAGGACAGAATTGAATGGCAAAGTGACGTGGCGAGGTTGCACTGAGAGGAGAGTCAGTACCAGCAGTCAGACACCTAGGGAACAGAAATAACGAGCGCACAGACAAACAAGACGACAGAGAAGAGGTAAGGGAAGTAGTGAGTCCAAGAAACAGAGTGACAGCAAAGAAACTAAATACAAGTTAGCACCATTCTCTCTTGGTTAGCAAAAGATAGAGCTAGGTATACATACATATTAGGGGAGTTAGAGTGTTATTCTGAATAGCCTGAGCGTGACTGCGTCTGAATTACTGTGTAGCTGTGCTCGACAGAATTTCAGAAGAATATAGAAAAACTAGAGAAAACACAAAGAAGAGCAACAAAAGTGATACAACATGTGACAGCTCACGCTCCACCCATTACAGTTTTAAATTTCAGTTATGTGACAAATTATTGCTCAAAGGAGAGTTTTAGAAAATACAAGCCCTCTCTCTATAAACTCAGAGGCAATGCTGTAACTTCAGGGTAATGCCCCTCACAGTTGTCACGCAAAAGCTCTTACCTGACAACTGGTTCTGTAATGGTGAAGGACGTTCCTTGTGATGTCTGCCTCTACTCGGGAGAGAAGCTGCTCTTTTGGAGCATGGACAGCCACGTTGCTGTATGTCAGCATCAGGGTGCGGCGAGTCTTGCCTCTTGTCCCATGCTGGTAATCCTAGACAATAGGAAACATCACTAGAGACAAGTTCTTCTGATTCATTTGGCCTTGGAATGAATCAAACATTGGTGGAGCCGGGCCCCCGAGCCTTGAATACTGCTGGAGCCCGGGCACCATGAGCCCATAGAACTCGCCGCCCCGTCGCCATCATTCCCACTGGGTAACTCTGACCCAGAGAGCCGAAAAGGCTGAACCGACAGCAGTGGAGTACACGGGAGCTTAGTCATTGACACTGGTGGGTACAAGATCAGGCGCTAAATGTCTTGCCTAAGGCTGCACAGTGAGTAAATGGCCGAGCCAGCAATGGGAGCCCAGAGGCCTAGTCTCCTGCTCTATCCTCTAGATCAGTGGTGTTCAACCAGGGGGACTTCTGTACTCCTGAGGGTCTGCAGGGGTCTTCCAGGGGGGTATATCAACTCATCTAGATATTTGCCTAGTTTTACAGCAGACGACAAAGAAAGCACTTGCAAAGTTACTAACTCAAATTTCATACAATGGCTTCTTTAGACTACTCTATATACTGCCCACTGAAATGCAGGTACAATATTTAGATTCCAGTTGATTTATTTTCTAATTCTAGGGCAAAAATGGGAAAATAGGCAGTCTTTTTTTCAGGAATAATGTGCTAGGACACTTTTATAATTTTATGCCTGATTTTGTAAGCAAGTAGTTTTTAAGTGAGGTGAAATTTGGGGTACACAAGACAAATCAGACTCCTGAAAGGGGGACACTAATCTGGAAAGGTTGAGAACCACTGCTCTAAATCAGAGGTTCCCTAATTGTCATCCATAGACCACTGGTGGTCTACCTAAAGCGGGTTGATAAGCCACATGCTGCTTGCAACACCTCCTCATTTCCAGCTACTAACCTGGAATAAAAAACAGCTAAAAATACCTTCAATGCTTTTCCATGCAAGCAACTGATGTAGTTCCCACACATTGTGCATGGGAGGGGCGCTCAAGCCATGAGACATCAGACCATAAAAATCATTTGAGAGAACCCCAGCTCCACATTGTGCTCCTGTCTGCTTAACGGCAGGCATCACGTAGAACGCATACATTGGGGGACAATGCTAGCTGACCGGAGCAGACACTACCGCGGGGCTGCTGCCCCTGCTTTAGAGGGAGAGGAAGTTTGAGAGAACCCCCTGGCTCCTTTACCTTCAGGCGGCTGACGAACCCAGAAATCTTAACCTGGCTCATTGCAGCCCCAAACTCCTGAAGTGCCTTCAAGGTGAGGTCCAAGTGGCTCGCAGCACAGACTGCGAGGATGGAAATGACTCCCTGTCACCCAAGAGAAATACAGGTTAGGATCGAACCAGGTGTCTGATCGAGCCCACAAGTCCATTCCTTTCACCCAAAGTGGTGTAAAGTGCCAATCAGGCCTGAGACACATGGGGAGCGGGCGCTGAGTGAAATAGCAATCAAGAGGATAGGAAGCAAAATGGCATCTGTCCCAGGCCAACTCAGAGCTGAGCCCCACAGGGAGCATTCAGGGATTACTTGGTAAAATGGGGAGAGGGACCGAGGCCTCACCTGTCTCTCAGGGGCTTCCATATAATCTGCTGTCGTCACAAGTGTATGAATCTGTGATTTAACATGGACCAGGTCCCGACAAGCTGCTAAGGACGTTCCTAGCGCCTTATACAGGAAACTCTGAAAGAAAGAGACCAGCCCTGGGATATCAGGAACACAACGTGCCTGTCAGTACAGACCCAGCTCAGCAACACTCAGGAAGGAACAAGACAGCCAAGTCCAAGCACCCATGCTGCAGAAACATCCCATCGTCTAGCCCAGCCAGAGAACCAACAATGCAGTACAGAGAAGCAGCCTGTCCAAGCAAATATTGGAAGGGCAGGGGGGCAAGAGAGCAGGGAAGAAGTACAAACACATTTTATACGCAGAATAAAATATCAAATAATGAAACCTTGAGAGAAGCCTTATGCAGCCCTCCAATCAGAATTTCAGGGGAAAGTAACTAGAAACTAAACCTTAACAGAGAACAAACCTTCTCTTTGGAGGGGCTGGCATAGCCGCCCATCTGCCAGCTCAACTCAAGGGATATCTGGCTGCTCCAGGCACTGTCGTCTATCATCTCCAGAGATGTTCTTAGGAACTGAGTGTAAAACCAGAGTTAAAGCAGATGGTTAATTGCAAGAATGTGGGGGTTGTTTTGGGGTTTTGTTTGGTTGGTTGGTTTTTGCTTCCTTGTTCTGTTGTAAACTTTCCAATATTCAGGTGTCATGGGAAGATTATTTCCCTATGAGAACTATAAACATTGACAACCCAGACTTCCTCTGCCTCTTGTTCTTGAACCTTTGCCTGAGGATTCCTCTCAGTCCCCAAACCCAGATGGACAGTGAATTGGAGAATGAGATGGAGCCAAGACATCTGACCATGGAGGAGTGATTTTCGAGTGGATGGACGATGGGTCTAGTCAACTTGAACAAAGGGCCCTGGACTACGAAGGACCAGGCACCTTCTCTGAAGTGCTATGGACCCTTTATGACACCTCCCGAGGGTACCCAGGGTTGTGAGGGACCTCACTACCACCTGCCCTTAGCATGAGGAAGCCTTCTCTGTACCTGCCAAGTGTCAGCTCCTGACTCTGCCAGTCACAGGAAACACAAACACACCCTTCTCACCCCATCCAGGCTCCACTGTCCTTCTACAGATAAGCAATCGGTACACTCCACCCGCCTAGCCCTCTGGGCATCCCCAGAATGTCCAGCCCCTGTTCCACTGGACACTCACAGAATTCAGAGGTTTGCTACACACCACCTTACCAGTTTCACCTCAGCATCACCGCTCCATTTCACACACTTCGATACATTGACAGTGAAAACAAGTAGAGCTTAATTCACCAAGATCAGAGATTTGAGAAGCAGCAAGAAAAATTAATGGAAACAAATGGTTACATAAAAATAAAATCCTAACACACTTCTAGAGCTTCAACTTAAAGAACCAAACAGTCCCCTGTCTCACAAGGGATAGCTCCCCCAAATCTCTCTCCCAGCAGGAAACACCCAGACCAAATGTGATCCTCCATTCATAAGCCACTTGGCAATTTGTCCAATAGGTGAAGGATACCTGGTGCAGGATACCTCTGGACCTCCAGATATAGTTCCAAGCATCCATTGTCCGCTTGTAAACAGGGTACCCCCTATTGTTTGTTTGTTTTTCTTGTCTCGAATCTCCTCTGGAGACTTTGCAATCACTTGATTAGAATTTTGCTCTATTGATTAGCATCCACTGGGAATAATTACTCAGTCTACATACAGCCATTCAAGCAGCTAAGCATCTTCTGCCTGAAAGAAACTTCTTTATCGCCTTCTGGTGACCAGCCCCAACGCACAGACCTTCAAAGCATCAATTTCAGTAGACAACCACAACGCCTTAGATATTATCCATCCAGTCACTGTGCAATGATTATGAGGATTATGCCGTGTGGCACAGGCATCCAGGAAAGGCTTTACATGACACCCTTTGATGATATAGAGATCAGATCCAGGGAATCCTGGGAACCCTATGCACTCCTGTGGCCTCTGCCAGTGGGTACCCAAAGGACCCGGGCTCACACCCTCAACTCCCATTGAAGTCAGCCAGAGGTTAGTAACTCTCAGCACTTTGCTGTTTCAGGCCCGACTTTTGAACAGCAGCCAGGAAATATCAGAAACCTCACAAGAGAACCTAATCTTAGTTGATTTTTGAGCCCAAAGAATTTCAAATGAGGCTGGATCTGGACTGGGAAATTCTAGAGTGTAATCCAACCCCAAATGGAACTCCAAACCTTCTGGGGCTTCTTTGTCACTAGGTCCTTTCCTTTCATTTTCAGCCCTCGCCATAAAAATCTTCCTTCTCTGGATTTACATGAGGCTGTAAAGAGCTCTTTCTGACCACAAAGGCTTCTCCATGAGATACAGACACCAAACCTTGTCTTGTCTCTTTTCCTTTTTGGGTTTCTCAGAGCAAGTTTTCTTTTGAGTGGCAAATAGAAAAAAAAAATCCTTTAGACGTCCCCCAGTGATGCATTAGCACCATTAGCATGCTGGGTTTCTGGTTAAGTTTTGTGTTGTTCCCAGGGGTAATACAGAGGGATTTATAACTAGAGCTGGTTGAACAATAGTAAGTCCATTTCACAAAACAAGTGGGATTTTTTTGTTTTCTTGATTTTTCAACATACAAATGAAAAGTGAAAACACAAAAATATTTTGCTTTTCAAAATCAAAAATGACCATTATTCCATTCTTTGTTTTCCCCATTTCCTTCCCTTTATCCCTCGTCCCCGTGCTTTTTCCCCCCTCTTCCACTTGTGATTGAAAAGGTGGGGGGGGGGGGAATGGGGAAGGAGACAAACAGCAAAGCAACTGGAAAAAAAATCAGCTTCAGTTTCAAAAAACTAAACATTTTCTATTTGGGTTGGGCTTATTTTGTTTTGGGTTTTTTGTGTGTGTATTTAAAAAAAAAAAAAAAGAACCCTGAAAAATTTGAAAATGTCCCATGAAAATAAAAAGGCCATTTTTAATTGAACAAAAGTTGCAAATGAAATGGTTTGACCAGCTCTGCTTATAATGAATAACTTATCATTATTTTTTCCCCAGCTGATACATTTGGAGGGGGAAGGGAGGACTGTGACAATACATCTGAAAGCCATCCTCTACCTGAAGCAGCATGTGCTCCCACCGTGCATGGTCCAGGGAATTCTCTGTGTTTCCTATAAAGCAGGAGGCAAAACAATAATGTCACCTAGATTAGCAAGAAGAGTCATCCCAGGTATCTCCTTTGCAATGAGTCCTTCTAAAACTCCTGGTCTGCCAAGCTGTAACATACCTGGGCTTTCAAGGCGAAATGGGACTGTACCTATTGGGTTCTGGGAGAGTCACCCCGCTCCTGTCCTGAGGGGCTTAAAACAGCCCTGGGCGAGGGCTGTAGGAGGGAAAGAGGTGAGAGGTTTTTTGCAGGAGTGGGTGGGTGAGATTCTGTGGCCTGCGTTGTGCAGGAGGTCGGACTAGATGATCATAATGGTCCCTTCTGACCTTGCTATCTATGAATCTATGAAAGGGATTAACAACAGCTGGGCTGACGGGTAAAGCAGCCAGAGCTGTAGCCAGGGTAATCAGGGCCCAGCTGGCCCTTATAAGAGGGCCGTGGGCCAGTAGGAGAAGGTCTTTCTCTCTAGTTTTGAAGGGAGCAGGGCCTGCCTGCAGAAAGGGTACTGGGAATGAGGGCGGGCTGGGGAAAGGCCAGAGGAGCAGGGAAGCTCTAGGCTGGCAACTCCCCAGGCTATCGGGCCTGGTCCAAGGCCCATAGGGGTACTGGGTTGCAGGGAAAGGCAGCAGACCCAAACCCCCTTGCCTGTGGTGACTGGCTCTTACACTGCAATCTGCCCCAAGGTGCAGGGGCTTGATAATGATGATGCGCAGTAGCCCAGACTGAGGCAAGGTGGGGATTAGAGGGTTGGGCGTTCCCCAGAGAAGGGAGACCCATAGAGACTGAGGGGGTACTGCCAGGGGGCAGCACCCTGGGTAAAAAGGGCACCGGGGTCTGAGAGGGACATGGGCCTGCAGAGGGTGCTCTGTGCGGGAAAGAGCTAATTCCCAGATGGCCAGCAGGAGGCGCTGCAGGGGTGAGTCGTTGCGCCGTCACAGGGACCTGCGCCAACGTTCTTTGTTGGACCAACAGAAAATGTCCTGTTTCAGAGTAGCAGCCGTGTCAGCCTGTATCCGCAAAAAGAAAAGGAGGACTTGTGGCACCTTAGAGACTAAGAAATTTATTTGAGCGTAAGCTTTCGTGAGCTACAGCTCACTTCGTCAGATGTTACATACCCTGCTGGCATTTTTATTCAGGGTCCGTCAACCCACCAGGAGTGAGATGCTGAGCACTCCCAATTCCTCTTGACTTGAATGGGAGCTGAGGGTGCTGAGCACCTCACAAAACTGTTCAGCACATCAGAAGACTGGGTTTAATAGGAATACAAACTTTTCCTGCAGAATCAGAGATTCTGGACTTGATCCGAACTGGATGTAAATCGGTGTAGCTTCACTGAAGTCAATGGAATTATACTGATTTACATCAGCTGAGAATCTGGCCCTGTTTCTGAGTGTCCAGCTCTAACCTAGCCTTCTTTAATGTCAGCACAATGTAGCGCTGGGGACTCTGTACAGCCACAGCAAGGAGGGAAGATACAGCTCATTTTTTAAAATCTTTTTTGGAATATCAAACCCACTTGTCCATTGGGGGGTTCGACGTTCATGAGAAACATATCGGGCTTGTGCTGCACTTAGGGTCTGTCCTGCTCCACAGAGACTAGACAGGCGCTGCTACGTCACTGGAGCTCTGCTGGCATAACGCCATCGTGTAGACGCAGCCTACACTGACTGAAGGGTTTTTTCCATGGACGTCAATAGATTCATACCACTATAAAATTGGGGAAAGACATTATTAGGCCCACAATACCTAGATTCTCCCTAGGGCACCCACTTGGCCAACCTAGCTTTTATGGCTTAGGTTTCCTTACAGAAAGACAAACTCTGGGTTTTTTAATTGAATCCCCCTTGAAAGTAAACATGGGGTTTAATTTTCAGAAAAAGTCCGTTTGCAAAATCAGACTCTATATGTAACCCCAAAATCTTTCACTAACCTCCAGCTTCATGCGTATTGACCTTCCCAAAAAATAACCTAGCAAAGGTGTGGGGGAAACTGCTGTGAAATTTCCATTCAGCTGAAACCTTCCTGGCCTGATTCTGCCCTGTTTGAATTGGCCTCAGTGGTTCACAGTTATCCAGAGGAAGGAAAAGTGTGGGCCTAAAAGCCCCATTTCAATTCCCCACTGTTCCCACGTACTGCAACAGGAATGGCACAACACACGTCAATACGAAGCTGCTTTTTCTGGCTTCCCTTCTATTCTCCATGGACCACACTCCTCCTAACTAGCACTTTACCTTCAAGGTACTGCAGCAGAGATGGGATCTTTACTCCCCACATCTCACCCACTGCTGCATGGATAGTTTGGTGCAGGGCCTTTAGTAACTGCAAGGCAGCACATCCGTGTCCTTCTCTTTCATAAGGGGATGAGGCTACTACCTGTCAATGAAAGAGAAAAAACAGGCTAAGTTTTGTCGGCACAATACCCGTTTGTTCCTGAGGGAGGGAATAGTTCAGAGACTCTCATTGTGGAGACAATCCAATGGAGTTGTTGCTTCTACTGCAGTGCCTTCCTGAAGAAGAAAGCATTCTAGCTAGTAGGAGGATGCAGAACAGTGTGTCTCAGGAGAGGCCGGAGAGAGAGAGACCCAACCATACACATTCCTCAGCCTAAGTCAAGCATCTAGCTACAAAACCAATTTGTATAGTTAACTGTCCCATTCCACAGAAAACCTATTCTCATGGTCTACTCACCAGGAGTCGCGCCAGCAGCCCCTGGGGTGTAGGGAGTTGCACTAGGGAAAGAAACAGAATAGCGTTAATTATGCCAGGCTTTGCAGAGAGTCCTGCTGATGTTCTTCACCTATCCATTTCCAACATGCCCACCAATGTTGCATACAGCTGATAATAATTTGCATTTCCATAGCGCTTTCAGTCTGAGCATCTCAAAATGCTCTACAAACATGTATGAATTCCACCTCACAGCACCTCTGTGAGCTTGGCATGAATTACTCCTTCATTTCACAAGTGGGGAAGCTGAGAGAGAAAGATCAAGTGATTTCCCCAAGGTCACATCAGAATTTTGGTGGCGAGCTGGGAACAGAACCCACATTTCCTAGCTCCCTCCCATGGCCGTGTTGTAATCACAAGACCATCCCTCATTCATTTGAGCCTCCTGATCACAGATGAAAGAACTGGAGAAGACTGAACCTGTTCATTTCATAGTGCCTGGAGAGAAGAAATGAAAGAGTTTCTGTTATAAACCTCGTCCACTGTAGTCGAGGCAAGCAGCTGCTTCTCCTTCCTGCTGCTTTTTCTCAGCCAGTTCCCTCAGGCATCTGCAGAGAGGCTTCAAAGTACCCGTGTACTGAGCTGGCACCACATACTCCAGCAGCCTGGGCCATAACACCTGCAGAGAAGAGCGAGACTGTTCAGTACGGAGCTATTTCCGTTCCCCCACCTCCAGTATCCTGCTGTCTGAATCCCTCCCTGTCATGTAGCTTCTCCTTTGATTCATCACGGACCCTTCCCTAACCTATCACCTCATCTCTCTCTCCCCATTGCTCACTCTACCTGTCCGCTGCCCCCTCACTCTGTCTTTTAAAGACACTATCTTGTTTGGTGAGCAATTGGGCTCTCACCCAGAGATGAATCCTCTTTCCCAGCATTAGAGCATTATGGAGATATTTCGATAGTACCATAAGCTTACCCAGAACTTGACAGACCTATATAAGGCACAGTCCCAGCCCCAATATCTCTTCAAATCCAGGATCACCAACTCTACATTTCAGAAGTATTCATGGGGGATCTAAGGGGAAGTCACACTCAGACAGTGGAAAGAATTAAGAGACGATCTCTGCAACATGATTCCTTCCAGTTATGTTGCTTTATAGCTTTTCTCTAATGTGAACCGCTTACTCCATGATGAAGGGGTCACATCATCCCTGGCATGAATTTGACATGCTGATCCTCCATTATGCTGACTTTCAGAAAGCTTCCTTGTGGAGGGGTACAAGGAACGTAAGGAAGAAGGTCCCTATTTCAAGAAGCAGTAGCAAGAGGTCACTTACTTGGGTCATTCCATTGACTGAGGTGTCCAGAGATTGCAGGATGTCAATGCACAGGGTTTGGATCCTGCTTTCTTCCTCAACACCCTGGGCGAGAAGTGTTGTTCCCTGCTGTGAGATAGCTACATAGAACTTATTCGCTAGTAGTAAGACACTGGCAATAGAACCAGTGTCCTTCTCTTACAAAGCCATCTTGAGCATTGACCTGTGCCTGCTTTTCTACGGCACTGGAAGTGCACAAACGTCTGAAGGGAAGAGAATAATAGAAACTCCCAACTGGTGGGTCAGATCCCAGGCTTAGGAAAACCCTAAAATGAAGGGAATGATTCACTGAACACAAAAGAGTTCCCCCAACAGTGTTCAATTTTTAAAATTTGAAAAACTGTTTCATCTTTTGATCTCTGAGGAAAAACATTCCAATTCTGCCCAGGGGAAACAAATATGCAGAACCAGGGGGATCCAATCTCTTTCTTCTGATGCCCCATCCAGCTTGGTCATTCTGTGTGTAGTGAGTGTGATTCTATCAGTGGGCCTAATTCTCTACTGATTTCAGTTTAAAGGAGACCAAAACTGGCCTGATGAGAAAAAGCAGCCTTCTTTAAGATATGTGTGTGTGTGTGTGTGTGTGTGTGTGTGTGTGTGTGTGTGTGTGTGTGTGTGTTGCCACAAGCTCCAGCTTTGTAGAAAAGGGGCCAGGCAGAGCTAAGATCTTCAACAACTTACTGTCAAGTTGAACTCTTTATGTTCATACATATCATGGATTCAGTCATGGAGCACAAAGTGTCTGGAGCCCGGGGCTGTGTCCATGGATAGAAATACGGATTGAAGATATTTTTAAACTAGTACATGTAGAGTCGAGCATGTAGTGAGTGAAAGATGCAGCAAGCTTGTCCAGGCTCCTGAGACAGTCTGTGATGCAGCCTGCATAACTGAGTGTTTTGCTGATAGTTTAGGTCTGCTTTGACAGCCACAGAACGGGGCATCGTTCTGTTTTTTGGAGAGTCGATTTGAAACAAAAAGATGTGCTTCCTTGTACAAGAACACTGCACTGAAGAATGGTGTTTTCTGACTGTTCAATGACTCATCAGAGGTTGGAGCAGCACAGATAACTCTGTTAGATGGAAATACCCAGTGTGAGATTCTGGTCTCTGTTACACTAGCATAAATCCAGAGTAACACCACTAAAGTCAGTGGAGTTACCTTGACTTTACACCAATATCACGGATCCGATTCTGGCTCTATTCATTCAGTCCAGCTGTCCTGGAGTCAAAACTCCCACTGAAGTCAAGGGGAGCAATCAGCATGCAAGAATGGTAGGACCGAGTCCTGAGTGATAAGAACTCTCCTTACCAGTTTGCTGGTGGACACACTGAACTCGCTGAAAACATATGCTACCAGATCCCATGCTGCACAATTCTCCACACTTCCTGAACTGAGCAGCGTCCTGATGAAATGAAGAGCTGCCTTCCTCACCTGCAAGGGTAGAGATTACACACAGCACTTCTTGTTAGCCCTTCTGCCTGAAATAGGAGCTAGGATATGATATGAGAGTCCTTATGCTTTTGATTTTGTCTCCTTGGATTAGAAACATGGATACATTTAACGCTGGCAGGAGAATGACATGCCTTCTCTATTCTGCAGTCTCTCATCTGGATCGGAATGAAAGCTCCACCCAGATATCCATTCATCCCATAACACTGAAAAAATTGAAATATTCACTGTTCCACACACAATCTTACCGTAGCATTCAGATCACTGAGAGTGGATTTCACTGCCTTCACAATCAGAAGCTTTTTAACTCTTGTCTCAGGCACTGAAAGATAGGGAGAGGTGTACAGTACTTCTTTGTTCCACACACACTCACTTTCCACACTGGAATTAATCCTGGATTTCAAAGGGCCCTAGTTAAGAACAGTACCAAGCTCCTCTCCTCTACAGAATCAGTGGGGAAAACGTAGGACCAGATTCTCGTCTCAGTTGCACCAGTGTAAATCTAAAGTAATTCCATTTCTCTAAATAGTGCCATCCTACTACCATGATGGAAATATAATAAAGGAGTTTGATAGACTGAGCAGACTGAAGTTAATCTGTGTTTACACCAGCATAACAGGACTCAGAATCTAGTCTAGAGTGTATAATACTTAGGATTCTCGAGTCAGGAGTATTATTCTATTTTTATCTGATTATTGTTATCATGCATTAGCCCCAAGTTAACTTCTATATTGGAAGTTGAAAAAGACCTTGACAAATATCTTGGGCTACATTCAGCACTTAGTTGAACCTGTTGATTTCCATATGGGGCCATATGGGGATAACTTAGGGCAGCATTTAGTCCCTTAGTGGATCTCCAAACCACTGGTGACTGTGTGTTCTAGAGCCTCTGTGCCCCAGGTGCAGAGGTGATGAGTCTGTTGCAGCCCTGCCGTGCCTACAGAGCCTTGGTTCTTTAGCTCAATCTCTAGTAGCTCAAGCTTTTAGCTCTGGATGTCCTCAACTCAACCCTCAGCATGTCGGCCAAGAGGGCAGCTGGCACAGTTGCTCCTGTGTTACTTACAGTCAGCCCCAACAATAGCTCTCAGGAGCTCTAAAGACGCCACACGAACGGCCTCATGCTCAATCTCCAGCTGCTCGTGTAGGAATGCTAGCAGGTCATCAGGAGAAGAACGGGCTGCAAGGGAAGAAATCACATCCTCACTGTCTGCAGAACTCTTCTTCTTACCGTACCTCACAAAGGTAAGGAAGTTACAAAGAAACCACTGTGTAACTCAGAGTCTCTTCCCCTTACCTAGCAGAAGTACACAATGGAAGAGCTCTTTGTGGTTTTCTATGCTGAGCTGCTTAGCTGGAGAACAGATCTGTGGGAAGAAGGGAAATGGTCAAAGAAAAACTAATCAGAAGCAATGAAAAAGAAAAATGTTCAATTAGTTTCTAAGCTTCCACTTCCTGCTTGTCCAACTAGAGGTCTGAACCGCAGGGAGATGGTCCTGCACGCACAGCAAGACTCAAAGACAATGACCAATCCATTAGATAAGAGAAGCTAAAGTGTTTTCAGCAGCAGAGCTGACCTAATCAAGACACAGCCACAGTTTTCACTTTACAACTCTGACTCCCCCTGGTAATCGGCTTATGGTGAAATTGCTTTACAAACTGAGCTGGATAGTAGCTAAGAAAATGAGAGCGCTCCCTGCTTACTCTTGAGCCTGCAGAAATCAGTAAGGCATGAGGAGGTCCCCAGGCTCTGCACGATCATTCCATCGATTTTTCAGTGTTAATATGCTTCAGATCTGCTGTGCCTAAGCTCAAGGGATCCAAGCAAAACCACCCCTCACCTGGTTGTGCAGAGCACTGCAGATGGCTTGAAACTTCCCTTTAGGTAGAGGGATCTTATATTCACCAGAGACCTCCAAGAGCTGGCTCAGACTCTGCAACAGAGGGCGAAAGTCAGATGGTGGGCACACAAAGGAGCCATATGTAGTGACTGAAGCAGATTCAGGGGATTCCTAGATTCCAAAGCCGGACCGGATTCTTGCCATCATCTAGTCTGACCTCCGGTCGGTATGACACAGGCCATAGACCTTGCCCAGAACAATTCGCAGAGCAGAGCTTTTAGAAAAACATACCAATCCTGATTGAAAAATCGTCAGAATCCGCCTCGGCCCTTGATAAATGGCTCTAATGGTTAATTATCTCACCATTAAAAATGTACACCGTATTTCCAGTCTGCAAGTGTCTAGCTTCAGTTTCTAGCCATTGGATCAAGTGACACCTTTCTCTGCTAGACGGAAGAGCCCATTAGATAATAGGAGTCCCTCATGTAAGATATTATAGACTGTAATTAAGTCACCCTGTCACAGGATAGGTCCACCCCATCAGGGTGGTATCAGGTTGAGGAGGAATTGAAGTAGATCTGGAGCGGCCCAACTGGCCTAGTCTCCCTAGCCACCACAGCAGTCCGGGCTCCTAGGGCAGCATCGCCTAATGGTCGGGATCAGTGCAGCAGCCCTTGGGTGAGGGTCCGCGGCCCAACAGCCTGAGTCACTTGGGCTGCCCTCCTAGGGATGGCAGTGCGGCCTAGTGGCCAAAGTCACTAGACCCACCCTTGGCTGCAGGGCAATGCGGCCTAGTGGCCAGAGTCGATAGAACCACCTTTTGCGGCAGGGAAGTGTTGCCTAGTGGTGAGCCCTTCTCCACTGGGTCCTACCTATTCCACAGGGCCCCAGCCCAGGGCGCAGGGGTATCTGCCACCAACTCAGCGGGGATCCTTCCAAAGCATGCTGAGTCAAGCCTGCTACCTCAACTGGATCAATGCTTCGTCCACCTAGGCTGCTTCCCACCCGTTCTTCCGCAGCTGGGAGTCTCAGGGATTCTGGGGTCTCTCCTCCATCTCTGGCATTGGGTGGCTGGGGGTCAGCTGCAGCCACAGTCCGGCTGGCCTCTGAATCCTGGAGCACTGGCAGTCTCTCTGCAGGAGCCTGCAATGCTCCTCCGCTCCCTTCGGCAGCCATCCCAGCCTGAGCTGAGCGGCTCTCTTTTGTATCCTGGGTCCAGCTGAAGCATGCCCAGCAGAGATGAGGGGGCATGGCCTCCTCGGCCCACAAAGCATGATTAACCCCTGCTGAACCAATGCGGGGTAGGTAAACCCCATCACACACCCTTTTACTTTCTGTGTATTAAACTAAATAGATTGACTTCCTTGATTCTCCCTCTGTAAGGCATAGTTTCTAATCCTTTCATCACTGTGGCTCTTCTGTCAATTTATCAACACCCTTTTTGAATTGTGGGCACTAGAACTGGACACAGGATTCCAACAGTCGTCAGACAAGTGCCAGACTTAGAGGTAAAATAACCACTGTGCTCCTCCTTGAGATTCCCCTTTTTATGCATCCCAGCTTTCGCTTTTTTGGCCACAGCATGAGTTCATGTTCAGCTGATTATGCCCCATGACCCCCAAAATCTTTTTCAGAGTCACTGCTTCCCAGGACAGCATCCCCCATCATGTATGTCTGGCCTAAATCCCTTGTGCCTAGACGCATACATTTACATTCAGCCGTATTTAAAGGCATATTGTTTCTTTGCGCCCCATTTGCTAAGTGATCTAGATCACTCTGAATCCGTGAGCTGTCCTCTCCATTATTTACCACTCCCCCATTTTTATCTCATCTGCCAACTTTATCAGTGATGATTTTATGTCCTCTGCCAGGTTATTGATTAAAAAAAAGGTGAAAATCTAATTCCTTCCTGCATCTAACACACTTTTCTCCTTTGCTGCTTGAAGCTTCCCGAATGTCTCGGATGCCATCTACATACTTTACTATGTTTACACAGTTGCGTAGTGCCCTGATGCTATCAAACAAGTCCATGATGCATTGGTTCCCTCCAAATCATGGGTATTTCAACCCCCAAAGTGACCACATACTCTGTACTAGAAAGCTTCAACCAACATAGACGGTGAGTAAATATCACTACCAAGAAGTTAGAGCTGTCTCATGACTTCATTTACAACTGTGTAGCCCCACTGAAGACAGAATATGGCCCCTTACTTCTCGCTCATGTGGTACTGAGGGGGGATGAAATAGAGAGACAAGGTGAGTGAGACAATATCTTCAATTAGATTATCACACCCACCTTGTCGCTCCAATATCTTGGACCAACATGGCTACAACAGCACTGCATAGAACGATAGATGAAACAGACGGGCAATGATTTTATATCTATCGAGTTATGCAGTGCAAAGCAATGACCCTCAAGCCTCCTTATTATTAATTTTCAACCGTTGACAGTTGGCTGGGTACCGACCAGAGACAACATATGGTAGCCCCTGCTCTGAGGAGCTTATGATCTAAAAGAGAGACACAGAGTTGACAAGATGTTTTGGGAAATCACAAGGAGGGAGTATCTTGTTGTGCAGGTGTTTTGTTTTTTAGCTCCTTCTCCTCCTCCCCAGGAAACAGAGGATGCTTTTCATCAGAGGCAGTTACCTACAAATCTTGTTGCCTGGGTCACCATGTGTATAAACCCAGAACTTGTGTGCATATTTATTATCTAACAAGTCACTATCTAGACCAGGAAACCCCACTGGCAGCAAATTCCTCCTGCAGTTCACACATGCACACACAGAGACAGTTACCTTAATGAGTGGTACCTCACCTTGGTGATGTGAAAAACATCAATTTCCTCCTTATATTGCTCAAGGAGCCATGAGATCTCTTTAAATATGGGATTTTGTGGCTCCTTTTTGTGTAGCAGGATGCCCATCATGGGACCAAGGGCTTTGATGATGGCCTGCTTGAGCTGCATAGATGAGAGACAGAATTTATGTTCCTACGAATTCATTCAATATCTTCCAATAGGCACACTTTTTCTACTTCTAATGAGTGCAATTTCCCTTGTTCCACTGTCGGAACGGTCCTATCCCAATATTTCCTGGTAAAGAACCAGGACTCGTAGGGTTGGTGTCAGGATTATATTCTAATGCACCTCACAACCAGACAAGGTAAAATATTTCCCCAGATTAGTATGCGTTCTAGGCCAACTCATCCCTGCTGTAACTCCACTGGGGCTGAATGGACTTAGACCAGGAATTAATTTAGCCCACTATCCCGGGTTCATCTGCACATTAGGTGCACAAAACTAGACTCCATGTACACTGGGTACAGACAGAATTTCCATGATGTGGTGACATTATAAACGTATGGGTTTTCGATGTTTTCCATGACAATCTGTTCCATCCAAAAGGACCTACCATTAAATGCCATCATCACAAAGAGTGCCAGACACACAGAATGTAACATCACAATTTCCGCTAAAGGTTTAGAAAGCCAGCAATTCTCACCTCCAGCTCCTCACAAGTCAGCCAGTTGCTGGTCACATGACAATATAAGGGAAGAATTTGACGGCAGAATTGTGATTCACCCATTCTGGGGAATGAGCACTTTTCCCAGTTCGTAAAATATCCATTCACTGCCCTTGACCATTTTTCCAGAACTGCACGGAAGGAGAGAAGACAGGCAATGTGAAAAGGACATAGTAATAATGAGAAGTTGCTTTCTCAGAGAAGACACCCAGGCCTATCGTTTACTCCAATTCCATGGCAACTCTTATCAGGACTAGATGCTGAAATCCCATATCAATCTGGAGCTATTTCTCTTTCCCCCATTCCATTTCTTGTTTCTTAAAAGGCTTTTTTCTTTGTACATCTCTCCATCTTTTTTCAATGACCATCATCTGAAGACTCGAGTCCTCTGCAGTTGTTGTTTGTTCAACCCGAACACTGTATGATTTCATCTTGAGTTACAGTTTGTCTGAAAGATGTTCAGTGCCCCTAACTGCCATTGGCTTTCCTGGGATTTGAAGGTAGTGGGGAGCACTTTGCCCTAAAAGTAGGTGTATCTAGTGTCCTTGCTAAGACGAATTAGGGCCCAATCCTGTTCTCTATGAAGTGGATGGCAAAATTCCCATTTCCCTCAAGGGCACAGGATTAACCCCTTACTGAGCATCACCTGAAAAGCAAAGGAAGAGAGAAGTGGAGAAGAAGAGAAGACAGAGAAAGAGGGTGAAAGGAGATGATGATGAGGAAGAAACTAAGGAGAGAGAATGGGTGGAGGAGTGGGAAACAGGGGATTTTTAAATGTACAGTAATGAAATCTGCTCCCTTCACCTCCTCCCCCAGGAGCCTCCTGGCAGAGGAGCAGCTTCAGCCTTTGTGTCTGTTTATTTTAAACGATATGCGTGAGTCACAAAGGGCCTGAACTTACAAATGCTCAGCACCTCCTGCAAAGTAAGGAGCACTCTCAACTTCACTGAGTGCCACGGGAGCCAAGGAACGCAGCACCTGGTGCAATCCAGGGAAGGGAGCACAATTCAGGGCCTGTTTGCAAACTTGGTCAGTCACTTAAATCTGTACCAAGACCCCCTAAATATCCATTTGGGGCACCTACAGGAAGTGCTGGCACTTACCACCACAAAATGCTTGTCTCATCCTGCTGTCCTTGACTAACTCCAACATGGAGATCATGTCGTTCAGGATCACTCCCACAAAAGGGATACACTTAAGTGCTGCAGAGAAAGGCCAGAAGAGAAGGAAGACAGACAATCAGCTGCTCTCTGCCTTCTGACAACACACTTAGAAACACTGTGGGGCAGGATGCTATGGGTTCCGAGGCCATTGGCGCTGCGTAAGCAGAGCAGAATGGCTTTAAAGCAGCCATTGAAAGCCAGTGGGGGATTCACCCTGAAGAGGGGAATCCTCCACAAGTGTACAGCTGTGCCCAATGCCCAACTCACTCCCAGAGTAAAGGGAGAGGGCACTGGGGCGGGATGGGAAGTGGGGTGGAGAAGAGCTCCACTAGACCTGATCTTCCACTCATTCCCATCCTTAAGGTACTTCACTCAGGGGCATAAGTTAGAGCTTGCACCTCCAGCTGGATTGCTCATGATCTGGAGGCCAGAACTAGCAACAGCAGTTAATCTTGTGTTTCTACACACACACACTCAAACAGAGCTCTGTTTAGCGGTAACATTTTTAGGTAGAGAGATAATCCCCTGTCCTTAAATGAAAAAGAATCACTTTGAAAGAAAAGAGGGAAGTGACCATACCATAGGCGGATGACAGGTTGCCCAACGTAATGAAAACAAACTCTTCAGGCAGCTCCAGATGATACATCAGCTCATACATGACATCATTGAAATAGCAGCGTGCCAGAGTCACTAAGGTGTTGCTAGCTGCCACTTTTAGTTCATTTCTTGCTTCCTAAAAACAAAAACCAAAAGAGAGAGACTGAGGTGACTGAAGCCGGTTGCACTAGCCAGAGTTGTTTACATGAGTCAAGTCCTTCTTTCTGTGCACAAGTTGTGAATGAACCAACCCAACTTTCTGAGGGTAGAGTCATTCGTCATAAATATTCCTTGAGTCACTTGGCGAAACAGTTTTCAGCCTTTGAGTTGCTTGCAAGCTGCTTCCTTAGCCTATTCGCTGTTAGCTACTTGTGGTGGGTGACTGGTCACCATAGTCACATGATATTTTCCCTGCCCTTCCCTGAGGCGGTAAGTGAGACACAGACTGGGCAGCTTCACGATATTCCGAGAGCTTTCCTGGAATAAACTGTCCCCCAAAAGGAGGCTGACTTCCTTTGGAACAAGAGGGGGATTTTTCCATGGGTTTTCCTGCTGGCAAACTATATTCTAAATCCAATGCTGCTTCTTTTGGAGATAGCTCAGATTCTGTCTGTCTTGGGGCTTTATACTGCCACTTATCGCTACGGTATCAGAGCGCCTTCCACATAAAATCAGTATCAATAATGAAATCCCGAGTAGACTTCGGGAAAGACTTGCTCCTTAAGACACCATAGGCCTGTCTCTGGGTCTCAGTTCATGTGTCTCAGGTCCTGATCCTGCAAAGCACTTAAGCACATGTGTAACTTTCAGCGTGTGAGTTGTCCCATCTTATGCATGTGCACAAGCGCTGTCTAGGACCTGGGCTTTGGTCTGGAGGAAGGTGTGGGCCTCTAACAGAAGAATACATTTTCATTTCAGTATATAGTTTATCCCCCAAAAAGAGAGTTTGAATGAGTTAAAGCTTTGGATCCTTTGATTGGTATCTCGGGAGAACTAACTTACCTGAGTCTCTGTCATGTGGTTTGAGGCTAGTGTTATTAGTTTCTCCAGAAGCCGTCTCTCTAGGCCCTGGGTGTCCTGCTGTAAGACTTTCTCCAGGACACAGTAAATGTTTACTCTGTTTTGCTGGGGACAAAACATAAAAGAGAAGAATTGGGAAAAGTTTTTCTTGACGACCAGACAGTAATTTGGCTAATAAGCCCCTGCCCTAATTGGTGGCTTAATTGGTGTAAAACATGCCCTGCCCTCCACAAGCACCGCATTTAGCAGCGCTTCAGAAGCAGCCGAGCAACTGACATCGTTTAATCTTCCTGGAGAGAAAAGAGCCAGAAGAAGCGCCCTTCACTGCCCCCTTCTCTAGTTTCATTTATTCAGAACAAACAATAAAAATGAGCCCCTTGCCCTTGCTCTAGCCACTCCAGGCAGAATTTGTAAATGTGGAATATAAAATACCCAACTCCTGCAGTAAGTCCTCAACCGCTCCCAGGGGCAATGAGCTCAGCCGTTAGATCTACACTGACAGTAGCACGCTCGAAGGTGTCTTTTATGCGGCCCATCAGTGTAGAACTTCACAGATGAGACTAACTATGGAGGAGTTGTAGGATCAGTTGGGACCGAGAAAAAATAAAGCGGGACACAGAGCAATTAAAAGCCTGAGGAGAGAACAAGATTCATTTCAGAAAACTGCAAACTAGCACCTCTGGAAAGGAGGTAGAAGTAACTGACAGAATGGGAGGGAGACAAGTGGGAAGCAACAAGTGCCCTGGGGGGTGACAGTGGAAAACAAAGTCAACAGGTATATGCAAGGTGTGATGGCTACCACAAAGAGCCATGTGGTTGGGTCTTTTACACACAGGGATCATGGCACAAAGCAGGAAGACAACAGTTCCTCTCTGTTCAGCTGAGCTGTGACTGCATCTGGATGAGTGCCTTTTCTAGCACCACATTCCCAGAGAGATCAACAAATGGGAAGTCATTCCTGGGAGAGCAAAAAAGAATGCAGGGGGCTGGCAGAAGTGACTTCTGGATAGAGCCCTGCAACCTGACCCAAATCCTAGGGGACCTGACCACAGGCGTCCAGTCAGGTTGGATGAGAAAACAACTGGACCCTCTTGGGCTCGGGTCAGGTCGGCTCTCCTCCTTTAGCCCCTGGGATCGGCACAACCGTGACTGCGTGTTCCTGCCAGCCACCACCTCCTTCCTGCGCTGCACGCGCTGTGGAGCGAGGATGCCGAGGAGTCACAGCGTCTCCCTCTCTCTCTGCAGCGCAGACCCAGCGCAGCAGGGGCCGTGTCAGAGGATGGAGCCATCGCTGCACACAGTGGCCGCTGCACCAGCCCCATGAGCAGGATGCAGTGGCAGGATCCGGTTGGGGGGGAAGGGTTGGGACCAGGATGGAAAATGATTCAGCCCTCTCAGGGTGAGGTGAGTGGGCCGGGGGCCAGTTCAGTTTGGGCTTAAAAATTGGGCCCGAGCAGACCCCTACTTCTGCAGACAGACGGAAAGAGCTGTCTGTGTCCGATGCGGCCAAGGGATGACTCTGAGGGAGAGAGGATAATACCATACAACTACCTGGAGGGTGTGAACACCAAGGAGGGAGAGGAATTTTTTAGGATAATACATTTCGGTAAAAGTAGGAGTAATGGGATTAAGCTAAAAAAGGACATTCAATTTAGACTTTGATAACAGGAAAAATGCCCCAACTGTAAGACAGGGCTATTAGGTTATGACATAGTCTTCCTAGGAAAGAGGCGGAAGTTCAGTCCTTAGGGGCTTTTCAGATTAGATTGGCCAAAACAGTGGAAAATGGCTGCTGGGAATGCTCCTGCATTAGCAGGGAAATGGACTGGATGATCCAATAGGTCTTTTCCATCTCTGTCTCCTGTGAGTCTAGACATCTGTGTGACCTGCATGCCAAGGTCATAACCCACTTTGGAATGTTCAAAGCCAATCAGATCTCTGACTGGGAGAGGTTAGGGGTCAGACAGGGTCTGCATCAGATCTCTTGATTGGCTATACGTTCCAGTGGTTCTGCTTTAAAAGGCATGCTTCTGCAAACTGCAATCATAACAGACAGCTCCACTGGGGAGAAGTCCCTTCCATTCATTTTTAAATGTAAGGAGGATTTTTTTCATTGAAAATTGTCACTGACAACTTATCAATACATAAGCACTATATAATTCAAGTAATTCAAGTAATTAATCACGTGAATTAACATAATTAATCACTCTTCTTACAGTGAGTATGATAACACCCATTTTTTCATGTTCTGTGTGTATATCAATCTCCTCACTGTATTTTCCACTGAATGCATCTGATGAAGTGAGCTGTAGCTCATGAAAGCTTATGCTCAAATAAATTGGTTAGTTTCTAAGGTGCCACAAGTCCTCCTTTTCTTTTTATAATTAATCAAGTAATTCAAATAATTAAAGGAGTCAGAGGCCAAGACAAGCAGTTCAGTTGGCCTCCTAGTACTTTAATGGAAACTAAAATGCCTTCTGTGTTGGCCCTTAATAGAGAAATGGACTTTGTCGGATGCAAGTATTAATCAATGGAAAAAAGGGGTCTGAATATTCCTCCTGGGGCAATTCTGCACTACTGCACAGGTGCATAATTAATGAGCCCCGCATATTTTTATTTGTTTGCACAGTAAAAAGCTTCTGCTGAAATGCTGCTGCCGTTCCATCTCTTGCCCACCAAAGGGTGCTGTGGCAATAGAACAAAGGAGCAACTCCCTATCAGCGCAGGAAGAGAGAGAGCCTGTCTTCTTCACAGCAGGCCAGGTCAGGAGACAGGGGCTATGGGGAGACAGACAGTGTGGGATGCTGGGGTGGGGTCAGTCAGGGGCTCATAAGGGCTAGTGGGGGAGGACAGACTGGGGCAGGGGCTGAATGGGAGTGGAGGCACAGAGTTAGAGGAGGAGGGAGGTTCAGGGCCCCATAATGATGGGGGAGGAGGTGCAGAGCTACATAAGGGCAGGGGGTGGTTGGCTGGGGGCACAGAGACACATGGGGACAGGGGGAGGGGGTACAGGGACACATTGTTAGGATACAGATGTTCAGACCTGTCTGTAAAGGCCTATCATCTAAGAATTTAGGTGTATTCTTATCACTTGGCTAGTTATAGAGGTATAAAAGAAAGAATCAAAATCACTGTCTGCCAGGGTAAGGTCCTTCTCTTACTGTGACAGTCTGAGGCCCTGTTCTTAGGCTAAGGCCTTTGGCTAAGCAGCAGAGGCAGCCATAAGCTGGGAAGCGACCGGTCACCTCTTCACATTCCCAACTAGTCACATTGAAATAAGGTGCTATTGGGCTGTTAGGAACACAATCCTGTTCTGATAATGCCTATTGACTCCAGAGAAAGGGAAGGGCCAAGAAGATGTAAAAGGAAACTTAGTTTGATAGCATCCTGTCTGGCAAGAACTCACTTATCACTAGCTGGGATGTGAAATCCTCATTTCTGTGTTTGTTCTATCACTGTAGTCCCCATTTCCCCATTGTTTGTCTGTATAATCTCTGTCTGGTTCTGTGATTGTTTCTCTCTGCTGTATAATTAATTTTGCTGGGTGTAAACTAATTAAGGTGGTGGGATATAATTGGTTACATAATCATGTTACAATATGTTAGGATTGGTTAGTTAAATTTCAGGAAAAGGATTGGTTAAGGTATAGCTAAGCAGAAGTCAAGTTTTACTAGATAGTCTGCAGTCAATCAGGAAGTGAGGGGGTGGGTGTGTGGGTGGGGGAAATGGGAACAGGGAATGGGGGTGTGGAAATTGGAATCATGTTTTGCTAAAGGGGGAAATGGGAACAGGGAATGGGGCTGGGGAAATTGGAATCATGTTTGGCTAAGGGCAGGAATGGGAACAGGGACACAGCTGTAAGGCTCTGTGGTGTCAGAGCTGGGAAGGGGGACACTAAGGAAGGAAACTGAAATCATTCTTGCTGGAAGTTCACCCAATAAACATCGAATTGTTTGCACCTTTGGACTTCGGGTATTGTTGCTGTCTGTTCATGCGAGAAGGACCAGGGAAGTAAGTGGGTGAAGGAATAAGCCCCCTAACACACATGGGGATGGGGGGGAGTGGGTTTCTGAGTGGGAGTGGAGGGACACATGGACGGGGGTGCAAGGACCCATGGGGGTGCAGGAACACATGGAGACAGGGGCAGATGTGCCTTACTGAATGGGAGAGGTTAGGGGTCAGACAGGGTCTGTATGGGGGGAGCTGCCTAACAATTCCTCCCCGCCCCTCCCAAAAAAACTGTTCCATACTTTTCCCACCCATACCCAGCAACGCTCCAAGTTCACACCCAGGCTCCTTCCCAGCAATTTACTTCCCTCCATTACCCCTGACTCTATCAAGCCTTTGCACTGCGCCTAAGGGGTGCAAGAAATATGGTTCTGTATTGAGTTTAAATGAATTATTACTCAGAGTTCTCTATTAACATGCATAGTAAGGAATTGGTTTGTCAAAAAACATTTCCTGAATCCTTTTTGTTGTCTGTATTCATACAGACATACTTGCTGACAGGTATTTTGAAATAAATAACCAAAAATAATTTTAACGGGTGTAATCATATTGTCTTATTTTGACAAACAAAATATGCAGAATTTTGCAGAACTTCTCAAATATTGTACGCATCATTTTTATTTTTTTCTTGCAGAATTCCCCCAGTAGAAAATATATAGATAAGGGTCCCTTCGATGCTATAATCTCAATAATATGTCATCATAACAAAGGAGTGTTGGCTAGGATTTAGAGCAGGGAGTCAGTTCACTTGGGTTTTATTCACATTCTTTGACTAACTTGCTAAGTGGTGTTGAGCAAGTTACTTAATTCCCTGTGACACAAGTCATCCGTAAATGGGGATAATGCTTCCCATTCTCACCAGGGTGCTGTGAGTCTTAATTCATTAGTATTAGGGAAGTGCTTTGAGATTTTTGGACGAAGATGCTAAAGAAGGGCAAAGTATTATTAGAAGAGATTACTGCTAGTCCGATCGTGTACTTTTACTGTCTACAGCCCATGTACTCCACTGTGTGTAAAAGGACAATGCTCTCTTTAGAGAGCATTATATCATCCTGATCTGTAAGAACAGCATTTTGCATGATGAGTTTACGCCTGAGGACAGAAGGGCGAATACTGATTCTCCTGATGGTGCGCCAGGCCAAGTTCTACACTGAATTACCCCCGTGCAGTCCCCTGTACCCCCACGAAGTCAGGCAGACTTTGGTGTGGACACCTGGAAAGCGGATGTAATTTCATGAAACTGCCCTACCTCATCCTTTTGCAGTTTCTCGAGCAGAACTGTCAGAACGATAGCCAACTTGGTCTCGGCTATAAAGGCAATCCTGAGGGCAATTTTGCCCTTATCTTGGTCACCCATATGTGCCAGGAGGGAAACAACCTCATTATAAACACCTGAAATTAAATAAAAGGATTCGGCTGGTTACCACTGATAGCAGAAATTGGTGCTGGCCTCTTTAATTCACTATCCAGTAAAGATTCTGCAGGAGCCCAAACACTGTGAGAAGTAGACCTGGGAATCCTGGAAATCCTCTTCCTTCCTCCTCATGACCAGGTTTGTTTGCTGAACTACCCAGCGTGCTTGCGGGGAAATCATAATGAAGCAAATTTGCTCCTTTCAAGTAGGTCCCCACGTAAAATAATCTTCCTTTCCCTCTTTATTGTCAATTGATGAGTTTTGATAGCATACAGAATAATAATTTAACTCTAAGCCAAGAAATAGAGCTAAAGTTAAGCACATGCTTAAGAGTTTTGCTTAGTCAGGGCCTCATTTTCAAAAATCCTGCGCACCCAGATGTACCTATTGGCTATGCTGGGAACTTTTGGGGCTCGGTATCTCTTGAAAATCAGGCCACTGTTGTAGACCTCAGTATGAATTTAGAAGCTTAACTTTAGGCCCCTTGTTTTGAAGAAAGCCTTTAATCTTCTTTTATGGTAGTTGAAATACTTGCAGAGAAGACTCATGGAACGGAGTTCATCCAGTTCATTGAATATCAGGGTTGGAAGGGACCTCAGGAGGTCATCTAGTCCGACCCCCTGCTCAAAGCAGGACCAATCCCCAACTTTTGCCCCAGATCCCTAAATGGCCCCCTCAAGGATTGAACCCACAACCCTGGGTTTAGCAGGCCAATGCTCAAACCACTGAGCTATCCCTCCCCCCTGTACAGTTGCCTGTAGAGGTCATAAAGGAATTCCCCCGCCCCCGCCCCCCCCACCCCCATGCACAATTGGCGAGGTGTACGCTGTGAGTGGGGTGGGGTGGGGTGGGTCCCTCCAACCTTCATCTGAAGCATCAGGGATTGACCATAGCAGGAGATGGGACACCTGCTAGGGTGGACCAGTGCTCTAAGATGGTTCAGAGAATCTGTTTCCTTAGCTGTCCTGCTCACATGCTCAGGGTCCAACTGATCTCCAGAGTTGTGGGTGGGAAGGAATTTCCCCCTGGTCAGATTGGCAGGGACCTTTGAATGGCAGGATGGGGCACTGATCACCTGCTAGGATAATCTGAGTATATCTGACCTAATCAATTCTCGACCATTGCAAGGGCCTCAGGCATTGGTGGAACCTCAGTCTCTCCTGTCCTCTGCCGATGGCACACAACAGTTTTGTCTCCTAAAGACTGAAATGGTTTCGTCCAAGACAAGTTTTGGGGTTCAGTGTAGGGTTGCTAGGTGAAATTTAGTGGCCTGTGAAATACAGGAAGTCAGACTAGAGGATCTAATGGTCCCTTCTGGCCTTAAACTCGAGGAAACAATGAAATAGCGGGTGTATGAAAAAAATCAGGATTTGATCTCCCATGTATCTCTTCGCTCTGGGCAGAAATTCTCCAGGAGACTTAATATTTCACAAGAAATCTGAAAGGCCGTATTTATCTGTCTCCATTGTAACAGCATTCCAAGCATGAAGGAGGAACTAACAAGATTTCCCCTTCCCAGGAAAGACTGCTTGAGGTTAGGTGATTGCCCATCCGTTATGTAAATTGCATCCTTCAGTTGTAACACCCAGATGCAAACGGAATCATAACTGTAACCTACTCTGCCCATCTGTGTGGGATGAGAAGCACTAGTGTTGCTAAGAAATGTGAGCCCATGCTTTGTTCTCTTGCATTTAAGATATTAGCAGAGCTTCATTTAGACAGCTAGAGGAGAAGTCCTTCTGCCTTTTTTGTTCTAATTTCCCCTATCTCTGATGGAGTTGGCTCCATGGATGCAGAAGACACAAAATGAGGACCCAGAACAAACATAAAACAACTGGGAGAAAAGAAGGAAGACCTCCCCCATAACATTCCCTAGAAACTCAGATTCTCAGGAAAGTTTCCAGGTCCAGAGGCTGTAGGCCAACTCCTCAACTGGTGTAAATCAACACAGCTACAAGGAAGTCAACAGAGGGACACTGGTTTACAGCAGCTGAGGTTCTGCTCATACAAATGGAGAACATTACAGCTAATCTGTATGCCTATGCTTTCTAAATGTGTGTGTGAATATAGACTGGATATAGCGAATACAATGCTGACCCTTACCTCTGTCGGTTACCTCCTGCTCACTCACAAATTTATTCATGTTTTAATCTTTCCTCAACACTTCCTCCAGTCCTTTCTCCAAAGAGCTCCAGTACTGATAGGCAGCTGGCCTCTCAGGCTGTCCTGTCCAGGATAGCCAGTTCAGAATATGCAAGCACTATTATGACATCGCTGTGACTGTGACATAGCACATAAACTGCTGCTGACCAGGTAGGTGCTGTGATGACATGGACAAGAGCCTCAAAGGTATTTAGGCTCCTAACTCGCACTGAAATCAATAGATGTGAGGAACCTAAATACATTTCAATATCTGGGCCCATCCATGTACGCAGTCCAATAGGTGGCTACATTTGCTCCAGTGTAGAATTTCTCATTCGCTCTAAATCATTTTGAATTTTGGTTCCGTCCCTCTCTCAGTTTGCCACACTTTCCAATATTGGTTTTATTGGAAAATCTGCTCCTGGTTGAATGGATAGAAAATAAAAGCACCGAACAAAGAAAGAGAAGAAACTGCCTTGGAGAATGCACAGTGACACTTGAGTGTGGTTGGTTGGTTGGAATGCACAGTGACACTTGAGTGTGGGTGGTTGGTTTCCTTTGCTTTTTAATTCGGTTGATTAAAAAGCTTGATGAAATCTTATTGGACTGTATTACAAATATTGATTTTTATATTGTTTTACAATGAATTGAAATTTATTCTTCATTTCCATGTCCTGCCAAACAAATCAACTAAATTATTTTTTGTTGCGTTTAATACAGTGTGGTGTCATATGTATGGCCATATGTAGAGCCCACACTTGATTTTGGAGATGATGTTGCCTTTAAAGCATTCAGAGTGATGACACTCTTTGTAGTAAACCACATGGAAAAAGAATTCCAGTTACATGTGTCCTTTGCTATGTATAACTGATTTTGTGCCTTACCCTTTCTGATTTTGCCCTTACACGGACACACTATTCTTTTGTACTCCTCCTTAGTAATTCATCCAAGTTTCCCCATTTTGTAGGATTTCTTTTTGATTTTCAGGTCATTACAAAACTTCTGATGGAGTCATTGGCCTCTTACTATTCTTCCTCTCTTTCCTTTGCATTGGCAGTTGTGCCTTTAATATTGTCTCCTGGAGAAACTGCCAGCTTTCCTGAACTCCTTTATGCCTTAGACTTTTGCCCCATGGGTCACTACCTACCAATTCTCTCAGGATGTTAAAGTCTGCTTTTGGCAGTCCTTCTCCTGTCATTCTCACTCCTTCCTTTCCTTAGAATCATGAAATCTATCATTCATGACCCCTTTCACCCAAATCACCTTCCACCTTCACATTCACCACCAGCTCCTCCCTGCTGGTCAGAATCAAGTCTAAAATGGCTGTCCCCCCGGTCACTTCCTCCATTTTCTGAAACAAAGCATTGTCCCCAGTACATTCCAGGAACTTATTGGGTAATTTTGGGTTTTACCATATTCCTTTTTCAGCAGATGTCTGGGTAGGTAAAGTCCCCCATTACGATCAGGATTTGTGTTTTGCATATTTCTGTTGTTTGTTCTAGAAATGCCTCATCTCCCTCCTCTTCCTGATTTGGTGGTCTGTAATAGACCCCTACCAGGTCCTCACCCCTGTTTATTCCCTCTTTTATCTTTACTCAGAGACTTTCAACTGGTCTGCTTCTCACCTCCTTCTGGACCTCAAAACAGGTTTACAATGCAATATGTCCTCTCTTTTTTTTCCTGCCTGTCCTTCCTCAACAAGCTATAGTCCTCTATACCAATAGTCCAGTCATGAGATTTACCCCATCAAGTATCTGTGATGCAGTTAAGCTCAGTGAAGATTTATGTACTAAAACTCCCAGTTCTTACTGTTTATTCCCCATTATTATTCCTCCTTGCTTGTGTGTACAGACATCTAAGATGTTAAGCAGATGCCCCCATGGATTTCCCTCTTCTTTCTCCTATAATTCTACTGCAATTTTCCACATCTACTTCTCCCCACACAGCTAGTCCTCTATTAAGGCCACCTTTTTTTACCTGGTGGCTTTTTTCACCTGCCCCCTCTGAACTTAGTTTTAAGCTCTTCTCCTAAGGTTGGTGAGTCAGTGCATGAAGATGTTCTTCTCCTTCTTGGTCAGACGGACCCCATCTCTTCCCAGCAAACCTCCTTCCTGCAATAGCATCCCATGGTAGAGGAAGTCAAAGCCTCCCAGAGACCCATCTTCATAACCCTATTCTGTGGGCATGCCTACCATTGAATGTGTATTGAGCAGAAAGAACACTCAGTGCAGGAGACAAGGGGACTGAGTTAAACTGCAGATGTCAGGTTCACAAACTTCCATTTTCCGTGACTAATCTCTTAAGCTAGTGGGGATGGCCACGGTATAAAAATATTTCTGGAGATCAGCATGTGATTATTTGTATTGCAGTACTGCCTCACAGTCCCAGTCACAGAGCAGGATCCCATTGTGCTAGGACCTGTACAAACAGAGAACAAGATGGTCCTTAACTGTCATTAATTAATTAACACATCTTAACAGCACAACAAACAGACAAGAGGATAATAAAGCAAGCAAAAAAGCCCCCTTTGACCAGGTACCAGCAGATAACTAATATAGTGCTACCTATTTCGGGAACTTTCTTCCTGATTCAGGGTCTGATGTGACTCAGCCCCTGTTCCATGCCATTGTGTAAACTGGGGACTCGTACATTTGCACAAGATGGAAAGTATCCAGTGGCACACCGTTGAGGCCTACTCCATTTTTAGTACATAAACAGCAGGCCACTCTGCAAGAAGCTAAGGGCCTGGTCAGCACAGAGAGTTTGCCTGTCTCTGGGCTGGTGTTCTGCAGCCCTCGCTGTCTACACCTGGCTCCATAAAGTCGGGCCTTTCCAAAATGCAGCATCAGGTAGGAGCACAGGTAATTGTAAGAATGCTTGCTCATTGCAGCTGTTACCATCCGGGCAAGGCATCCACATATAAGTCCACTACGGATGGACCAGTGATGGGAAGAGTGTTCATGCATGTGAGAAGTAACACCATGAACTATGTAATGCCACAGAACAAATTAAGATCAAGAACAGAACAAGAGTATGTGTGGCAAAGCCATGACAAACACTGTGCAGGCCTCAAGGAGCTCATAAATTAGCACCTCATCACCCCAACACTGCCTCAGCTTGACTTAGAGCTTGGGCAACAGTAGACCCTCAAAAGGAGGAGGCCACAGCTTTACAGCCGTGGTCACTGTGATGTTAACTGGCTGCATTTGACAAGAGCTGGATCAGAGGTTGACTTTGAGTGTATTTACAGGGGGCAAGGTTTTCACAACACAAGCCTTGTGCACACACACAAATAGTGTTCTGCAGCAGGGCAAGCTGAGCTGCAGCAATGAGCAGCGGGATCCTGCTTGGGCTCGTAATTCATACACTTCTCTCACTAATGAGGATCAACAGATCAACCCATACTGAATGCAGCTTGACAATATACCATCACTTAAAACACATTACAGTCAGAGAGGATGATAAATATTCCATTTATACACATTATGTACAAGGCCCAAAATGACTGAGGATGCAAGAAAACAAAGCTGGTAAATACAGAAGATGCATTTGTCATAAATATAAAGGGAAGGGTAAACCCCTTTAAAATCCCTCCTGGCCAGAGGAAAAATCCTCTCACCCGTAAAGGGTTAAGAAGCTCAAGGTAACCTCGTTGGCACCTGATCAAAATGACCAATGAGGAGACAAGATCCTTTCAAAAGCTGAGAGGAGGGAGAAAAAACAAAGGGTCTGTTTCTGTCTGCCTGCCTGCCTGCCTGCCTGCTGCTGCTGCTGCTGCTGCTGCTGCTGCTGCTGCTTCTTGTGCCAGGGACAGAACAGGAATGGAGTCTTAGAACTTTTAGTAAGTAATCTAGCTAGGTATGTGTTAGATTATGATTTCTTTAAATGGCTGAGAAGAGTTGTGCTGAATAGAATGACTATTCTTGTCTGTGTGTCTTTTTTGTAACTTAAGGTTTTGCCTAGAGGGATTCTCTATGTTTTGAATCTAATTACCCTGTAAGGTATCTACCATCCTGATTTTACAGACTTCTATTAAAAGTCTTCTTGTAAGAAAACTGAATGCTTTTTCATTGTTCTAAGATCCAAGGGTGTGGGTCTGTGGTCACCTATGCAAATTGGTGAGGATTTTTACCAAACCTTCCCCAGGAAGTGGGGTGCAAGAGTTGGGAGGATTTTGGGGGGAAAGACGTGTCCAAACTACATTTCCCAGTAAACCCAGTTAAAGTTTGGTGGTGGCAGTGGAAATTCCAAGGGCAAAGGGTAAAATTAATTTGTATCTTGGAGAAGTTTTAACCTAAGCTGGTAAAAGTAAGCTTAGAAGGTTTTCATGCAGGTCCCCACATCTGTACCCTAGAGTTCAGAGTGGGGAAGGAACCTTGACAGCATTACTGAAAAAACAGCTGCAGACTGACTCCTGCTAGCAAGAAGCTTCTGTACAATGTACAGTAAGATTTTGGGCTTAACCCAACGCAGGGCTAGGCTGAATTAAAGTCAGTCAAAGTTTTGTCTGAGTAGGGTATGAGGCCCAGCTCCTCAAAGGTCTTTAGACTCCTAACTTCCACTGAAATCAGTGGAAGCTAGGAGCCTAAATCCCTACTGTAGAATTTGACCCAATAACAACAATAATAAGAATAATTTGCATTTCTAGAGAGATTTTCTTCTTCAAAGCATTTTACACACATGTTTTCTAACTCTCTGCTTCAAATAAAAGCCATTATTGACAGACAATTCTATTTTTCCGTCACAGCACAGACAAATAGGAGAGTGAAGAGAACACAGTTTATTAATGGGATTTTAAGCAGGTTCTCGTATGGAAAAAAAATTAAAGATCCAGCTCTCAAAAGATGACTCTGCTTAGCTGTGTGCCTTGTGGCTTAAAGCAGAATTCCAAGAACATTACTTCGCTTTTTGAAATGGTTTCTCAATTAATGACAACTCAAAATATCTGCTTCCACCTAGTGGTGCGGGTTTGCATAACATGTGTTGTTTGTATTCCCTGTTTTCGATATCTTTGCCTAAAAGATACAATACATCAGAATCTACTGAGACAATTCACACTTCTGCACAAAGCCACAACAGCACTAAGAATGTATGTATTTGTTAGCAAATAGGATCATTAGGGAGAAGGAAAAGGATAATCTCAGAAAGAGGCTCTCTCTTTCTCCTTCACTTTATTCTATATAGGTTTTTCTACTGTTCTCATCAATGAAGTACCTGAGCAGCTTCCTCTAGTACATTAATAATATGACTCACATCTGTCATGGTAATATCTTTTATTGGACTAACTTCTGTTGGTGAAAGGACTGCACAGAGTTCTCCTTCAGGTCCTTGAAAGGTTATTTCTTTCACCAACAGAAGTTGGTCCAAGAGAAGATATTACCTCAGCTAGGGTGACCAGATGTCCTAAGTTTATAGGGACAGTCCAGATATTCGGGGTTTAGGCGCCTATCAATCCCACCCCACCCCCATCACGATTTTTCATACTCACTATCTGGTCACCCTATCCCTCACCCACCTTGTCTCTCTACTAGCCTTGGAATGACATGGGAGTTTGTTCTCCTGTCACAGACTGTCCCCTGAGAAAGCTCTATCTACTGCACAGACAAGCCTCATCCTTATAGTAGAAAACTTCATGGTGCCTGAGAAATAGGCCCTGTCAGCCACAACCCTAATCCCAGGGATTTACCTGATATTTTAGATATACTGGGCCCTGGCCACTGAGCCCCTGGAAGAGAAGGACTGCGACCTGGAACCTGACTTGATGTGTTCACGTTGCAGAAGTATGTACACAGCGTCTGAAGGCAAACAACAAACAACACTTCAATGGTCACAGAATGAGGGGCCTGTGGGAAAAAATAGTATAATTGTGCAATTAAAGACTGTGTCAAAATGCACGTGCGCAGTACTCAGACTCCCTGAATCCTGGCATTTCCGAACTTTCCATTGCTCAGTTTTGCAAACTTACTAATTGTTATTTTAATGCAGATTTTTATATATTTGTTGGGCGTCTAAAGATATAAAAATACAGACATCGATTCATATCATTGTCGTGCAAACATCCCCATTTCATTGTTTGTTTTTAAAGAAAAAAGTACAGGACTAGGTTCTGGCAATTTCTGTATTGAGCTGTAAAGAAAGGTATTTTTAAGGGTTTTGAACTGTCGAAACAGAGGCCCAGAGATTGTCTCACACAGGGAGGAGTGGGTGATGCAGTGCACACTTTCCCAAGCCAGCAGAGTTGCTGGACCCCAAGAGATTCCCCCTCTATTCCTGAGCCAACCTTTGCCAGAAGCAAGCAGACAGAAGGACAAAAGTAGCTCTCCATTTTAATAAAGGCTCTTGTAATTTCCTGGGTAAACTGGTCCCTTCCATTCTTTAGCTGACTATTACTCAGGCTCTTTTCTTACTGGCGAACTTGAATTTGATTTTTCTACGTCATGGCCAGTCTTTATCGTCTCTCCTGTAAACTTGAATATGCCAATCCCTGAGAGGACGTACTTTCTTGTTTTTTCCTGATTCGGCAATCATAGCTCTGGGGATTGAGCTCCCATTTAAGGTACTTTTAATGATGACCCCCAGTCCTTTATTTCATCTATCAAGATGTTCAAAGAGAGCAGCTACCCTTCACTGAATGCCACTGCTCTGACTTTGGATTCCCTTGTAGAATGTGTGGGGCTGGGGTAGTTGTCTCAGCTGGATTCTTAATCCAGAGGAAAGACGCTCTCCCCTGTTCAATCAAGATCAGGAATGGCACATAGATTTGGGAGAAAAAGTACATTTTACTTTTACTCTATTTTCTTATTTCTCAAAAGGAACAGTACAACAAAGATAAAAACATTGTGAATAATCAATATAGGTATTGATGTATCTTGTCTGAAATGGGACAGCTGCTCTTCTACTCTCGGGATGGATGCCATATCAATAGATAAGATAAAAAGACAGGCCTAACTGAGAGACTGAACCCATATGAGGGCCAAATTCTGCTCCTCGGTTACATGAGTACGTCGCTCCCCGACTAGGGCCCAAATCTGTGTAAAGAAGAGTAAATCTGGTCCCGAGGGAGTATCGAACAACTTCCAAACTGTATAAGGAGGGTGGTTGAGTCTAAACTATAAAGACAGTTCCAAATATGGACCGCAGTTCAGGAAAGCAGCCTTATTCATCCAAGCATATGAATGATGTAAGAAAATTCTGAAAATGTGGATCTTAGATCATGGTCATAATTTAAAAAAATTAATTGACACAGCGGACACCATTCACATTTGAAACATAAAGTAGCTTAAAACTGTCCTAGCTTGAAGTGGTTTGAAACTGCTTCAGGAAATGTGGTCCTCTTACAAGTGTAGATGTGAGGTTGCATATATGGTAAAGCCATGTATAGAGAATACATGCTGATTTTAATCCTACAAATTTCCCAAACACTATACAGAATATCGAATGGCTTATTTTTAAATCCTAATCAGAGAAAAATTAAAATGATTTGTGCAAATAATTGAATTCTAAGGATTGTGTAACAACAAACACTCTTATTTTCTAGATCTACTGAGAGCTAGCTCTGAGAGAACAAAACAGTATTTTCAGTGTTTATGGTTCTTTACTGAAGCAGGTCTATTCTTTATCTAAGAACAGGAAAACAAAAGAATTCACAATATTGTTATCCCTTTTGACCTGAGCAATTAGTGACTATTTTGGGTCTTGTGAGTTGTTTCCATTAGGGGGAGAAATGGATGATGGAGTCAGGTATTTTTTTGACACAATCCTGCTTATTTACAAAGAATGTACACAAAGTTCTGTTTCCCTAACGACAGCAGGAATAGTTTCTTGGCTCACAATTCCAAGCCTCTTTCTATCCAGCAGTCTACCCTAAAGCGCGCACGCGCGCGCGCGCTCTCTCTCTCTCTCTCTCTCTGTCTCTCTCTGTCTCTCTCTCTCTCAACTTTTTCTGAGATCACACTACAAATACTTCTCTGGGGCTCCTTTGTGCTTCTGCGGTGTCACACTCCCTCTCTTCCTCCCCCCCCCCTGCCCCGAACCCCATCCCCCTGCATTTGCATTCAGACCCCAGTGAAAGCCCATTCCACTGTATGGCTCAACTCCTATTCCAGCTTTACTTGATGGTGACTTCTATTAAGTCAGCCATCTATTCCACAAAAGAGCTTGATTGTTTTTACATTGATCCTGAATAAAGGACAACTGGTATGCCCACCAGCTTCAATAAGGCTTCCCCTTTCCCCAGCATAACTACCTGTTTTCATGTTGTTTTTATAAATCTGTATCTTGTACACGTCCGCAAAACCCACAGCATTCTTTTATTTTTACTAACCTGAAACAGGATATTGAATGCATAATTTCAGTTACACCAATGTAAATCTGTGGTAATTCATTAGAATTATTCCATATTTATCCTGGTGGCAAAATATGTTAGCACGTCACTAGAGAAAACATGACACTTTTTGATAATTGTTATTGTTGCCGGCACCCGGTGCCGAGAGGCTAAACAACAGCTGAGGTTGGTTCGCTACCCGGTGTGCTACACCCAATAATCACAACGGGGTGGAGAAGCAGAAAAGTTTATTTGCAGCTGCAAAAAGGTACAGGGAGAATAAAATCTCCAATCCTGCACCCAGAGCAGGAAGTTACACAGGCTTTTATACATCCTTTTTCCCAGCATACCTATCCAATAGCAAGCTGCCCTAAGTATCCATATAGCCAGCCAATCCAGTTCCCGGCTAGTTCCCTTGTTCTCTGTATCATTTGTTAAACCATACATAAAGCTGCTTTATTCAGCATTGTTCTTCCATATCTGCCCTGTTTGGCCTTGTTTAGTTTCAGGCAGTCTGACTCTGCAACATATTGTTGCAGATCCTCAGCATAACTGCTGCGAGTGCCTCCAGGCGGGGGGGGCAAGGACACTTGGGCCTAGTACACAGAGATGCTGCGAGTGCCTCTAGGCTGGCGGGGGGCGCCAAGGACACCTGGGCCTAGTGCGAGGGGGCTTCATCGACACTCGTGGTCTTCCATCCCCTCGAGTTATCTAGTGGCCATGCCCCAGTGTCCCCACTCAACTCCCACATCTGAACTCCCAGCCAGAGCCCGTACGTGCTCCACCACTAGAGGCCCTGATGCAGCAAGCCACCCCTATAGAGCAAAACAAAACTACTTCCCACATGGCATTAGGATAGCAAACGATAATAGAGAAAGATAAGAACTTGCTATAACAGGGATTCTCAAACTTCATTGCACCACGACCCCCTTCTGACAACAAAAATTACTACGCAACCCCAGGAGGGAGAACCAAACCTGAGCCCGCCCAAGCCCTAGCTCCCCCGGGCCAGAAGGGGCCAAAGTCAAAACCCAAGGGCTTCAGGCCCAGGCAGGGGGTGGGGGGAGCTGTAACCTGATCCCAGGGCTGAAGCCCAAGTCTCAGCCCTGCTGCCCAGGGCTCAGGCTTGGGCTTCAGCCCTGGGCCCAGGCAAGTCTAACTCCAGCCCTGGCGACCCTATTAAAAAGGGATCCTGACCCAGTTTGAGAATCGCTGTGCAGTAACATGCACTGATTATTGGTGATGCTTGGTTTCCTCACAAAGGCATGCACAAGGTTACATGGAACTCACCAGATGGTTAAACCACAAACCAGACTGAGCACATGTCAGGAGACCGGGTTGTAGGCGGTCAGGAATAGTGGTCAGAGTGGGAGTCATGCCTAGTGGTGAGTGTCCAAATGCCAAAAGCAGGGATTGAGACAGGGCAAAAACCAAGAAGCAGGTCCAAAGATTAGAACTAGAGTCAGAATCCAAATGCCAGAGCCAAGAATCAAGTAGGGTGACCAGACAGCAAATGTGAAAAATCGGGATGGGGGTGGGGGGAAATAGGAACCTATATAAGAAAAAGACCCCCAGATCAGGACTGTTCCTATGAAATCGGGATATCTGGTCACTCTAGAATCAAGAGAGAGTCGGAGTCAGGAATCAGAGCCAAGGGTGAGAACCAGATCACCGGGGGCAGGGAAGAAGGGAGCAGGGCTGGTTCTGAGGCAGGAGCAAGGCTGGGTGTAGGACAGGATCTGGGCTGAAGCTATGGAGGAGCAGAGCAAAAGCAGGGCTTGGCAAGAGCTGAGCACAGGGAGGCAGAGAATCACTGAGCACCCAGCGAGCGACTGCTGCTGCTGAGTTGAAGAACCAGACAGCTAACTTCTTCAGCCAATCTGGCAGGGTGGTCCAAGCAGGACAGTGTCGGAGGATGGTGCCGTGGGGAAGGCGAGCAGAGCTTCATCATCGTGGGCTTGCTTCTGGACGGCGCCGTGCCTTGTGGTGCCGGAGGTCTATCTTGCCTGGTGGGAAACTGCGATGCCATCATGGCAATCAAGTCCCTGGCCACCTCAAACGTGTCCAGGATGGAAGGGAGCTCCTGCTCCTCCACCTGGCACTCTCTAGCAGGAGGATCCAGTGGCACCAGACTTGACGGATCCCTCTGCAGGCCCCAAGTCGACAGTGCTGATCCCTGCGTAGGATGCATACCGCTTATGCTGTCAGACTCAGTGCTCTGACCATGGGTGAGCGCCCTCTATTCGTCTTCTTGTGCTGCTTAGGTGGCACCGGTGATTGCGAGCCGTAGTTTCGCTAAGAGAGGCCAGAACGCTGCGCACAGAGGTGCTTAATGCCAAGTCCTGCTCGCCCAGAGCCGGTAGGGGACGGAGTGCTGCCTCCATAAGGAGTTCTTTGAGCCTGAAGTCCCTTTCTTTCTTTGTTCTCGGGCGGAGAACTTTGCAGATCTTGAAGCGATCTGTTTGATGTGCCTCCCCCAGACACTTTAGGCAGGAGTCATGGGGGTTGCCCATTGACATGAGCTTGTAGCAGGTCCCGTACGGCTTAAACTCTTGGGATGGAGGCATGTGCCGAACCCCAAGAGGGGAGGGAATTGGGCTTGGGGGAACCCCCCTCTTCTATCAAACTAATTACTGAAAACTAACACTAACTAATTAACTATTTACAGGTTAACAGAAAGTCCAATCACTGGGGAAACTGCTTGCGGAGGCAAGAGAGACACACAGCTCCAACGACCGTCAGAGGCAGTAAGAACGAATTGAAGAGGTGGCGGGTCGGCAGGGACCTATATACACCGCCATGAAGGCGCAGCTCCGGGGGCTTCACAGCTGACCCGACGGGTACTGCTTGGGGAAAAACCTTCCGACGACTGTGCACGCGGCATACGCACACCTACTTGGAATCGACATGAGCAAGCACTCGAAGAACTTGGCAGATTCCCCCATAATGAAACCCTAATGCAGGGCAGCTCTACCGTTAATCTGTGCATTAGATTAGGAGTCAGCAAGCACCTGACAGGGCTGTAGCCATGAGTGGGCCTGAGTGGGCTGCGGCCCACCCACTTAGCATCCAGGCCCACCCAGATCGGGGCTGGAGCCCCCCGAATCCACAGGCTGGGACTCCCAACACCGGGTCGGTGTCCATCCGTGTCCCGCTCCTGCCAGCGCCACATGCTGCTGCCCTGGTCTCCAGCCCTGCCCCTACGAGGTACACCCCCGCCTCCCCCAGGCAGCCTCATGGTCAGGTGCCTGCTGAGCAGTAAAGGACGGCTGGAGATGGTGGGGGAGGCCGGTCTCCCTATCCCCAACCGCCCCGTCATTGCCCACCCAGTTTCCCTGTCCTAGCTACGCCACTGCCTGTAAAGCTTTTCCTACAGAAGGAAAGTGCTCTCTTCAAATCACCACTCTGCCAGCAAAAATAGCTGAAGGCTGGTTCTTATCAGCCTTCCCTTGAAACTTCAGCAAAGCCTTAAATACAGGCCCTGGCAGAATTCCTCTGAAAGGAGATCCCGACAAAGGTGTGGTGAAGTCAAGGGGTAGTCAGTCCGTATAGCAGAGGGTGCAGCTTCTCAACCAAGAAACAGGCCTTCTGTCCCCAATATTCAGCTAAGCTCTATTCACGGTACCTCTACCACTACCCGACCACAGAAAACGTCTCATTTAAAAGAGGCTCTCTGAAAAGGCCCCCTTTGTACACTGGAAAGTGATCTCAGCAGGATTCGAATTAAATCCCATTTCCTTTACCCTTTTTAAGAACACTAGTACGGCTGCTTTAGTCTCCAGAGTGCTTTAGAAGCATTCCCAAGAGCACCTGTGTGAGACAAGTCATCCCGTCGTACTCGTGGGGAAAAAAGCGGGCACACACAGCCTGACACATTTCAGGCAAGTCACTTAATACTGAGAAAACTCTCAGGAGTCCTGCTAGAAGCTGCCGTTACACAATAATGCTGAATTTACTCCATTTGCTTTTCCATGACAATCGTGTGATGCCACAAACCCAGGATAATGACACCATAGCAGGCTCAAGTTCAAGGAGAGGAAGAACTGGGTTACAGTCTATGCATATATTTTGTTCTCATGCAGAGACCCAATAACAACAATCGTATCTAACTCACTGATCCCCACTCCTCCAGCATCTGGACATCCCCTCACAGTCAGACCCCCCTGCTGAGCTCAATCTCCCCGCAACTCAACCCCCTCCCCCCACTGAGCCCCAACTACCTTCACCTGGACTCCCAATGCAGAATCCCATTACCTTTGCAGCCAGAACCCCCAACAAGCTCCTGGGCATCCAGATCACCCACTGAGCCGCCAGCTCCCAGATTGCCCCACACAGAACTCCCTCACCCCACAGCTGGATTCGGTCCACACTCGGATCCCACCTTGTGAGCCTCTCTGTCCACACCTGGTGCACCTGGCATGGTGGGGCAGGACTCTGGGGTGTTTCTGGGGCAGACCCAATCCTTGCATTGTGTCAGGGTTGGGTGCAGCCTCACCGGTGAGTCCCTGTCCCCTGGGGGCGGGGGGGGTGGGGAGGGGCGGCTGCACAATGATCTCCCACCTCTGTGCAGCCAGTGGCTTGTGCTCTCCAATGCCATGCTGGAGCCTCCACATTTAATTAACAAATAAAATTTGCAGAATTTTAAAATATTGTGCACAGAATTTTTCATTTTTGGGTGTAGAATGCCCTTAGCAGTACTCGGCTCACACCTACAAGGCAGTACCATGGCTGAAACAGAGCACTCCAACTAAAGGTACTGCAGCCATGATGCAGGTCCACTTCTGCTATTACAGATTCACATGCTGTCAAATTGTTGTGGTCAGCTGTACAACAAAAGGATTTCACCAGAGCTGACGTGATACCCTTACTCATGGTGATTTCCACAGCCACACAGAAGAACAAAACTTGTTTTCTCGCCTCCTTCTAGATGACACTAAGTCCCAGTTATCACTAGGCCCCTTCTCTACAAATCCCTTTAAATGCGTGGACCTCAAAATGCATACAATTGTTTCAAGAGCTCTAGTTCTCAATTACTGATATAAATTAAGCAACCTCATTTTCCTTTCTACAGTATGCAGAAGATTGTTTCCCCCCACCCCCTTCCAAAACTTAGACATTTATTTCCGAATCAGCATGAATGAGATCTAGCATAAAGCACATTCCGGTTGCTGAGAACTTGCCTAAATACCCATTTCTGTTCCCACTCTTTTGTCATTGACTTTAATGGAAGTGGATTGGGCCCTAAACTAATAATCTACATTGAATGCTCATCACTAATCTCATAATTTAAAACCAAATTAAGCCCTCCCAACCTGATCACCATTGATTGAGGAAACAATTTAGATGCCAACTTGAAAAATCCCTTTCTAGAATACGAAAGAAAAGAAATGCAAAGCCTAACTTTCCAGCTGAACCACTAGGAACTTTTATCCTATAAGGAATATTGGTTGTGAGCCAATTTTCAGTCTATTTTGCAAACCATTTTCATGAACTCTAGCCTAACCTACAATGAACAATGTATTACATATTTAGTGAAGATTAATTGTAAAGAGGTTCCTTGATCAATTTTACACTTATTCCATACAGACATTCAGTTTTAAATAATTTTAGCAGGCAACTATATGGGTAAAGGACTATCAAGAAAAAACTTTTTTTAAAAAAAAAAATCAGTCTTAATAAAAATGTCAGAACAAGATATCAAAGTGTCAAAACATTTCTAGAGACAAAAATATACCCAGGCCATCTTACAAAACCTCAGACAGCAAAACATACATCAGTCTCTCATAGCTTTACGTGAACAAATATTACAGTCAAATTATACGTCTCCTCCTGGCCCAGGTGAACCAAAATATGCTGTTTACTGTCCAATACCTTCACTTTACATAAGCTCAAGCTTCCAATGAGAAGGTCAATTACTTACTGGGATAATAAATGCCAAGGTTTTGCCTGATCCAGTCTTTGCAGCTCCCAGTACATCTTTACCTTGCAACGACAAGCCTATGGTCTGCCTCTGTATCTCAGTAACCATGCGATACTGTGCTTCTTGCAAACCTAGTATTTGGGAGAGAAAAAAAAAAGATTCTTACTTTTTGCCTTGGATAATGATACATTTTCCCATAAGGAAAAACCCTGCAGGTGGCAACATTATCTTGGAACTCTGATATTTAAAAACAAAACCTCCTGAAACAGCCAATGAAGAAGACTGATGAAAATTGGTCTTTTATTCAAATACTTTCCGAAGAACTGTTGGTGTACTTACCTTTCAATGTTTTGTTTGACAATGGGAAATCTGAAAATCTTTCAATTTCATTTGGGCTGATCTGAAACAAAAGGATTTTTAATCAATGCTAGAATATAAGAATACCATGGGATTGAAATGATATCCTTTTCATTTGCTGGTAACGTTGGTAGAATTTTTCGTGGGTTAATTCTAGGAGTACCCGGCAATCAACGTCAACCAGCTCACTGGAGGTAAAAGGTCTACACATAGGCATAGTTTGACTTCGACATTTGGGGGGCCAGCTTCAGTCAGGCCAACAGGACTCTGCATGGGGAGGGGTGCGCAAATTCCACAACTGTCGAGGCCTGCAGTTTGGGGAGGAGGGGCAACCCTCCCACCCCACAAACTACACCCTTGCATCTACAGGAGGTTTACCTAACCCTGACACTTTTTCCTAATCTAGACACATTTTAAAATGTGGAAAGTGGAGCAAAATATGCACTTATCATGGCTCTATTATGTACAGTAGCAGTTCAATCTAAGGTCTTCAGAAACATCCAATTGTAACGACAATCTAAGATACATAATCAAGGTTTAAGCATTCCCTATGCTGCTTGCCAAAAAGCCCAAGCCATGACATGCAATTAAATGCTCATACTAAATAGATGATAAAACAATATCAAACCTAGGAGCAGAATTTCTCTAGATTTTTCTGAAGCTGTCCCACCACTGGGGACTCTCTGCTTCTCTCCCTCCCCCATCCCCAGGGCCCCTGTGCTTCCCCACCCCCACCCCTCGACTGACCTCTTCCTTGCCTGCCCACCCCCAGACACCCTAGTGCAGTGGAGGAAATAGACCGCAGGAGCTGGAGGAGGGCACCTGCATGGCGCAGCAGGTAAGAGCTCCGACTATGTGCCACGAACAGACCTCTGGTACGGAACTCAAGATGGGGGTGCCCCTCCACCCTCCCTAAATGGCAGCCCTGGCCAAGGCTCCCACGGCTTCCCCACAGCTGCTTGTGTCATCCCCACACCTTTGCAGGGCGGGTGCAGCAACAGGGGCAAGAGTCGCGCACTGGCTGTATGGAGGTGGGAGATCACCCTGAAGCCCCCCGCCTCCCCTGAGACATGGACTCAGAGGTGAGGCTGCACCCGACCCTGACACAGTGCCAGGGCTGAGCCTCTCCAGAAACACGCAGGGACTCTGCCCATCTGCACTGAGCTGTAATGTATCTATAGCCTGAAAAAGAAAACTCAGAGAGAAGGGAAGAAGCAGCTGATAGGGATGGGAGAGAATGGGGATGGATGGATGGAGAGAATGGTATTGGTTCCCTCTAACTAGACACAGGGATGGGTTTGTGTCTTGGAGAGAAGACGGTTTCCATTCTTCTCAGCAGACTGGGAAACCATCAAATTAAAGAGGCACTTTGTAGCCAAGTCTAACAGAAAAATGTGTGAGTCTCAAATAACATTCAGGGACCACACCTGAGCAGGAAGCCCTTCTCCTCCACCAGTAGTGAAATAAAGGGGATGGGATTTGGCGTTCCCACCATAACACAGCCCTTGGACTCCACTGAGTAGGAAAGGAATTATTTGAAGCAAACTCTGGTTAGTAGGTTTAGTCCTCTGGTTATTAGATGTGTGGTTGTGACTATTGATAACACTTTATGATCATCTGGTGCCTTTTATCCAGAAGGATTTCAGTGCTTTACACATGGTATTATTTTATCCTTTGCTGAATTGCAGCCAGCCCTTGGATGGAACATGTCCGTCAACCTTCACTACACGTGGGGTGAAGCGCAGAGTAATCTATCTATTTGAGACTGCTGTGTGGGCATGAGTGTATGCTTTCCTCGATTAGGCTTGTTTCACTCTTGTGAGCAAAACCCATAATTGGTGGTGTATTCTTGTATTGGGTTTTGTCACGTTTGCGATGGAGCACACTATGAGACTGAATACAGCAGTGATAAACTTTCTGTTATTACTAGGGCCCTACCAAATTCACAGTCCATTCTGGTCAATTTCACAGCCATAGGATTTGAAAATAAGACAATTTCACATTTTTGGAAATTTACCCCTGAAATTTCAGGCTGTTGTAATAGTGGGGGCCCCAACCCAAAAGGGGATGGGGGAGTGTTGCAAGGCTGCTCTAGGGGCATTGCAGGATTGACACCCTCACTTCTGTGCTGCCTTCAGCAGGGATGGCGACCCCCTGCATCCAGACCTACCCCCACAGAACCCCCCCTGCGTCTGGATCTGTGCTGAGCTCCTCCTCCCTTCATCCAGACCCATGCCCTGACTAGCCCCCTGCACCTGGACTATCCCAAATGAGCCCCCCATCCCACTGAACCCCCCAGCACCTGGACCCCCATGCTGAGTCCTCAGCACCCAGACTCCCCTGCTGACCCCCAACCACCTTCATCTGGACCCCCTGCACAGTCCCATTCCCCCTGCACCCGGAACCCTCACTTCTGAGTCCCGGCCTGCGACCAACACGGGCAAACTAGGGCCCGCGGGACCGGCCTGTCGGGCCCGCCTGAGCTCCCGGCCAAGGAGGCGAGCCCCGGCCCCTCCCCCGACCGCCCTCCCCCCATCTCCGCCCCATCCAACGCCCCCGGCTCCCTGACTCTCTCCGCAACCCCCTGCCCCTCATCCAATCCCGCCCCCCGCTCGCCGGAGCCGGTCCCGCCGCTGCAACGCTCCGCGGCAGGAGCAGCGGGCAGAGGGCGAGCGGCTGCGGGGGAGGGGCCGGGGTTCGCTCCCCGGCCGGGAGCTCAGGCGGCCGGACAGGACGTGGGCAAACGACGTCCGGCCCGCAGGACCGTCCTGTCCAATCCCCGGCCCCTCCCCCGCTGCCTCCCCTCCCCTGGGGTGTGGATAGGGGACAGGGAGTGGGGGGGGTTGGGGTCCCAGGGGCAGTTAGGGTGCGGAGGTCTCCGGAGGGGGTGGTCAGGGGACAGGGAGCAGGGGGGGTTGGGTAGGGGTTGGGGTCCCAGGGGCAGTTAGGGTGGGGGGGTCTCCGGAGGGGGCGGTCAGGGGACAGGGAGCAGGGGGTTGGATGGGTCGGGGATTCTGAGGGGGGCAGTCGGGGGGGGGGGAAGTGGGAGGGGGTGGATAGGGGTGGGGGCCATGCTATTTGGGGAGGCCCAGTCTTCCCTACCCGGCCCTCCATACCGTTTTACAACCCCATGTGGCCCTCGGGCCAAAAAGTTTGCCCACCCCTGCCTTAGTGACACAGTGGGCCTGGCTCATGGCTCTGAGAGTGAAGGCGGAGCCTGGCCAGTTGGAAACTGGTCCATGAGATCTCTGTGCTTCTCTGAGCCATGTGGCTCCTGATCATCGTCCGCTCTCAGACACGCCAGCATGACCCCCGGTCTGAGTCCTGTAGACCGAGGAGAGCGCTAAGCCCCTGCTGTGCCCCGTGATTCTGCTGCAGAGAACGACAACCTCTGGCCTTCTCAATGCGGCTCTCCCCTCTCCTGCCTGGGACCTGACCCATAAAGCACGCTTCCCCGGATTTTATTAGGCGTGTTTTGTAGACTGTGAAACTGAGGCGCAGAGAGGTCAAATGACTCTCCCAAAGTCACAGAGGGAGTTGGTGGCAGAGCTGAGCATGAAAAGCTGGAGTCCTGGTCCCCTGCCCACCAGGGGAGATGGTGCTCCACAACCCCCGGTGTCTTATCTGGTTTGACCTACATGGTTCCAGTGAAGGCCGGGCTGTTCATCTGCCTTTGTACGGGCAACGTGCATGAAAGGCCAGGATTCCCTGAGCCTGGGAGGAATCTGTTACCCTGAGTAATGGTGGGGCAGAAGGGGATTGAAGGCCAGAGCCTGAGAGGTGAGAGTCGAGAGGCTGCTCCCCTGTGTCCACTGCTAACTCTCCCCCTTGAGCATGTTGCTTTGGGCCAGGTCTGGCAGAGTTGCAGCCAGTTCTGCACTCTGCAAGGGCTGGGCGAGTGACGGGTGTGTGATGCGATGAAAACCCTCATCTAAGCTGACAGTGCCCAGGAGACAGGCTCTGCAGCACCAACTGACTCCCGGGCCACCTCAGCTGAGTTGCTCCCCTCTGTCACATGGGGCCAGTCATCCCCCCAGGAGGGGCACTGGGGCTGAGTAGCTGGTTTGTGGTGGGCGTGGCGTCTCTGATGAAAGGCCAAGTATTAATAACGGGTGCCCACCATACTGGCCAGCTGCCTGAGTGCCAGCATCACAAGAGTGCTGCTGCCTAGCTCTGCTGTGGGTCCAGGGCCAGGAAACGTGCTAGGGAACGGGCACTCGTGCAGCCCGCGGAGCTAACCTAGGGGCGGCTGTGTGTGAGGAGCCCAGCTTGGCTGTGCCAGGCCCCCTGTGTCCTAGTGCATGTGCAGCAATGCGGATGCACTGACAGCCAGGTGAGAGCATAGCCTGGGTATTCGGGCTGCTGCTCACAGCTGGTGTGGACACGCTGCCTCCTTTGCTATGCGAGAGACATGCCTGGCACTTCCCAAGCCAGATGCCCTGCGGCAGCTCTCAGCAGGAGCCCTGCCTTTAGACCTTGCTGCAGCTGCATTTCCTGCTCCTGCTGCTGCTGTAAGGGCAGATGCTGGTTCCTGATGGGGAGCATCTGGCAGTGCCTGTCCTGCTGGGGCCAGTCACCAGGGCAAAGTGTACTTGGCAACGAATTGAAAAGAGAAAATGGCAGAATGAATGCCAAGCCGGATACCAGTGCTTCTGGGAATGCCAGCCTGGGCCCCCAACTCCAGCTAAGGAGGGTGGCAGATCTCCTGCCTTCAGAAGCCTGTCTGTGGCCAACTCCCCCTTCTGTCTGAACAGCGGCATGCAATGCTGTCAGCCCCTCTGGGGGTGCAGTCAGCGTCCATCTCACAGTTGTCTTGTGGCTGATCTGCCCAGCGTGGGGGCTGCTTCATTGGGGTGTTGAGTTCCCTCCTTTGCCCGGCACCAGCTCTCACTAAGGTTGTTGGCCTTCTGGAGCATCCTCCTTTGCATCTAGCTTGCAGCCGAAGGCACAAACCTTGTGCAGAGGAGCAAGTTGACACCTCACTGCCTCCCACCGGGCACTGCCATCCTGTGCAGGGGTGAGGTCACTCCCTGAGCAGTTCTCCTCACAGGTCGCTGCTCCCCACTTGGAGTCTCTTTTTCGCATTGCCCTTCTCAGCTAATGTGTTGTGTGTGGACACAGCCCCTAATGTGAACAAAGACCTGGACCCTGCAGCTCCAGGCCAGGCCATGATTGAAGAGATGCCATCAGTGTGGGGCTCGCACCAGCTGCTGGGCAAGAGGGACCCTGGCTTTGATTCCACCTGGCAGTTCCTGTGGCCCTAGACAGCAGCAGGGTCAGGAGGGTGGGTGTGCTGCACTTGTTAGACTCTGCACTGAGCTCTGGGAGCGGGCAGGGAGAGTGGGTGGTTGGGTGGGTGAGGAGGGGGCTATGTCTACACTGCAGTGAAACCCACAGCTGGCCTGGGTCAGCTGACTTGGACTGAGGGGTTATAAAACTGCTGGCTGGGGGCCCTGCAGAGAGGTGGGGGAAATCTCCTCCTCGGTTGCTAGGTGTGACTGCCCTGGTTTTTGGGGCTCCCCTTGTCTTTTCAGATCCTCCACTGACCTGGGTCAGTTTCAACCAGTCCTTAATGACCCATTCATTCAACTTCAGACAGCGTGACCCAACACCTCTTAAGAACGGCCATACAGGGTCGGACGAAAGGTCCATCCAGCCCGTATCCTGTCTTCCAGCAGTTCCAAGGTGCTGGAACTAGGAGTGCTGGGGGTGTGGCAGAACCCTCTTGCTTGAAGTGGTTTCCCTCATATAGTGCATTTAGTTTTGTTCAGTGGCTTTGAGCACCTCCACTATAAAAATGGTGCCAGTGCCCCTACAACAGTGGCCAGTGCCAGACGCTTCAGAGAGAATGACCAGAAGAAGGCAATTTCGAGTGATCCGTCCCCATCATCCAGCCCCAGGTTCTGGCGTTCAGTGGTTTAGGGACACCCAGAGCATGGGGTTGCATCCCTGACCATCTTGGCTAATAGTCATGGATGGACCTGTCCTCCAGGAACTTCTCTCATTCTTTTTGAACCCAGCTGTATTTCTGGCCTTCACAACATCCCCTGCCAATGAGTTCAACAGCTTGTCTGTGCACTGTGTGAAGAAGTACTTCCTTATGGTAGTTTTAACCTGCTGCCAATAAATTTCATTGGGTGACCCCCTGGTTCTTCTGACATGTGAAGAGAGAACGAACATTTCCTTCTTCATTTTTTTCACACCACTCGTGATTTTATAGACCTCCCGTCGTTGTCGATTTTTCCAAGCTTGTGAAAAGTCCCAGTCTTTTTAATTTCCCCTCCTACTGGAAGCTGTTCTACCCCCTTCATCACTTTTCTTGCCCTTCTCGGTACCCTTTCCAACTCTAAGATACCTTTTTTGAGATGGGTCAATCATCTGTGCATAGTATACAACTTGTGGGCAAACGATGGATTTATATAGAAACACTATGGCATCTTCTGTCTCATTATCTATCCCTTTCCTAATGGTTGCTAACATTCTGTTCGCTTTTTTGACTGCTGCTGCACACTGAGCAGATGCTTTCAGAGAACTATCCACAGTGACCCCAGGATCTTTCTTGAGTGGTAACAGCTCATCAGTGATATGATAAACCCCCCTCATTTTCTATGTATTGTTGGGATTATGTTTTCCAGTGAGCATTACTTTGCACTTACCAACATGGAAATTCATCTGCCATTTTGTTGCCCAGTCACCCAGTTGTCTGGGGTTCCTTTGTAATTCTTCACGGTCTGCTTTGGACTTATCTGTCTTGAGTAAGTTTCTATCATTTGCACTTTTTGCCACATCACCATTTACCCCCTTTTCCAGATCATTTATGAATATGTTGAACATCACTAGTCCCCGTACAGATCCCTGGGGGACACCACTGTTTACCTCTCTCCATGCTGAATATTGACCATTTATTCCTATCCTTTGCTTCCTGTCTTTTAAGTTACTGATCCATGAGAGGACTTTCCCTCTTATCCCGTGACTGCTTACTTTGCTTAGGACCCGCACCAAAGGCTCTTTGTCAAAGGCTTTCTGAAAGTCCAGGAACCTCATGTCTCCTGCTTTGCCCCATGGGCATTTTAACCCTCCAGACCCATTGGGTAACAGTGTGAAGTGCAGAGGGAAACTGAGGCATGCATAGAATTAATTAAAAATATTACAGAAAATTCCCACTTTATTATACTCTGGTAGGTTTTAAACCTGATGCTGCACATGGAAATGTGTCCAACTGTCTCTCAGGCATGGGCCATGCCCCTTGTGTGCTCCTTTCTCCCCAATATCACACTTGTGACAGAGTGCTCCCAAGCAGGGCACAGCTGGGCACCTGGGAACAGAGCTGAGCCTCCCCTGAGCACAGCCAAGGTCAATGACTCTCAGGAGAACTGGTGGCTTTCTTAAAGTCCCAGCTCCTGGAGTCATGTGAATTTGTGAGAATTCCAGGTTTTGCCTAGCCAATGAAGTCAGTGTCTAGCGCTCATGGCTGGGGAGCACAGTCCAGCAGCTCCAAGGAGGGATGAATAAAGAACCCAAACTGATCAGTTTTGTAATCCCATGATTTTGGGGGCCTCACTTCTGAGCTCTGAAGCTGGTGACGCTGCATAGATGGTGGGCTCTGTGTGCCTATTAGCTCCAAAGTACGCTAGCAACAACCAGCACAGAGATGTCCTCTGAAGTAGCTGCCACTGTTAATGAGGGGAGCTGCAAGGCTTAGCTGAGCCACTGGGTGGGAAAGGGTGGGTTGTGGGGTGGGATGCTGGGTGGGGCAGGGCAGGCTGGAGAGAGTGAGATGGCAAGTGGGGAAGACTGACTGGGCCGGGGGAGGGAAGGCTGGCTGAGGGTGGCAGGGAAGGCTTGTGGGGAAGGGGGTGGGGCGGTGGCAGCAGCAGGTGCTGGCAGACACTGGGTGGGAAGTTGAGGGGGTGTTGGTTGCAGGAGGCTGGGTTGGGGGAAGCAGGTGCTGGGTGGGAAAAATTGGGGGGCTGGGACATGGGGGGCATGGGCAGTGGGCTAGAAGGGGCAAAGGCTAGGCTGGGATTGGCAGATGCGGGCAGGGAAGGCTGGGCTGGTGGGGTGGGGAAGGCCACGGGCACTTTGCTTGGCCTTTCCACACAGCATCTGTCTGTCCAGCCCTCTTATCAGGGCGTGGCCTCGCTTGCTGATCAGTCTTCAGAGGCTGCTGCTGCAGTGCAAAGGCAATCAAGAACTGGATTAACCTGACTGCTTCTGCCCCATGCCTCAGTGGGCACCCTGCATGAGAGCCGGCAGAGGGACCCTTGCGTCCTGAGCAAAGCTCCCTGCCAAGGGGTTCTCCCAGGCAGCCTTTCCTTCTGTGCCAGAGCTTTGGGGTGAGAGGAGATGGCTGCCCTGGCAGGAAGCTGGGTCCCATTGATCCAACACCCTTTGTCCCTTGGGTGGCTGTTAACAGCATCACGGGCTCGTCTGTGAGCCTGTGTGGGATAGAGGGCGGCTGCTGTTCATTGATCCCTCACCCTCGTTATCTGTAGCCTCTCCCTGGCCGATAAGGGGGCTACAGGGTGAGGGCAGGGCTGGGCCTGGAGCCGGAGCTTTGGCAGCCTGCCACCGACTGCCATGCCGGTGTTACGGTAACACCAGGACTCTGATTTGAACTCTGCTTCATGCTGTCACCTTGGGCCTGGAGCTTTGCCGCCTGGCGTTCGCCTGAAGGTGGCGAGTGGTTTTCTTCTAATGTTTGAGCCAAATCGGTGCAGCTGTTTGAGTCCCACAAGGTGGGTCTCTACGCTGTGATGTGGAGAATGAACTCTGCGGGTGGGGCAAGGGCTCTGCCACTGGGGCAGCGGGGGCCTGCTCTCCAGGCCAGTTCTCTAAAGTCAGCCTTTGTATCTTAAGAACATAAGTGTAACCTTTCTGCCTGTCAGAGTTGGCAGCAACAAGGGCCGGGTTCAGTATCTAGGGGATCCATTCCAATAACACAATGGAAAACCAGCTCGAGCCCCCACCCAGTGACCTGGGACAAATATATACCACCCCCGCTGGGCGCCTCCACGAGGCAATACTTCCCCTCTCGCAAGCACAGAGTCTGAGTGTAGCAAAAAACCTTTCAGTAACAGAGAGAAACAATGTGGCATTATGTTGGGGAAACACCACCAACAGGATTCATAATACAACCCATGGGCAAAAAACCCAGCCCAAGCAAATTGGGGCATGTCCTTTCCCTTTGGTTCTTGAGTCCAGCAACCCAAAATCACCCAAAGTCCCAAAAGTCCAACGACCCAAAAGTCTCTGTCCCTGGTCAGGGCAGCCCCAGAGTTCAAAAGTTTATCTGCAGAGTTTTACCTCCCAACCTGGGTGGAGATTGGGGTTAAGGGGCACCTTACGTGGTCCAAAGCTGATGGCCCCACCTCTCCATGGGGCTCTGCTTTGCCAGCCGCCCCATGAGTTCCTCTAGGCATCCAACAAACTGCTCTGCTCCCCCAGCCGCTCTGCTCCGCTCCGCTCGCCATCCCGCGAACTGCTCTACCATAGATCTTCAGGCTCCCCCACTACTTAACACAACACTCAGTGATTTCAGCTCTTAGTAAGTTTAGCTCTTTCATGATTTCAGCTTGTAGTAGGGGAGCCTCAGTGTGGGTGCACCATTAGCCCAAAGTGAGCTCAGCTCAGCAGCCTGTAACTAGACTCCTAATGGAATCAAAATTGTAGTGGAAAGAGGAAGAAGTGCAATTAGCATGTAAGGCCCTCATGAAACAGGGGAGGGGTGGGGGCTGCTATACCACCAAGTATTAATACCTGTCCCCAGCTTCTCTCCCTTCACAGAGTTTTGGAACCCATGTCCCTTGCCTAGCGAGTGCTACTTAGTTGATGGTGAGTCCCTCCATCGTAACAAAAAGCCAAGTACAGTTCCATTGTCCTTGATTCCCATAATCAGGATAATAACAATTTATTCTTCCTGCCCCAATAACAGAGACAATGGGGATCCCACAGCAGCCAAAGTGACCATTTGGGCAGCTATGGCCTCATTCTAGGCGGGCTGGGTGTGCCTATGCAAATGAGATCGGCCCCTGAAGTTCTTTTCCACAACTTGCCACACCTCACCACCAGATGTCAGGGTGGAGCTCATCCCGATTCTGCTTACAAGAGGAAAGTGATCAGGAACAGTCAGCATGGATTCACCAAGGGCAAGTCATGCCTGACTAAACTAATTGCCTTCTATGATGAGATAACTGGCTCTGTGGATGAGGGGAAAGCAGTGGGTGTGTTATTCCTTGACTTTAGCAAAGCTTTTGACACGATCTCCCACAGTATTCTTGCCAGCAAGTTAAAGAAGTATGGGCTGGATGAACGGACTATAAGGTGGATAGAAAGCTGGTTAGATTGTCGGGCTCAGTGGGTAGTGATCAATGGCTCCATGTCTAGTTGGCAGCTGGTATCAAGAAGAGTGCCTCAGGGGTCAGTCCTGGGGCTGGTTTTGTTCAGTATCTTCATTAATGATCTGGAGGATGGCGTGGATTGCACCCTCAGCAAGTTTGCAGATGACACTAAACTGGGAGGAAAAGTAGATAGGCTGGAGGGTAGGGATAGGATACAGAGGGACCTAGACAAGTTGGAGGATTGTGCCAAAAGAAATCTGGTGAGCTTCAACAAGGACAAGTGCAGAGTCCTGCACTTCGGAGGGAAGAATCCCATGCACCGCTGCAGACTAGGGACCGAAAGGCTCGGCAGCAGTTCTGCAGAAAAGGACCTAGGGGTTACAGTGGACGAGAAGCTGGATATGAGTCAAGAGTGTGCCCTTGTTGCCAAGAAGGCCAATGGCATTTTGGGATGTATAAGTAGGGGCATTGCCAGCAGATCGAGGGACGTGATCATTCCCCTTTTCTCGACATTGGTGAGGCCTCATCTGGAGTACTGTGTCCAGTTTTGGGCCCCACTCTACAAGAAGGATGTGAAAAAATTGGAAAACGTCCAGCAGAGGGCAACAAGAATGATTAGGGGACTGGAACACGTGACTTATGGGGAGAGGCTGAGGGAATTGGGATTGTTTAGTCTGCGGAAGAGAAGAAGGAGGGGGGGATTTGATAGCTGCTTTCAACTACCTGAAAGGGGGTTCCAAAGAGGATGGCTCTAGACTGTTCTCAGTGGTAGCTGATGACAGAACAAGGAGTAATGGTCTCAAGTTGCAGTGGGGGAGGTTTAGGTTGGATATTAAGAAAAACTTTTTCACTAGGAGTGTGGTGAAGCACTGGAATGGGTTATCTACGGAGGTGGTGGAATCTCCTTCCTTAGAGGTTTTTAAGGTCAGGCTTGACAAAGCCCTGGCTGGGATGATTTAGTTGGGGATTGGTCGGGCTTTGAGCAGGGGGTTGGACCAAATGACCTCCTGAGGTCCCTTCCAACCCCGATATTCTATGATAAGTCTCTGCCTGCGCTAGAGCTGAAGTCTTCGCAGTTAATTTAACCCTCCTGAAACAGGAGGGAAGTTACTCAATGTTCCAGCTGAGGCCACATCTATATTGGGAGCATTTTGCCAGTATAGGTAAACTAGTGTGGACATAGAAGAGCACTACTGTCCCCCACTGAATGAAGAGCCTTTACCCTTAGAAAAGAGCAAGAATACAAAGAGGAAGAACCCACTGCTCAGGCTTGCTCTGCATGGCTTTTATATTACTAGAGCTATGTTGGCTAGGGGCGTGATTCCTAACCAATACAATCAGACCAGTACATCATCTTTACACGTGGATGCAGTTATACCGGTATAAGTGCGCTTATACCAGTACAACTAATATACACTAGCACTGGAGAGCTTAAAATAAGATACTAGACTGAGAGGACAAAAGAAAGGAGCAGATTCTCCTCTTAAATATACAGCATTCTCGCCCAGGATAGAAGACTGCGAAGAGGGACTTGCAGACAGATGTACACTGAATAGAGTTATTAGCAATAGAACAAAAGATGGCTTAGCAGCTCTCCTGCTCTGATTGCAAACTAAAAGAATTAACTGCAACATCAGATCACTTCTGCTTTGGCCAGCCAGAAGGCATCCATATAACACTGGCTGCATTTGCTCCATGGCCTGAAGTGGGAAGTAAATACCCTGGTCCCATGAGTGAACTGTTGGAAGAGAATAGGATCCCATCACTGAGCTAGGTATTCTGAAGAACCTGTTTCGCCTTTCTTCAGGGTAAATGCACTGATCCGAAGGGCATTACTAAATATGAACTGGATGCTTTTACGAAGTGGTAAATGGATGAGCGAAATAAATATGAAATAAAGACGGCTTCTTCCAGCCTAATAGCAAGTGAATGCATCCTTCTAGCAAAAGGCAGCACAGCATACCGAGCTCACCATGCATTAGCATTTACAAAAATATGATTTCCCAAGTGCATTAGAGACCTTAACATCCCATCCTACCTTCCTGCACTTTATAAGATGATAGGGAAACCGACAGGCCCTGATTTGATGATCATTATCATAGGGACATTGTATTAACCTCTCTGGATCCAAAGCATCAACTGGAAGAGAAGGAATAAAAAGACAAAAGAAAACATTCTGTAAAACAAGATCTAAGTTCATCTTCAACACAATTAACAAGAGTGGAAACATACTAGGTACTGGAGCTGCCCTCTAACGGGGTTAAGCCATCAATTTTTAATGGCCGAGACAAAAATGCTAAACTGCTAAGTTGGCACTCACTGTGTGTACCCAACCAAATTCACTTCGGATTTTGGGTGAGTGGAATATTCAATTAAAAATGAGGAAAGCGCAATCAGTAGTGCAGAGTGGCCAGTACATATTAATGACTATACTTATGCAGAACAGTGAGCTGGAAATAAACATTACTATAAAAACCCTTGAAGCTACCAAATTAACTAGTTGTACAGTAGTGACATGCTAAGGATTGGCAGAAGCACGGCATTCTGAAGTAAATCCTTTTGCATTTACCTTCATACTCCAAGGCCTGTGGCGGTTCAAATACAAGACAGCACAGAGCTTTTAGCAAGCAAGCGAGCTGGTCTGCCAACGGACTTCTGCCTGTCAGCTTTCCACCTTCCCCTTTATTCTTTCTCTCCCCCCGCGCATTACATTCTCCAACCAATAAAAGGAATACCCTGGCTTTGTTTAACATTCTTATTTACCAATTTCTATCTACCGCATTCCTTGCTCTCGGGCCTTGAGCCCAGTCCTGGGAGGCTTCCCACGGTTCATGTCATCTGGGCGAGATTCCAAGGTTCATGCCCTTGAGAGGAGCTGTGTGTGCACAGCTCCAGCACAACACTCCGGGTGTGCCCTGAATGTTGCCAAGCGCATGAACCCTGTATGAATCCCACAAAGGCCATCTCTGCTGGATTAAGAAAAATATCAGACTCAAACAAACATGTCTGGAGTAAAGGATGCAATTTGCACTACAGTGCACTTGGCCCTGTAAAGTGCAGAGGTTGGCAGGTGCTTAAGAGCCCAACACTCACTGAACATAGTGAGGTCCTAAGTCACAGGCACTTTTTGAAAATGTTCCCTCCTAGTCCATACTATGACCCAGAGACAGGCATGAGTCACCTTAATCACTTAACAGTTACACAGAAGGGACAAGGTAGGGGAGGACTAACTTCTGACAGTGAGACACACAAGCTTTCAAGCATACATAGACCTCTTCTTCAGGATTCAGTTTGTGTCCATGCAGCAGCTTTCTTGCCATCACAAATGTGTCTCCCCTCACACCTTCCATGCTATTTATCCGCGTTTGTATCAGTGTACAGAGGGCATGGACAGAAAGGAACATGGGCCAACGGACTGTGGGAGGTTTTCTAGATAGGTGGAAGTAAGGAGGATGGGCCAGATTGATTACATAAATCAGTGTTTTTCAACCTTTTTGATACCAGGGACCAGCTTAGAATCATAGAATATCAGGGTTGGAAGGGACCTCAGGAGGTCATCTAGTCCAACCCCCTGCTCAAAGCAAGACCAACACCAACTAAATCATCCAAGCCAAGGCTCTGTCAAGCCGGGCCTTAATGACCTCTAAGGATGGAGTTTCCACCATCTCCCTAGGTAACCCATTCCAGTGTTTCACCACCCTCCTTGTGAAATAGTGTTTCCTAATATCCAACCTAGACCTCCCCCACTGCAACTTGAGACCATTGCTTCTTGTTCTGTCATCTGCCACCACTTTGAACAGCCTAGCTCCATCCTCTTTGGAGCCCCCTTTCAGGTAGTTAAAGACTGCTATCAAATTCCCCCTCACTCTTCTCTTCTGCAGACTAAATAACCCCAGTTCCCTCAGCCTCTCCTCATAAGTCATGTGCCCCAGCTCCTTAATAATTTTCGTTGCCCTCCGCTGGACTCCCTCCAATTTGTCCACATCCTTTCTGTAATGGGGGGACCAAAACTGGACGCAACGCTCCAGGTGTGGCCTCACCAGTGCCAAATGGAGGGGAATAACCACTTCCCTCGATCTGCTGGCAATGCTCCTACTAATACAGCCCAATATACCATTGGCCTTCTTGGCAACAAGGCCACACTGCTGACCCATATCCAGCTTCTCATCCACTGTAATCCCCAGGTCCTTTTCTGCAGAACTGCTGCTTAGCCAGTCAGTCCCCAGTCTGTAGCAGTGCATGGGATTTCCTTCCTTCCTTCCTAAGTGCAGAACTCTGCACTTGTCCTTGTTGAACCTTATCAGATTTCTTTTGGCCCAATCCTCCAATTTCTCTAGGTCACTCTGGACCCTTCCCTACCCTCCAGTGTATCTACTTCTCCCCCCAGTTTAGTGTCATCTGCAAACTTGCTGAGGGTGCAATTAATCCCATCATCCAGATCATTAATAAAGATATTCAACAAAACCAGCCCCTGGACTGACCCCTGAGGCACTCTTCTTGATATCAGCTGCCAACTAGACTTGGAGACATTGATCACTACCCGTTGAGCCCAACAATCTAGCCAGCTTTCTATCCACCTTATAGTCCATTCATCCAATCCACACTACTTTAACTTGCTGGCAAGAATACTGTGGGAGACCGTATCAAAAGCTCTGCTAAAGTCAAGATATATCACATGCACTGCTTTCCGCATATCCACAGAACCAGTTATCTCATCACGGAAGGCAATCAGGTTGGTCAGGCATGACTTGCCCTTGGTGAATCCAAAGCTTGCAGCCTTTCTAAACAGTGTCAGGGAGATCTGAGGGACAGGCCATTGAGAAAGACTGACACAGGTCCTTAGGACAAATGGCTACTTGTGACGAAGTGGAAAGTGTCCTAGTGTTTGTATGAATACTGTGCGCGCCTCAGTTTTCCCTATGCGTTGCACAAGTATCTAGGTGGGGGGATAAGGGTGTGGGACCTTTGCAGATACCCCGAGAGGGAAGGTGCAAGTGCCGTCTAGCTCCCTGGGCCCAGACAATAGATGTATCTTGGCAACTGATTGCCGGGGCCCATCCTCTGCATGAGCCAGTCGGAGGAATTGGAGAACAAAGAGAGGTGGAGGCCAGGTGACCGGTTTGCCTGGGGAACAGCATACAAGATGGAGGAGGGGCAACTGGGTGTGACTGTAGGTGGGCTGCTGGAGGCTGGTCAGACTCCTGGTTTGGGACTCAGGAGGAGAGACCCATGGCTCTGGGTCTCCTCAAGATGAACTTTGCTGTAACTTCCTGCTTTCTGTGCTAACAAGATTCTGCTCTATGCTGTGTTCCAGACGACTAATAAACCCTTCTGTTTTACACCGCTGGCTGAGAGTCACTCCTGACTGCTGAAGTCGGGGGTGCATGGCCCCTTTGGAGGGCGTGTAAGGTTTCCCCAGCTGTCCTATTCAGGTGGCTCACTGCAGGGAGCTTATGGCATGAGACAGGGATGCTGAAAGCTCCGAGGTCAGACCAAGGAGGAGCTGAAGCCCAGGAGGCTTGTCCTAGTGAGAGTGTGCCCCAAGGGGTCGTCACACTGCAAGAGGGTCCTGGTCCGGGGGCTAGTCTTCACCAGACTCACTGCAGCTGCGCTAATGTAGGGCAGTAGTGTAAACGCACTGTGAAGACCAGCGAGCGCTTTCCTGTCAGCATAATTACTCCACCTCAGCGAAAGGTGGAAGCTATGACAGAATGAGAGTGTATCCCACTCACTTAGCGCCGGTGCGGACAGCTCAGGGGGGTGGCTTTTTCATATCTGTGACCGACATAAGTTACATCAACTTAAGCGGAAGCGTAGACAAGCCCTGAACTTCATTCAATGGTTCCAGAGCACCAAGCCCGTGCATCCATGAACTACTATGGGGGGAAAAAGTCCCCAATGACTCAAACCAACACCATATACCTTGCTAGGCCTCTGGAGAGGGCAGCACCCTTACCTGACCATGGTACTAATTAGGGCTGTCGATTAATCACAGTTAACTCACGCGATTAACTCAAAAAAAATTATTAAAAAAATGAATCGCACAGTTACATTTCAATTGGTATTCTATTGTGTGTTACACATTTTGGGATGTTTTCTACATTTTCAAATATATTGATTTCAGTTACAACACAGAATACAAAAGGTACAGTGCTCACTCTATTCTATTTATTGCAAATATTTGCATTGTAAAAATGATAAACAAAAGAAATTGCATTTTTCAATTCACCTCATACAAGTACTGAAGTGCAATCTCTTTATCGTGAAAGTGCAACTTACAAATATAGATTTTTTTGTTACATAACTGCACCCAAAAACAAACCAATGTAAAACTTTAGACCTTACAAGTCTACTCACTCCTACCTCTTGTTCAGTCAGTCAGTCACTGAGAGAAACAAGTCTGTTGACATTTATGGGAGATATGCTGCCCACTTCTTATTCACAATGTCACCTGAAAGTGAGAACAGGCCTTTGTATGGCACTTTTGTAGCCAGCATTGCAAGGTATTTACATGCCAGAGATGCTGAACTTTCGTATGCCCCTTCATGCCTCGGCCACCGTTCCAGAGGACGTGCTTCCATGCGGATGACACTTGGTAATGGGTTAAATAATGTGTGACTGAACTCCTTGGGGGAGAGCGGTGTGCCCCCTGCGCTGTTTCACCCGCACGCTGCCACAGATTTCCTGTTATAGCAGTCGCGGATGATGACCCAGCACATGTTGTTCATTTTAAGAACACTTTCACTGCAGATCTGACCAAACACAAAGAAGGTACCAATCTGACATTTCTAAAGATAGCTACAGTACTCGACCCAAGGTTTAAGAATCTGAAGTGCCTTCCAAAATCTGAGAGGGTCGAGGTGTGGAGCATGCTTTCAGAAGTCTTAAAAGAGCAATACTCCAATGTGGAAACTACAGATCCAAACCACCAAAAGAGAAAATCAACCTTCTGCTGGTGGCATCTAACTCAGATGATGAAAGTGAACATGTGTGGGCCACACTGCTTTGGATCATTATTGAGCAGAACTCATCATCAGCATGGACACATTATCTCCTGCAAATGTAAACAAACTTGTTTGTCTTAGCAATTGGCTGAACAAGAAGTAAGACTGAGTGTACTTGTAGGCTCTAAAGTTTTACATTGTTTTGTTTGAGAATGCAATCTTTTTGTACATAATTCTACATTTGTGAGTTCTACTTTCATGATAAAGAGATTGCACTATATTACTTGTATTAGGTCAAGTGAAAAACACTATTTCTTTTGTTTTTTTGTACAGTATAAATATTTGTAATAAAAAATAAATATAAGTGAGCACTGTACACTTTGTATTCTGTGTTGTAATTGAAATAAATAAATTTGAAAATGTAGAAAACATCCACAAATGTTTAAATGGTATTCTATTATTTTTAAATGCGTGATTACATTTTTTAATTGCTTGACAGCCCTAGTACTAACAGGATATTAACCATGTTGCGTCTGTAGCAAAACGCATTTTGGAGCCAGCCACTGGTAATAAAGTCTATTATGAATTATGGCAAGGACAGGGCCTTAATAAGAACAGTCACTTCACTGGGATGATCCCCAGGAAACTGATTTAGGCCCTGGCTGCACAAGACATGACTGTACCTTTATGACCAGTTTGTACCCCACACAGCAAATTTGATCTGCTAGTTGGATCATCCATTTCTCCAGACCAAAGACATGCTGCAGCTGGGGGACATAGTCCACTAGGTCAATGTGGGAACCCACAAACCATGATGCACACTGTGGAGGACTGCAAAATGGCAACTTCCTGGAGGTCTTCATGCCTTGAACATCACTGATAAGAATGCTGCGGCTTGGCTGGATTGCATACACTAAATAAATAAAACGAACCACACACAGCTGCAGTTACGCCCCCACTCCAGCCTTCCTGGCTCACAAAGGTTGGGGCATGATGTAGAGTATCTGCACCCAATACACTGCCTAGAAGCATTTGTCTCAGTACACCCAGTCCCCAACCCAACATATCACCCAGCCAGTCTCACACCCACCTTGCAAAACCTAGGTATTGTTTCTTGCTGTGATATTGACCCACATCATCCTTTATTGCCTCTAAAGTTTGTGTGGTTTTGAATTGCAAGACCACCACTGCACCTGGTTTGGGGTCCCAGAATGAAAGAAGTTGTGAACTGCTGCTCTAATACACAGAAGCATATATTCACCAAACTTAATGCCTATAGCGGAAAGTTACTCCACTCCCTCCTTTAACCAAGTTTAAGATACTTTCATACTTTCAAAGATCTAAGCGGTCTCTCACTGTATCTTTGCAGGAACCATGAATAGAAAGAGAGAATTGTAGGACTGGAAGGGACCTCGAGAGGTCATCTAATCCAGTTCCCTGCATGAATATTAGAAGCCAGCAAAGAAACACTTACCATAGTTGCCTTCTAAATCCATTTGAATGATGCTGAAAGAACTGAAGCTTTGTTGGAGGACCCTTTGAGCCAGTCTCTGAGTGTCACTCTCCTCCTAAAAATATCAACCCTACAGACGAAAAATGGGGAGATTCACAGATTTCTAAGGCCAGAAGAGACAATTATGATAATCTAGGAGTGGTTTTTAACCTGTCACCTGCAGACCCCTGGGGGTCCACAGACTATGTCTAGGATTTCCAAAGGTGTGCTGCACCTCCATTCAGAAATTTTTAGGAGTCCTCAAATGAAGAAAAATTGAAAACTACTGATCTAGGCTGACCTTCTGTAGGACACAAGGCATAGGACTGCCAGGAATTAATTCCCATTTGACCTAGAGCAGATCTTTTTGAAATCAAAATTGGATGTCTTTCGAAAATTTGATGGAGAATCTACAACAGTTGGTAATTTTTCTAGTGGTTAGTTATCCTCACTGTAAAAAATAAACCTTATTTCCATTCTACATTTTTCTAGCTTCAACTTCCAGGCACTGGAAATAACTTTAAAGTCATTTCAATTTATCCATCACAGCTATTAAGTGTCAAAGATCAACTGCACTACAGCAAGTGGTAGACTTTACAGCTACGCTGTGCAGGCATAGGATACAAGCTTATTCTTGGGGGCCCACGTATAATGTAGGGTACCGGGAACCACGTATTCTTGTGCTCCACAGAGAAAAGGTTTCCTCCAAGATGCTAAAATCCACAGATTTTTGTCTGAAACGTCCTCTTTTCCCAATACATTTAAGAGGATTCAAAGAACCAGTTCCCAAGAAAAATTAAGCCATGTATTTGGGCAGCTCAGTTATCTTTTCTTATACACACTTAAAGTAATACTCCATCCTGAGCCCCTCCACCTGCCTGAGAGGTCAACACTTTTACACCTACCTTGTGGCTCATGATCTGTATGAAGAACTTGGTTCCTGATGTTTTAGTTAAAACAAACAAACAAAAAACGCAAAGAGTTAGATTCTCTCCTGTCTTCACTGCAATTCACACAATTTGAATGCATCAGTCATCTAAAAAAAATCCTTCCCCCCAAGATTATAATTCTAAATAAGACAGAATTTAAAGGACTGCACAGTCTAGAGTCAACCTGAATCTCAGATTTGGTTGCCCATCAGAAAATATGTTTGCTACCCCGCCGGCAAGTTGTCACTTCAGTACCATGATGTGCTTTTGCTCTGAAACGTGACCGGCTAAAAATGGCATCTCCTTAGCTGGCCTGCTCTGTGTGTGTGTATTGGAATCAGAGCTGTGACGGTCGTGACAAAAATGAGAAGGGGGAGGATTTGTTGCATTTTGCTCATCTTAACTCTGCAGAGCCAGCCCAGCTACAGGAGGGAGAGCTCAGGTCTATTCTGCATCATCATTGTTATTATTTGTTTGTATTAGCATAGTGCCCAGGAGCCCTAGTCATGGTCAAAGATCTGTTGTGCTAGGCACTGTACAGTGATTAAACAAATGCAACATTAACAGAAAGAAAAGGTGTACTTGTGGCACCTTAGAGACTAACCAACTTATTTGAGCATAAGCAGAATTAATATCATATTGCCTCTATATAAATCCACACTACATCCATATCTTGAATACTGTGTGCAGATGTGGTGGCCCCATCTCAAAAAGATATATTGGAAATGGAAAAGATACAGAAAGGGGCAACAAAAATTATTAGAGGTATGGAACAGCTTCCTTATAAGAAGAGAGAAGACTGGGACTTTTCAGCTTGGAAAAGAGATGACTAAGGGGGTGAAAGTAAATAAGGAAGTGTTGTTTCTGCTTCTCATAACACAAGAACTAGAGGTCATCAAATGAAATTAATAGGCAACAGGTTTAAAACAAACAAAAGGAAGTATTTCTTCACACAATGCACAGTCAACCTGTGGAACTCCTTGCCAGAAGAAGTTGTGAAAGCCAAGACTATAACAGGGTTTAAAAAAGAACTAGATAAGTTCATGAATTAGTCAGGATGAGCAGGGATGCAAAACCAAGCTCTGAAGTGTACCTAGCCTCTGTTTGCCAGAAGCTGGGAATGGGCCAACACTAGGTAAGGAGGAATTCTAGGCTACCCTGAGCTGTACGGTTATGACACTATCTGACCCCCCTGCTGGATCCCAAGGCCATAGAGCCATTCAGCCAAATGGATGGTATTGAGATGGGGGACTATGACCTGTTCAAACAGGCTTTGCTGCTGACATTTGAACTGACCCCCGAGGCGTACAGGAATCAATTCCGGGGTGTACGCAAGACCCCAGGTGTCACTTACAAGGACGTCACCAATCTGCTGGGGGAATATCTCCGTAGCTGGGGGAAGGGCACAGGGGCCACTACCGCAGAGGAGGTGTGTAACCTGGTGGGGTTGGGGCAGCTGTATGACATCTGCCCTCCAGACTTTAAGGTGTGGTTAGTGGACCGGAAGCCTAAAGATCTGGGCAGTGCAGGGGCACTAGTGGATGAGTTTGTGAACAGCAGATAGGGGGCAGGAGGGAGACTCACATCAGGGACTCAGAAGGGGAGTCACACAGAAACCTCTCCAGAGTGGGACTCCAGGAAGCCCAACTCACGGGTGCCCCTGAAGGTCGGGGTGGGCCAATCCCCCGTGGGACTTGAGGGACCTGAAATGTAATTACTGTGGCCAAAAAGGACACAAGGTGGCTCAATGCCTGAAGATGGAGGAAATGGCAGCCAAGCAGAACCCGCGGGGTGTCAACTGGGTGGAAGCCCACTGAGAGGGGGCACCGCGGGTCCAGGGGGCCGCAGTCGATAGGGCTATGCTGGGGTCAGGGGACACACCGAAGCACGAGGGTAGGGCTTGACAGCGCTGGGCCAGAGCCTCTGTCCCAAGGTGGGGAAACTGAGGCACCGCCAAACAGGGCTGTCCCCTCAAACCCAGCAGTCGAATTCCAGATGGAGCTGCAGGAGGATCGCTCCTTAGAGAAGCTGAGGGCCCTTGCTGGCCACAGTGGTTCAGGATCCCCGGGGGAGGACCGCCGGGAGAGATTCCTGTGGGAGAAGGGATTCCTGTGCCGGGAATGGGCTGGTTCAGGGCCAACTGAACCTTGGAAAGCCAGGAGGCAATTGGTGGTCCTCCCCCAGAGGTACCACCACAGACCGTTGTACTTGGCCCACAACATTCCCCTTTCCGGGCATCTGGCGCACCAGGCAAAGGCTGCTGCAGCACTTTTACTGGCCCGGGGCCTTTGACGCCATCCAACAGCATTGCAGGGCCTGGGACTCCTGCCAGAGGGGGGGGAAGGCCCAGGAGAAGTGTAAAGCAGCTCTGAGACCTCTGCCCATCATAGAGGAGCCTTTCTAGAGGGTGGCCATGGACATAGTGGGGCCCCTCAGCAGGGCAACCCGGTCGGGGAAGAAATACATTCTGGTGGGGGTAGATTTCGCTATCCCGAGGCAGTGGCCATGTCCTCTCTGGAGGCAGACACCGTGGCAGACGCGCTGCTCACCATTTTCAGCAGAGTGGGTTCCCCAAGGAGGTCCTTACAGACCAGACGTCCAACTTCATGTCAGCCCTGCTCCAGTGCTTGTGGGAGAAGTGTGGGGTCTGACACACCTGGGCTTCGGCGTGTCACCCTCAGTCCAACAGGCTGGGGGACAGGTTCAATGGGACCCTAAAGATGATGCTGAAAACCTTTCTGGACCAGCACCCACAGGACTGGGAGAAGTATTTACCCCACCTGCTGTTCCCATACAGGGAAGTGACCCAGGAATCCACAGGGTTTTCCCCTTTCGAGTTGTTGTATAGGAGGAGGGTGAGGGGACCCCTCGACTTGATGAGGGACAAGTGCGGGGGGAAGGTCTCCCCCGGTGGAGTATGTTCTGACCTTTCTGGAAAAGCTCGTGGAGCTCATGGGCTTGGCCAGGGGAAACCTAGCCAGGGCACAGAGGAAGCAGAAGGTCTGGTACGACCGCTCAGCACGTGCCTGCTTCTAGGCTACCAGGGATCAGGGGATGCTTCTCATCCCCATGAGGAAGCACAAGCTGCAAGCTGCCTGGGACGGCCCCTTCAAGGTCATCAGACAGGAAAATGAAGTGAAATATGTCGTGGAACTGTCCATCCAGGCACACCGCCACTGGGTGCACCATGTCAACATGATGAAGCCATACTGGGACAGGGAGAAGTTGGGGCTGGCTGGGTGTTTGCAGTGGGAGGAGAAGGGAGAGGATCCCCTGGTGGGACTCCTCCCTGAGGTGGGGGCTGACCCCTCGCTGGAATCAATTCTTCTCTCAGACCAGCTAACCCCTGCCCAGCAGGCAGAGATCAGAGAGGTGCTGCCTTCACACCGGCAGCTGTTCTCCAGCCGGCCTGGGCTCACTAACCTGGCTGTTCACCGGGTGGAAACAGGAGCCAATCTTCCCATCAGGTGTTCCCCATTCAGGGTCACTAGAAAAACAGCCCAGGACCTGGAGAGAGAGGTTGGAGACATGCTGGCTTTAGGGGTGATCCAGCCATCCTCCAGCCCCTGGGCCTCTCCCATGGTGCTGGTCCCCAAGAAGGATGGGTTGATCCGGTTCTGTGTGGATATGGGAAGTTCAGTGCCATCACCGTGTCCGATGCCTACCACCGATAAAATCCTAGACAAGTTGTGGGGGCGCTGATGTGACGAAGTGGGACTGTTCTTAATGTTTCCTCTGAATAGTGTGGGGGTGCCTCAGTTTCACCTATGCAGTTCTTAAGGATCTAGGTGGTGGGATAAGGGTGTCTGATCACTGCAGAGCCCTAGAGGGCAGGTGTGTGCAGGAGTCTGGACACAGAGAATGGCCGACACCCTGTTTCCTGGCAACTGATGGCCTGGGCCCTTCCCCCCTGCAAGGTGAGAGCTAAAGGGTTGGAGAACAAAGGAATCAGGTGCCCTCCTGGCCCGGGAAAGGGACAAAGCCCAGAGGAGGAGGGGCTGGAGGGAGTTTCAGTTTGGGGCTGGCTGGGACATGGAGTGAAGGGCAGACGTGGTTGTCTGGCTCACTGCCCCCCAAAATGGACCCAGCTGAGGGGTCCTGTTCTCTGCACCTACAAGCTCTGTTTTAGACCATGTTCCTGTCATTTAATAAACCTCTGTTTCACTGGCTGGCTGAGAGTCACATCTGACTGTGAAGTTGGGGGGCAGGACCCTCTGGCTTCCCCAGGAGCCCTGCCTGAGCGGACTCGCTGTGGGAAGCGAACGGAGGGGCAGAGGATGCTGAATGCTCTGAGGTCAGACCCAGGAAGCTGTGTGAGCCGTGTGTCCTGCAGACAGTCTGCTCACAGACAGGAGACTTCCCCAGAGTCCTGACTGGCTTCATGGGGAGCAGTTCCAGAGCATCGCCCGGGGACTCCATGACAGCGATCAAATCCCCCCTCACTCTTCTCTTCTGCAGACAAAATAACCACAGTTCCCTCAGCCTCTCCCCATAAGTCACGTGCCCCAGCTCCCTACTCATTTTCATTGCCCTCCGCTGGACTCTCTCCAATTTGTCTGCATCCTTTCTGTAGTGGGGGCCCAAAACTGGACGCAATACTCCAGATGAGGCCCTCACCAGTGCTGAATAAAGGGGAATAATCACTTCCCTCGATCTGTGGGCAATGCTCCTACTAATGCAGCCCAATATGCTGTTAGCCTTTCTGGCAACACGGGCACACTGCTGACTCATCTCCAGCTTCTCATCTGCTGTAACCCCAGGTCCTTTTCTGCAGGTCCTTTTCACCAGTTCCTTATCCACCTTTCAATTCTCATATTAAACCCCATCTTCTCCAATTGAACTAATAATTTCCCAATTGTATCAAATGCCTCACTGACATCCAGGTGGATTAGATCATTGGTTCTCAAACTGGGGGTCACAACCCGGTTAAGTGGGGGGATCATGAGCCCCAACCCCAGCGTGCGGCTGTAAGTTGCGAGCCCTGACCCCTGCGCCAGGCTATCAGCCCCGACCCCTGTGTGGAGCGACAAGCCCCAACCCGGGCACACGGCTGTGGATCACGACCCCTGTGCCAGGCTGTGAGCCCTGACCCCGGTGTGCGGCTGTGAGTCCCGACCCCGACCCCTGCGCGGGGCTGTGAGCCACGACCCCGGTGTGCAGCTGTGAGTCCTGACCCCAACCCCTGGGCCGGGCTGTGAGCCCCGACCCCGACAGGGAATCGTGGTTGCGAGCCCCGACTCCAACCCCCACACAGGGCTGCAAGCCCAGACCCCAACCCTGGCCAGGAGCGGGGCTGTGATCCCTGAGTCTGACTGCCACATGGGGTTGCAAGTCCTGACCCCAACCAGGAGTGGGGCTGTGAGCCCTGAGCTGGGGCCTCCAGGAGGCTGGGAGCCCCGACCCCTGTAATGGGGTTTCAGGCGGAGCCCGGCCATGCTGAGGGTTATCAGCCGGGAGCACACACAGGGTTGTCAGCCCCGAGCCCCGCCACCCGCTGTGTTTTAGTCTTAATTTAAAAGCAGTGAGTAAAGGTCAATTCATTTTAAGCAATAGGGTTTAAATTTAGTATTTAACATGGTGTTAAATATCAAAAATGTGGTTTTAATTTTTAAGGAGGGGTCGCACTCAGAGGCTGGGTGTTCGAAAGGGGTCACCAATACAAAAAGTTTGAGAACCACTGGATTAGATCTACTGCGTTTCCTTTGTCTGAAACCTCAGTTATCTTCGCAGAGACACCGCTCAGGTTGGCCTGGCAGGACCTACCGATTGTAAAACCAGGGTGTATTTTATCCCAGTTACCGTTCACCCCTTTGTCCTTCGTTACTTTCTCTCTCAGAATTTGTCCCCAGACCTGGCAGAGAGCTGAGGTCAAATTAAAAGGCCTGTAGATACCTGGACCACGTTTTTTTCCATTTCTTAAAAATAGGAACTATATTAGCAATTCTCCACTCCCCCGCCCCAAGTTTACAGTCATCAGAAATCCTTGCTATTGGGCTTGCAATTCCATGTGCCAGTCCCCTTACTATGCATGGATGGAGCTTATGGGGTGCTAGGGGCTGCAGTGAGTGGGGTGGGAGGACCCAGCAGGGGGCACTCGCCCCTTCTAGTCTGTGCCGGCCCCAGCATAGTGCTCAATTTGTGCTATTTTGGGGGTTGTAAATCTAAGCTCCTGAGCGCTTGTCACTAAGGAGCCCATGTGCAGTGCAGCCTGGTCATAGAATCATAGACTATCAGGGTTGGAAGGGACCTCAGGAGGTCATCGAGTCCAACCCCCTGCTCAAAGCAGGGCCAATCCCCAATTTTTGCCCCAGATCCCTAAATGGCCCCCTCAAGGATTGAACTCACAACCCTGGGTTTAGCAGGCCAATGCTCAAACCACTGAGCTGTCCCTCCCCCCCGGCTCCCTGGCCCAGCTCCCCACGCTCTGTGCAGCGCAGTGCGACTAGATGTGGGATTCTTCACTTGTCCTAATCTACTGTGCTGTGTGGCTGTTAAACAGCTGCTCCGTCCCACCCCAGAGGTGGCTGCATCTCAGTGCTGGGCAAAGGATCCCTGTATAAATAGCCCCTGCACCCCACCCCAGAGGTGGCTACTTCTCAACCCCAGGGATGAACTGAGTGACTGGAATACAAGTGACTCTAGTCCTGGGAGTCACCAGGGCCTCTTGCCAGGGAGGTGGGCAAGGCCTCAGCAGAGATTGGGGCCCTGGGGTGGTGCAAGGCCGGAGCCGAGATTCTTCTGGCCGTGGGAGCCCAGTGACTCAGTCAGTGCCCCGCTCCCAGCCAGCCCTCCCCATTCACCGAGCCCTTCGTGCCAGCCATGTCGCTCTGAGTCGCACTAGGTGCCACTCGATAGGTCACCTACAATCACACGGTTTCTTTTCGGTGCCTCGACTGGGCAGCAGGTAATGAGCGGTGGATAACAGATTCTCCAGACCAGGACTACAGACCTGCTCCCCCGCTGTGCCAGGGATGCCCCGCTGGTCCCATCTCTGCCCCAAGAGCCTCCCCCCGCAGTCCCTGGCAGGGAAGGGATTGCCCCACTGCCAGCGCACAGCAGGCCTATGTGTGACATGAGTTTGGGGGTCTCAACCCCGTCCCTAGGGGGATGGGTCCATGCTCTGACGGGCATTAGCTGACAGCCAAGGACTGGCCAAGAGTGCCCTCCCCGCTTTCTCAGGCAGGGCAAGGGGTGGAGTACAGAGTGATCTGCTGTGGGGCCCAGGCCCTCAGTCTCTGGGGCTGGCAGCACTGCCCCAGTGATGAACCTCCCCCAAGGGCAGGGAGCAGCTGCCGGGTCCAAAGCATCCCAGCAAACACTGGCCATTTGGCACCAGCCAGGGGAAAGTCTCGCACACAGGCCATTCTGGATCAGAAGCGTGTGTGGGGAGATGGGAGCTGAACACGGACCCCTTTCCAAACTCCCAGCAGCCCCCAGGGCCTCGTCCCTGCGATCCCTCTAACGCCATGGGCACAGGGTCCCTCAGCCAGCACCCCCATAGGGCCCAACAGTGGGGAACCCAGCCTCTTACCTGGCTGCTACCTCCCATGGCCTTGACGCTGGCCCCAGTTCAGACCAGTTCCCCCACTCTGCAGGGCACTGGAGAAGCCTCCACTGGCAGCTTTGCCGCTGGCACTCTGTGGCAGCTCCTGCCGAGGCCCCAGGGCCCACGCAGGGCAGCGCTGCCCTCCCAGGGGGCTCGTTAGCCAGGGCCATGCAGAAGCCTGGGTCCCAAAAGCCAACCATGGCTCCCCAGCCAGGAGCAGGTTTCCTTGACACCTGGGTACCCCAGGGGGCCAGATCCTAAAGAGCAGGAGGGGAAGATGCAGAAAGAGGAGAGCTGTGCACGGGGCCATGGAGCGGGGGGAAGGGACAGAGAGACGTTTAAATCAGAGGGGCGGAGGGCGCGCCCCATCTTCCTCAGAGCCCTGGGCTGGCTTGTGCCCCGTGGCACCAGGGGTGGAGGCTGGAAAGTGACTTGCCTTGCCCCAGAGTGCCAAGGCCACTGGCTGTACCGGCGAGGCCGTGCGGCTGCAGGAAACGCCCCCCCCTCCCCTCGAGCCGGGCTCCGTGGGGCCAGGATTCAGGCCTGGGGAGCTTTGGGCCTTGTGGAGGGGACTCCAGCACTGGGGAAAGGGCCAGCTCGACTGCCCCAGAGCCCAAGGCTTGCGTCACACCCCCATCCCCCACGCCAACGGCCCTGCCCTGAAGGGACCCATCTAGGTGCAGAGCGGAGCTCAGGCTCTGTAGCCCCAGCGTGCCAGTCCCACAGCCGGCAGGCAACGCGGGTGCTGTCCCAACAGGAACTGGACTGAGCCCCTCTCCACAGCCACCACCCACTGTCAGACACTGCTTCCCTGGGACAGATTCGAACCCGTGCCCCAGAGAGGAGAGACGCCCCCTAGCCAGCCCAGAATATTATTATTCATCTTACATAGCACTGTCCAGCAAAACACTTCCCAAAGGAGGTCAGTGTCGTCATCCCCACTGTACACATGGGGAAACTGAGGCAGAGGGAAGGGAAGGGATTTGCTCAAGGTCACCCAGTGGCAGAGCCAGCCATAGACCTCCAGTCTGCTGCATCCCAGTTCAGTGCTTTACCCACTAGGCCACACTGCCTCTCTTGACTCTGTGGCCATAGCTCGGGAGCGACTTTCCCTCCACGCACTGCCAGGGGGAGCCATGAGATGTTTAGTATTGTCTGTCCCAAGTGTGGGGAGGCACGAGCCACCCCGGGTCCCACACAGGTGCCTCTGTCCACATGGCACGAAGGCCGAGCGGGCCCATCAGCTTTGGTGCCCCTCCTGCGTCCCAACATTCAGAAGTCACTAGTCAGGCCTCAAAATCATGAGATTTGCTTAAAAAAATCACAAGATTTTAATATTTGTTTGCATTCTGGCATGGCTGTGTTTGGGAGGTGCGAGGTCTGGGGCTTCTCCTCCACGCCGAGGGTGGGCACTTTATCTAACGAAAGCGAAGATTCTTCATTACTGATCCCATTCCAACTCACCCCCCCACCCACTGCTGGGCTCACCATGCAATGATGGGCGTTGGCAACGCTGGCCGTTTAAGGGTTAAAGTGTGAGAGGGTGTTGCTCTACCCTGGCACTAGAAGGGCAGCAGGAAGAGCAGCAGCCCCACAATTGAGCTGCCTTGGAAATTTAGGGGGGTGTGTGGAACCCTTATGTTTTCACCCCTTGCAAAAAATTTTCAAAAGCCAAAAATGTACGTGTGTGTGTGTGTGTGTGTGGTTTTTTTCATCCCCTCCCATCCACTTTCCAGTGGCAAATGAGAAAAGGACAAAGGGCAGAGAAATGGGGGAGGGAGGGGTAATTTTTCAAAGGCTGTTTTTAAATTGCTCATCAAAAACCTGAAATGTTTAGAAAGAAGCAAATTTTTTCTACAACACTGTCAAGAAAAAGGCCAATTTACCAACAAAAAAGCTCAGGCTTTAATTAAAAGAGGAGCAAAAGAAGCAGGGTTGAAAGAGGTACAGAATATAATGAAAGGAGGAGGGTGCTCCTATTTGCCCCCCTTTCACCTTCCCCAGTGTTGCAAGAGCAATGGGACGCTCTGTGAAAGCAAATGTCAAGGGAAGTTACATAATTAGCCAGGGGAACTCACTGCCACTAGATGTCACTGACATTGCGAGCCGGGCAGGATTCAGACAAGGATGGTAGGGGGTGGGGGAGCAAGGGTGTCAGGACAGAATTTAGAAAAGAGGGCACAAGGCCACTGCTGACTGTCAGGATGAAGGGGATATGCCCCCCTTCCCCCCTCCCCCGACTGGTTATGTCATCATTAGCCACTAGGAGGGGGTTCTTGCACCTTCCTCTGAAGTAGCTGGTGCTGGGGTGGCTGGCCCCATTGATCTGAATTGGGGAAGGAGGCAGCAGGGAGAGGGCGGGGTACTGGGCTAGATGGGCCCTGTGACGCTAGCAGACCAGGTGCCAGCTCATGCCCAGGCCCTTAGGCCTCACTGAACACGGACAAATGCAGAGCTTGACCCAGCCTGTGTGTTAGCCGTGTGAAAACAGCTGCTGATCAGCGTGTGTGGAGTGTTTCGACTTGTGGAATTGCTTGCAGGATTGATCTCTCCCATAACCTCTGTAGCCCGTGGTATAAAGTTAGAATGAATGTTTGCATCGTAAACCTCTGTAACTGCTCTACACCACTGAGTTTGCAAGGCAGCTTACGTCCATCTAACACTGCGTCTACACTAAAATTTGGCTCCCGCTGATGTAACTGACCTGCTTTGCCGACTTAATCATGCCACCGCCCCCAGTCAGCGTAGTTAGGTCAATGCAGTGTCAGTGTACATACTGCGTTGCTTACATCGACTGTCCCGCAATGCCCCACACTGACAGTACAATCGATACCACACACCACAGACACAAGGAGCCAGGTGTACGCACACACAAGTGCTGTAACTACTGTGGCGGCTGCACGCAGGGCGATTTGATTTTGTAGTGTAGCCATGGCCTGTGTAACTCCCCCAACAGGGGAGAAGCATGAATTAGTGGAAAGTGCTGGGCCTGCCCATTGAAACCAAACGAGCCATTGCGAAACATCCTTACTGATTGCCTCTGTTGTTAGATATTTCACTGCGTGTGTGTGTGTTCTCCCTGTGTGCTGCCCCAGCTCTGCGCAGACAGACAGCACAGCAGACCTTGAGTGAACCGCCCAATGACCACAAGATCCGTTAAGGGACGAAGGCACCTGGCCAGGTTTATTGTTGACAAGGAATGGTAATAGCACCTGGCAGACTCTACGAGGATACTAAGACATGTACGCCTGTGACAATGGACGCAGCTCAGTGAATGGCGGGACTTTCCATTTCCCCCTTGGCTGGACCAACACATTCTCTCAGAGATACCCTGATACAAACAAGCTGCCCCTCTGACTTAGATACTGCCCTCTGAACTGGCTAGTTATTGTCCACTTTTTTGTACATGTTGGTTTGATTAAAACATTTGTATTTATTACGTTGCTATTTGACCTTATCTTTTAGGAGGGCTCAGTGTGTTCCTGTTATCCTTGGAGAATGTTTTTGTGCCCTTCTTGATATTGTGGTTTTTGTACCACGCTTCTGGAATGTGTTGGTGTGAGTCCTTTGTGCCGAGCACTGTCCAGGACTGCGCGTTTCTGCACGATCAGCGCTGGGCTGGCCAGATTCTGGGAACGTGCAAGTGGGCAGGGCCTGACGTTTGCTCACAGCAGGGAGAGGGGATACTGGGCTGGATGGGCCCTGTAGGAACCAGCCAGGCTGAGTTTCCTGCAGGGCAGAGGGAGGTGAGTGGGCCTCGTTAGATGCAGCCTGGGGAGCTGGCTGTGGTGAGGGGGGTCTCGGGCTTTGGGGGGGTTCTCTCCAACAGGCTGTCTCTGTGACTGATGCTGATCCCACCACGCTGCCCCCTTCTTAAAGCCCAGCCCAGCCCGGCCCAGCCCAGCAGCTGGAGCCCACCCAGTAATTAGGAAATGTGATTTAATTTCAGGCAACGAAATGCCAGGAAAGTGGCGGGTGAGCCGGCTTTGGGCTGCGCAGTAAGATGATAAGCAGCATCACACGGGCTGGTTGCATAATTGTGAACTTGGCTCAGGCCGGTCGCCTTCCCCACCCCCCACCCAGCCCTGGAGGTTGGGGGCCGACTCTGGGGAGGGCTGGGGGACGAGATGCTGGGTCCCTGCCCGGGAGAAGGGGTGTACGCTGGGCATCATTCTGGGATCGCTCAGACCCCAGCATGGCCAGGCCCAGGGCAGGGGGGCACCGGGCTGCAGTCCATACCCACAAGGGATGGGCAGGTTGGGGACAGGGCTAGCTCAGCCTGGGTTTGGTGAACTCCGATCTTTAGACAATATTTCCTCTAGGGCCAATTGGATGCACCCGTGCTGCCTACAGGGGGCACTGCCGCTGCATGGGGGTATCACCCACCCGCACCTCCTGCCTCCCACTTCCCCACCCCAAATCACGCCCTGGCCCCTCAACCCATGCACTGTATACAGCTTGCAGTTACTGTAAACCTCTCCCCCTCCCTGCTACCCCCATTGCCTCCCCCCAGCCCTGCTGTAAGCCCCCCAAGTCACCCCGCTCTGTCCCAAACAATCTCCCTCCAGCAGGGTCTGCATGCAGGTCTCTGCAGGATGAGCTCTTCTGCAAGCCTGGTGCAGCTTCACCTGTCCCTGGGTCCCAGCTCCGCCCTAGTCATGATCCCCCCATTCCAGGCCCAAAGGTCTTGGGGGCCCTGGCACAGCTGACACTGGGAGCTTATGCTCAAATAAATTGGTTAGTCTCTAAGGTGCCACAAGTACTTCGTTTCTTTTTCCTAACCCAAATGTATCCCATTGGCTACAGGGAGTTCCAAGCTGGGACAAGTTCACCTTGATGTCTTTCTCCAGCAGGCGGATGGTTGCAGAATCTCTCCTGGGTTGCAGAATCGCTCCTAGCCAGGGCTGGCTTTGATGCAGCAGCCTGGGGACGGTGCCCCATCCTAGCTGGGCAGGGCTCATGCCCTCCTTGCCTGGCCAATCCCATCGGGCTCCCCTTGAATATGTCCAGGACGCGATGGCTGCAGCCCTGCAGCCGCTGTACAGCCATGGGCACAGTAGGCCTGTGTGTGGGTGTTCGTCTGGCTCCAGGGCTGGGGAGGGAGGAGGAGACCCGGGAAAGAGCAGCAGCAAGCCGTTCGCTGAGTAGACGGGACTGGGCTGGCAGCTCCAGGCACGTTCCCAGCTCCGCGGAGAGGGACGTCAAGGCTGGCTGGACTGGGTATGCGCTTCCCTCCAAGCCAGGCTCCGGGCAAAGCGTTGGTGACTGGGAGACCCAGTGTGTGTGTGATTACCCCAAACCTTCCTGCAGGTGCCGGGGGACTGGGTAGCACCTGGGAAGACCATGGAGGTGTTTCCTTTGGGCCAGCTCCATCCTGGCCAGGCTCCAAGCTCAGCGCTCCCCTGCCAGCCTCGTGAAGGGTCCTGGAGGAGCCAGAACACAGGGCAGGGGAGGAGAATGTAACCCTGCCGTGGGGCTGGGGCTGCTTTGCAGCCGAGGGCGGTGGGGGGCTGCGTGGGTGCTCCCACATGGGCACAGCTGCCTGTCAGGGGACGGACGGCTGGGCCTGCACAAGGGGGCCTGTGTTTATAGCTGGCGCAGACACAAGCGCTAGCCCCGCACAGCAGCTCGTGAGGATCTGACGGGCTCCATCCCCAGCCGCGCCCTGACGTGGCCCAGCTCTGTGCCTCAGTTTCCCCCTCTGTAGAACGGGAGGATAGCGACACCAACCCTCCGGCTGTCCCGCTGCAAGACTGGGCCCTTGGTGGCATGGTTCTGGAGGATAGCTTCATGCAGCCAGGGAAGGCTGGCATCAAGCTGTCTGTGTTTTCAAAGGCCCTCCAGCTCCCTCCCCTCCCCCTGCACTCTGGTGCGGATTACAGGGATCCCGTGGCTGTTGTTGATTGGGAACGCTTCCCAGCCGCTGCTCCAGGCCCAGAACACGGTGTGTTCGCTTTCAAACCTCGCACTATATCTGTTAGCCTTTTACAAGGCCAAGACAAGAGCTGGGGACGCAGCCAGGGCTGGAGCTCTTCTCCATGTTCCTTTCCCGGTGTGCCAACCAGACGGCTGCACCGTGCCACAGCCAGCAAGTTCCTTTCCCTTAACGCTCAGTGGAAACCCTTCCTGCTGCCTCTTGCCAGCCACGCCAGCGTCACATCCACAGACCCTGGTCGTCAGCGGGTGGGGATCAAACCTGGGGCCTCTGGAGCTTAGTGCATGAGCCTCTATTGCATGAGCTAAAAGCCCCCTGGCTGGTAGCGACGGCTGCAGAGCAGACTCATATTCTCTCTCTCTCGAGTGGTCTTGGTGCCACTCGATGGGACACAACACCACACCCAGAAGGTGCGTGGGTTACATCAGCTGGCAGAGGATTAACTTCATATCGAGCTTCAGATCCCCGTCTTGGGCTTTGATTGATTGGGGAGGGGAGTCCCCAGGCATGCTGGGGTGGCTGGGAGGAAATCGAAAGGAGCTGTTTGTGCTGAATTGCTCCCCCCCCCCGTCACCCCACATTCTCCATCACAAACCCCGGAGCAGCAGCAGCTTCCAGTACACTGGGCTCCCCACAGCTCCCATCGGGGCAGACCTCGGCTGGGGCAGTTTGTCCCAGCCCTGTCCAGGGGCACAGCACATTCTCCAGCCCCGTTCCTGGAGCCGTGGTCACTGACACGAGCAGTGGATCTGCCCCAGTGACTTCAGTGCAGCTGTGGGACTCAGCGCTGCAGAACAGGAGGCCCTAGGTCACTAGCAGCTGAAGCGCCAGGATGAACCCTGGGCCCGAAAGCCTCCCTGTATGACGTCCCCAACCGCTGTCCAGAGGAGAGCGCTTGCCCTGGCTCTGGGACTAGGGCTTTTAATCCGCTCCGGGTGGCTCCGTTCCCCAGTGGCGCAGGCTCGTTCCTACCAGAGGGGTTTATTGCAGTCTCTGTTTGCCTCCCGTTAACAGCAGGCGGGAGGGAGGCAGAAGCTAGGAATTGCACACCTGCCCCGCAAGGCAGGTCAGTCTTTCCCAGAGGCTTGGGGAGTGGCTCTGCTTTCACTTTGGCCTGTTTGCTCCACCTGACACTGTTGTGGGCCGGATGTAAACCAAGCTGGCTGGGTTTCAGCCCAACACTCATTGCAGGGCCTCTTGGCTAGGCACCAAGTCCCAGGGTTAAACAGGGCGCCCTGGGGCTCCCAGCTCCCTGCACAAACAGCAAAATCTCATACCCAGTGTGACGAAATGGGACTGTTCTTAATGTTTCCTCTGAATAGTGTGGGGGTGCCTCGGTTTCCCCTAGGCAGTTCTTAAGGATCTAGGTGGTGGGGTAAGGGTGTATGATAATTGCAGATCCCTAGAGGGCAGGTGTGTGCAGGGGTCTGGACACAGAGAATGGCCGACACCCTGTTTCCTGGCAACTGATGGCCTGGGCCCTTCCCCCCTGCAAGGTGAGAGCTAAAGGGTTGGAGAACAAAGGAATCAGGTGCCCTCCTGGCCGGGGAAAGGGACAAAGCCCAGAGGAGGAGGGGCTGGAGGGAGTTTCAGTTTGGGGCTGGCTGGGACATGGAGTGAAAGGCAGACGTGGTTGTCTGGCTCACTGCCCCCCAAAATGGACCCCCCCAGCTGAAGGGTCCGGTTCTCTGCACCTACAAGCTCTGTATTAGACCATGTTCCTGTCGTCTAATAAACCTTCTGTTTTACTGCGGGAAGCAGCGCGGGGCGAGGGATGTGCTGGCCACGGCTTCCTGCAGCCCCCGTTGGCCTGCAGTGGGGAACCGCGGCCAGTGGGATCCGCGATCGGCCAAACCTCAGATGCGGCAGGTAAAAAAACTGGCCTGGCCCGCCAGGGGGCTTACCCTGGGGGGCTGCGTGCCAAACGTTGCTGACCCCGGTGCTACAGCAATCTCCCGTACAGCAATGGCTGTTACAAGACAGCGTAATTTAGAACAACCCAGAGTCTAAAGCTCAGGTGTATTTGAGGATCTGGGCCAGTACTTGGCTGTTTCTATAGTAATGACCCCTGAGCAAGCAGTGTAATGTACATGCTTATCACTGAGCATGTCCAGAGGCTGCACGTCCATCAGAATGACTAGATGTCCTGATGTGTAATAAAAACACTTTGAGTCATAAAAAATCAACTCAGCCTACTTTAAAGGGCCTGATCCTTCTCTCCCTTACAGCATCTGAGCAGTAGGAGAATGGCTAATACGGGCCAGTATTCTAGTTGCTGTATTGTGTTATAAAACAACAACAAAAAAAATAGAAAAATAAAAAATACAAATTAATGTTTTGAATTAATTTAGGGAAAAGAATGTACAGCACAGTACAAGAATTTAAAACATTTAAAACATTCCTTTCTTTCTCTCCAGTATTATAGTCTCTCTTGTTCCAATTTTGGGTAGCGGGAGCGAGTAGTATAAGGGCCCTACCATCAATCGAACGTTAACCCCACCCCTTGGCCCCGTAAGCCCTGCACACGGGTCACTGGAAGTCCCACCTCATGGGAGTATTACTTCCAGGGTCAAGGCGGACACATGTCCGGAAGCAAGGTGTGTCATGTGACCCCTGTAAGAACTCCTCCCACTGTCCTCTGCTGATCAGGATGGATTTTGCCCCCACAGGAACGCCTCGAGAGAAGATTTGACCAATAAGGGGGAGTTCCAGGGTTTGTGTGACCCCTCTAAGAACTCCTCCCACTGCCCTCTACCAATCAGGAGGGTTTTCAGCCGCTGGGGACCACCCCGAGAGGAGATTTGTCCAACTGGGGGGAATTCTGGGGCGGGGTGACCCGTCAGGAAGTGGCTCGTGTGACCCCTCTAAGAACTCCTCCCACCACCCTCTACCAATCGCGATGGGTTTTGGCCACATTGGACAGCCCCAAAAGGAGATTCGACCAAAATAGGGTGGGTTCTGGGACGGGCTCAACCGCCCAGAAGAGGGTCGTGTGACCCCTCTAAGGACTCCTTCCAACACCCTCTGCCAATCAGAGTGCAGCACCATCACCTCATAAGTCCCAGCGCTGGGAAGAGGAGGCCATCTCTTACCAAGAAGACGTGGTTTAGAAATTGTGCAAAGGCTGAGAGGAAACGTGGACTCCTTTACCACCCTTGTGAGAACTTCAGACTTTGTTTTAGCCCCGAGGACCTTTGGAGTTGTGTGGAGAAAGCGCTACAGCAGCGACAGTTCTGAAGAGGATGAGAGAGAAGCCAAGGGGATTCCTCTGGCCCAGCCATTGATGGATATGCCAGAATCCGACCCTGAAGCCCAACCGCTCATGAGACACCCCGATGAGCATGGTGGCCTCTCATCATCCGCCACCCTGGAGGAGGAAGGCGATCATGGCTTGGGGGAGGCACTGGCAGACAAGGCGAATGGAAAAGACGTAGCTCAGGTAAATGAATGATTAAGAAGCGACGGTCGATGATTGGGTGTAATGGGGTTAGGAACCAGGGGTTGTGTAAATCTAAAAACAAGCAGTGGGAACTTACGCTTGTTTCTTGTCTAAAAATCTCTCGACAGCTTAACGATGCCTTTCTAGAGGACCAGGAGGCCCTGGACGGCGTTGCATCAAGCAGCGAAGGTGAACCAGGCCCGTTTTGGTTTTGCTCAACGCCGCTAGAAATTGTTGAAGATGACTCTGAGGAGGACGGCTAGGAGGAGTTTAGGAGGAGGCCTGGCATGGAACTCGCTGAGCCAGTGCCACGTCACGAGCGTAAAAATGTTATGCGGACTATTGTACGCGTTGCTGTTTATGCTGTTCTTCATCACTGTCTTAGGGAAAAGCTTTTTGAAAATTGTGAGGGCTGTGTCATAGATGCCCCAGCCCAATGGCACCATGACTGTGACTTGGACTTCAATGGCTAGACACTGCAAGTTCTGGGGCCTGTGTGCTGAGCTGTGTTTGGAAAGCTTATTGAACACTATTATTGCCATAGGTTATGTTATGCAACGTCTTTGCCTAACCCAAGAACATTTAGCGCAAGGGGTGACCTTGAGAAATGCTGTGCAATTCAGTGGAGACCCTGACCGTGTTTTAAAGAAAATGTCCAAACCGGAAGATGCCTGCTTACAGCGTTACATTGACCACCTGGTCCACACAAAAAGGGACAGAACCCTGCTTAAGAAAAAGACTATTTGTAAGAAATCTAAAAGGATTAATTGAGAGAATGATGAGGGGACAAACATGCAATATAAAACTTGGTCGCTGTACATTTTAAAAAATCGAATGAAAAGGGCTTTGTGATTATCTGTGTTTCTCTTAGAAGGTCTCTGGCCCTTAAGTGAGCAAAAAGTTTTAATGGAGCATCTGGGTTTGTTTTCAAGAAGCTGTATGATTTTTAAATTAAAAAAAATGGTTTGTGAGAACCTAGGTCTTGTGTCTTTGTGTAAAAGAGACCCATTTACAGCAAAAAGCTGTGAAGTGGGAGGGGAACAAATCCTAAAAATGTGTTTACAGTGTAACCCTTCTGCCCATCAGAGTTGGCCACAACAGGGGCTGGATTCAGTATCTAGAAGCTCCATTCCAGTAACACGATGCAAAAACGGGTCAAGCCCCCACCAATGGGGCACTGAAGCTCCCCTACAACAAGTTGAAATCACTGAATACTGTGTTAAGTAGTAGGGGGGCCTCAGAGCTGGGGCACCTTGAACCCAAAGTGAATTCAGCTTGCAGTCTGTAACCAAACTCCTAATAGAATCAAAATTACCTCTGACGTTACACAATGGAGAGAAAGTGCAATTGGTGTTTGAGGCCCTCAGAAGGGGGCTCACACCATTAGGCACAAACCTCCAAACTCTTTCAATTCACTGGCTTTTGGAATCCTTGTCCCTTGCCTAGCGAGTGCTACTTAGTTGATGGCGAGTCCCTCTGTCATAAAAGGCCAAGGACAGTTCCACTGTCCTTGATTCACATCATCAGGATAACAACACTTTATTCTTCCTGCCCCAAGAACAGAGAAACTAGGGATCCCACAGCAGCCAAAGTGACCATTTGGGCTCCTGTGGGCTCATGCTAGGTGGGGTGAGTGTCCTGTGCAAAGGAGATCAGCTCCTGAAGTCCTTTTCCACAACTCACCACCAGATGTCAGAGTAGAGCTCATCCTGCCTCTGCTTACAACAAGAAAACAAAACAGGGATGGTTCAGACATGTGTTTGAGTACAACAGAGTTGACTCATCCTGTTGAACTGAATGGTTTTAACCACACCCCCACTGAAGAGCGAAGGTAACTGTGATTCCTTACCCTTGTTGCTATAGGGATAAATTTGATGGGTGTGCACCCATAGTAAGGGAGGTGGGTGGGTGAGTTCGGATTAATATGAAATGAAATAAAACCTCAGGAATTCGCAGATGCTATTGGGCAGTTTAAATATAATCCCTGGAGTTGGTAGAGCACTATTGGACAGTGAAAATGACCCAGGAACTGGCAGAACTCTACTGGACAGTTTAAATATGACCCAGGAGTTGTTTGAATGCTATGGGTCACTCTTTCTAGCAATTCAAAGCCATTAAAAGTTTAAAATACTATATTTACCCAAAAAACCCAAAACAACCAACCAAAAAATCCCACCACACACACACACACACACACACACACACACACACACACACACACACACACACACACACACGTCTAACCCAAAACTGAAATGTTTGAAGGGTTCACAAATCTTCACCATGCTTTAGAACAAGCATTTGCTCGAAAGAGAAATTTTTAAAAGCTGTGGGTGCTTATTATGGTTGTGATACAACCATTTTATTTCAACCCCCCACCCCAAACTTTAAGCATGAAAGAAACATGTTTAAAAAACAAGCCCCAAAGACATTTACTGAGATCTGCAAAGGGTCCCCACTTGGAAATGGGTACAGTTACATTACGGATTGGTGATTTACTGTTTAATACTATAAGAAGGCCCTACAGAAAAATGTATTTTAACTAAAAGGAAAAAAATGTGGCCAAAAGCAGCTCGGTTGTGCAGACAGCTTAATTTGTTGGATCATACTAAAGAAGTTCTGTATTAAAATCACAAATGAGTTTGATTCCCCATAGTTTAAATTCCAGGGTATTACTAATTAAGAGGTCTCTTGAGTTTTGGTACTGTTTCTCTCCCTTGCCCTGTGAAAGTTGCAAGCTGCTAATTGTGTTAGTACATCCTAGACGGAGTCTGTTCTCAAAGCAATACTTTGTAACAACAGAAACAGCACACAGAGACTCCCCGCCCTTTTGTTGTATTTATCTGGCTTTGTTAACGATTGTGCTTTAAAATAGAGATAGAGGATGTACGTGGATGGATGCTTGGTGTGGATAATAACTGAATGATCAGGGAGGTGCCAGCCTAAGAATCCAGTGTCCGTCGGCCAAAGAAGGCGTCAACCAGAGGACCCCCGGAGGGCAGACTGGAATCCACCCAACAGCCTCAAGGATGGGAGAACCGAAGAACAAGACGGAGCCGTCAGGAATGTGCCATCTGCTGATTGATTCAGCAACAGCATGATGAAGCAATTCCCATAGACTGGCATAGGAATAAATTCCTATAAAAAGGGACTCTAGAAATGGAAAGCTTTGGGGTCTGATTCTGCAAACCAACTTCCAGGAGCGTCAGATGTGCATCTGACAAGGCCCTGCTCCCTCCTCGTCTCCAGGCCACCTGGCCAGTGGCTTGGCATGAGCAACTCTAAGGCTGGTAACTCTGATAACAACCTTGCAGAACCTCTGTGTGTGTGTGTGTGTGTGTATGAATGAATGTGTGAATAAATATGAAATTGAATGGAATGTTATAGCTATAACTAACTGCTTACTATGATTCTTTCTGTATTCACAATAAATGTGGCATTTTGCCTTTTCCCTTTTAATAAGATCCTGCTGGCTTTTATTTTATTGGTATAACAAATTCCCCCACCCCAGATCACAAAAGGGAATGTTAGGGAGGGGTGCCTAACGTCCTGAAGTAGCTATTATTTGAGAGTTGTAGCGATCAAACCAACCTGCTAGCTCCTATTTTGAAGTCTGTTTGAAACAAAGGCTTAGGATGGTGTAAAAACCTCAGGTATTTTGGAGACTCTTTCAACAGAAACTCTCTTGAATGGCTGCTGGACTGCAAAAGGAGCCATGCTCCCTGTTTTTAACTCTGAAAATATATATTCTATTCTATCACTCGTTGGCCATGCTGTCTTAGTAAATAATGGTGCCTATGTTTCTTGCAGTGTGATCTGTTTAGCATGGAACCAGTCACTGTAAACTGCATTTCATCACCGGGCCAAGGTAAAAACCATTTTAACTGGAGTTTTGCTTAATAACTTCAGGTATTACACAGGTTGGATAGGGATTTGGGGGTAATACTAACTAACATTTTTGCTTGTTCTTTAATCCAAAGGCCCAAACACACATGGGGGTGGGGTGGGGGGGGCATAACTTTCTGCAATTGGCTTTTAAATGCATGTGGGTTTATTGAAAAGTATTTTGTTGCAAACTGTGTTTTAAACTCTCTCTCTCTCTCTCTCTCTCTCTCTGTAAAAAAATAGGTGGTTTTTTTTAAAGTATATGGCTGCAAACTGATGGTAATGGTGTGTTTCAAACTAACAGGGTGTTTTTTTACTGTGCAAAATGTGTTTTAAACTGGATTTTAAAAGTTGATTTTAAAAGAGATGCCCTCGACTGGAGGCTCTCAAACTGGCATGTCTGAAAATGGGGAGGTGGAATCAGACTCTCACACAGTCTGGTTTAGAAAATTCCCCAGAGGGCTCTCTAGAATAATGGGTCCCCATCTCCTCCCGATGACCCTCACGGAAGCGCCTCAGAGTCTGACTCTCAAATAGCATCTGATGTAGATGGTCCCGTAGAGGAACCCCCAAGTAACCCTGAAAATGCAGAGGTGTGTATGGAGAGAGTGAGAAGTTGGCAACGTGAATTACCTAGATTTGGGGGGGTCGGTGTATTGTGAGGAATTTCATTTTGTCAAGCTTGAGCGAATAAATTCAGCTCAGCAGGTTGTTGAAGCCATACAAAGGGGGATACAGTTAGTTCTCCATGACGTTAATGGTAGGGTGGGCCCTGATGATTATGTTCAGTTACATTTAGAGAGCCGTAATTTAACTAACCCGTTGTTTTCGGTCTGAAGAACTAGGGATGAGCTGTCTGCTGAGGATTTCGTCAATCAGACCTCAAAGCTGCCACAGAGCAATAGAGTTGCATGTCAATGGGACATTGCACCTCGTTGTGACAGTTGTAAAAAAACAGGGGTGGAGGCCGCTCATAGAGTTTTAAATTCTATCCTCAGTAGTCAAATCATCCATAAAAAAGAGACAATGTTTAGTAGACCTGACTTACACGGCTACCAATCTGTGTTTTGCGCGTGGGCTCTTGGCCGTCATGTCTGACCATAAACCTACGGACGCGGAATCGTTAGCGGGGGGATGAGAAAGTTGCATGAGAAACTGGGCTGGTCAGATCAAAAGAAGATTATGCTCAGTGACGTAGTAATGTCTGAACAGCATTTAGGAGTCAACATACAGGTGGTGCTGTATGCGGCGAAAGGGGCTTTTTTTAAATGGGGGGGGCAGTTTACCCCAAGACTTATTTCATCCTGTTGCACGATGAGCATTACTATGGGGTTCTGGTTGTGAAAAAGTTGTTCGGAGCAAAAAATTATGGTGAGTTTTGCCCCACGGTGCACAGTCCCGGCCACTCTTGCAGGTCCAGCTGCTGCCTCTGCTTGAGCGTAACATGCTCAGACAGCGTGGACGTGCAGCTGAGGTGTCCTCGCTGTAGACTGTATTGTCAGTCCAGAGAGCGTTTAGACAGACACATTGACTGGGCATCAACAGAACAAGTTGAATGCCTGTCTAAAACGTTGTGCGATAAGGGTCAGTCTTACGTGGACAAGCGGCACAGGTGTAAAGGGAGGCGCTGTAAGCAGGGTCAGGGTTTGATCGCTGGTGATGTAGACGGTCACCTCGGTTTTATGGACAGCCTTAGAAAGCCCGAATCCTCAGAAAAGTGTATTTGTTATGATTCCGAATACACACAGGAGACTGGGTTGCACACTCCCAATTACATTTTTGCTTTGTCCCTCAAGCCGGAAAAGTCCTGGGAATTTAAGGGTGATGAGTGTCTTTCTATGTTTGTTCAGACCTTTATTGGCAAAGAGTTCCGGGTCTACACGTTCCAGGCGCACAATTCCAAAGGTTACGATGCATACTTCATCATTAGACAGTTACTGAAGGAAAAGATGTGCCTAGAACTGATCACTCAGGGTAGTAAACTAATGTGTGTGGAAGTTAAGGCCCTGGGCATTCGTTTTCTAGACTCTTTAAACTTCTTGCCCATGAAGCTTGGTAAGCTCCCGCAGGTGATGGGGTTTGAAGGGTGCAAAGGGTATTTTCCACATTTTTTGAACACTTTCGAAAATCAAAATGACGTGCGGCCTATGCCCTATGTGTGGAGCACTATGGTGTAGAAAGCATGATGCCCAGGGAAAAAGCAGAGTTTCTCGACTGCTAGCAGGCCCACAGGGAGGAGAATTTGACTTGCAGAAAGAGCTTGTGTATTACTGTCAGCAGGATGTCAAAATTTTGAGACAGCCTTGTATCCTATACAGAAAAGAGATTATGAAAATGATGGAGAAGGGAGATCTACTAGAGAGAGAACCTGGTAAATTCACCGAGATAAAACTGTGTATAGATCCATTCTGGTATATAGCACTGTCATCTGTCTGCATGGCTGTGTACAGGTTTATGTTTCTGGAGCCTAACATGGTAGCTCTTCTCCCTCCAGACAATGATGACAGGCAGAAAAAGATATTCGACCCCATCTGTTCAGTGGCTGTTGTATACCTCTCACAAAGAAACTATACAAATACGGCATGCTTTACAGGGTGGGGAACTAGAGGTAGGTTCCTACTCTTTAGAGGGTTATGCCAGTATTGACAGGGTACACGCAGCCTTAGAGTTTAACGGGTGTTCTTTTCCACGCTTGTGCCACCTGTCATTGTGAAAAAGCACAAAACCCTATGACGGGGACAACTTTTGGGTTTCTTTATTACAAGACGCAGCTCAAGACCGACTATCTGAAACCACTTGGTTTTGTAGTGAGGACTCTTTGGGAGCAAGAGTGGGAAGTGAGGAAAGAAACAGACAGGGAGCTTGCAGGTATTTAAAATGAGCCCAGTTGCCCTAGCCTCTCGTGCCTAGGGAGGCTCTTTTTGGGGGGAGGACAAACGCTATCCGCCTATATTACAAACTTAACTCCGGGGAAGAAATCCACTATTATGATTTTACCAGCTTCTACCCTTTTGTAAAGAAAACCAAAGAATACCCTATCGGACACCCCGATAGAGTTTATGACAAATTTGGACCCCTTGCAAATTATTTTGGAATTGCAAAAGTTAAAGAGTACCCCACACAAGGCTTCTTTTTCCCATTGTTACCTGTCAGAGTGGGTGGCAAACTTATGTTCCCGATATGCCGAACCTGTGCGGAAACCGAGCAGCGGGAGATATGCATCCATACTGACGAGGAGAGGGCCATCCTGGGGACTTGGTGCACGGTGGAATTGAACGTGGCCATAGCGAAGGGGTACGCGGTGGCAAAAATATATGAAATCTGGCTTTTTAATGAAAAATCTGATGAACTCTTTTCAGAGTACATCAAATGACACCTCCGCCAGAAACAAGAGGCTTCAGGGTATCCCAGCTGGTGCACAGACAAAGAAAAACAAAATAAGTACATGAACTATTTCTACCAGAAAGAAGGCGTGCGTTTGTGCCAACACGAGATCAGGTTTAACCCCGCTAAACGCCAAATCGCTAAACTCTTTCTAAATTCCCTCACGAGCGAGATCCCGCCAGATCAACACATCACCGAGTTTGTGTCGGCAGGCCTGAAAACATACGGGTATAAGCTGTCGGGAGGAAAGGCCTGTATGAAAGTCAAAGGTATTACCCTGAACTTGGCAAACTGTCAAAAGATCAACTTTGACAGTTTGAAAGATCTAGTCCTGGACTATTGCACGGGCCTGCGAGAAAACACCTCAAAAAAGAGAGAGGTGCAGCAGCCCTCTATCGTAAGGAACAAAAATCAGTGGTAAATAGAGACCAAAACCCTTAAGAAAACACAGAAAGTCATTTACAACAAGAGGGTCCTAGGAGAAGGGTTTAAAACCCTGCCCTATGGATTTTAAAATGGGTACGAGGTGGAAACACCCCTTTTCTGCAATTCTCGCGGGGCCTAGCAACTCTGGGAAAAGTTACTTTATGAAAAATGTGTTGGATAATGCCAAACGAAACATTGTCTGTTATGCCTGAGAATATTGGATAACATGGCTAGAAAAAGCATTGCAAGATACACATGTCTGGGCTTGTTGAAACACATTTTGAGCAAGGCTAGGCATGCCCAAGAATTTAAATGTATTTTTTACAAAGTTCATCACCATCCGGTCGTTTTGCACTAAGTCGTTAGAATACAATTTTAAAATCCGGTCACAAGATAAACCCTTGCTCCGATGATGTAAGAAAAACACTCAGTGATAGCCGCAGGCGACAGAGCGGGGGTCTTGTAATTATCTATTGTGAAACACAATGCCTGTGGCATTTTTGTTTAAAAATTTCACAATGCTTTTAGGAAACAACATGCTCTTCGGGGGGTGCCCGTATGAGTCTAAAAACTCTCCACAGTTACGCTCCGCCAGACACAAGGCAAGCCAGTGTTCACCAGGTTGGTTGTGTGGATGTGCGATACAAACCTAGGAGGGCCTTTGAAAACACAGACAGCTTGATGCCAGCCTTCCCTGGCTGCATGAAGCTATCCTCCAGAACCATGCCACCAAGGGCCCAGTCCTGCAGCGGGACAGCCGGAGGGTTGGTGTCGCTATCCTCCCGTTCTACAGAGGGGGAAACTGAGGCACAGAGCTGGGCCACGTCAGGGCGCGGCTGGGGATGGAGCCCGTCAGATCCTCACGAGCTGCTGTGTGGCGCTAGCGCTTGTGTCTGCGCCAGCTATAAACACAGGCCCCCTTGTGCGGGCCCAGCCGTCCATCCCCTGACGGGCAGCAGTGCCCATGCGGGAGCACCCACGCAGCCCCCCACCGCCCTCGGCTGCAAAGGAGCCCCAGCCCCACGGCAGGGTTACGTTCTCCTCCCCTGCCCTGTGTTCTGGCTCCTCCAGGACCCTTCACGAGGCTGGCAGGGGAGCGCTGAGCTTGGAGCCTGGCCAGGCTGGAGCTGGCCCAAAGGAAACACCTCCATGGTCTTCCCAGGTGCTACCCAGTCCCCTGGCGCCTGCAGGAAGGTTTGGGGTAATCACACACACGCTGGGTCTCCCAGTCACCAACGCTTTGCCCGGAGCCTGGCTCGGAGGGAAGCGCAGACCCAGTCCAGCCAGCCTTGACATCCCTCTCCGCGGAGCTGGGAACGTGCCTGGAGCTGGTGAGGGCCTCATCTGGAGTATTGCGTCCAGTTTTGGGCCCCCACTACAGAAAGGATGCGGACAAATTGGAGAGAGTCCAACGGAGGGCAATGAAAATGAATAGGGAGCTGGGGCACGTGACTTATGGGGAGAGGCTGAGGGAACTGTGGTTATTTTGTCTGCAGAAGAGAAGAGTGAGGGGGGATTTGATAGCTGTCATGGAGTCCCTGGGCGATGCTCTGGAACTGCTCCCCATGAAGCCAGTCAGGACTCTGGGGAAGTCTCCTGTCTGTGAGCAGACTGTCTGCAGACACACAGCTCACACAGCTTCCTGGGTCTGACCTCGGAGCATTCAGCATCCTCTGCCCCTCCGTTCGCTTCCCACAGCGAGTCCGCTCAGGCAGGGCTCCTGGGGAAGCCAGAGGGTCCTGCACCGCCAACTTCGCAGTCCGATGTGACTCTCAGCCAGCCAGTGAAACAGAGGTTTATTAAACGACAGGAACATGGTCTAAAACAGAGCTTGTAGGTGCAGAGAACAGGACCCCTGAGCTGGGTCCATTTGGGGGGGCAGTGAGCCAGACAACCACGTCTGCCCTTCACTCCATGTCCCAGTCAGCCCCAAACTGAAACTCCCTCCAGCCCCTCCTCCTCTGGGCTTTGTTCCTTTCCCCGGCCAGGAGGTCACCTGATTCCCTTGTTCTCCAACCCTTTAGCTCTCACCTTGCAGGGGGAGGGGCCCAGGCCATCAGTGGCCAGGAAACAGGGTGTCGGCCATTCTCTGTGTCCAGACTCCTGCACACACCTGCCCTCTAGGGCTCTGCAGTGATCATACACCCTTCTCCCACCACCTAGATACTTAAGAACTGCATAGGAGAAACTGAGGCACCCCCACACTATTCAGAGGAAACATTAAGAACAGTCCCACTTCATCACATCAGCGCCCCCCCAACTTGTCTAGGATTTTATCGTTGGTAGGCATCGGACACGGTGATGGCACTGAACTTCCCATATCCACACAGAACCGGATCGATCTGCCCTTCTTGGGGACCAGCACCATGGGAGAGGCCCAGGGGCTGGAGGACGGCTGGATCACCCTTAAAACCAGCATGTCTCCAACCTCTCTCTCCAGGTCCTGGGCTGTTTTCCTAGTGACCCTGAATGGAGAACACCTGATGGGAAGATTGGCTCCCGTCTCCACCCGGTGAACAGCCAGGTTAGTGAGCCCAGGCCGGCTGGAGAACAGCTGCCGGTATGAATGCAGCACCTCTCTGATCTCTGCCTGCTGGGCAGGGAGGGGTCAGCCCCCACCTCAGGGAGGAGTCCCACCAGGGGATCCTCTCCCTTCTCCTCCCACTGCCCACACCCAGCCAGCCCCAACTTCTCCCTGTCCCAGTATGGCTTCATCATCTTGACATGGTGCACCCGGTGGCGGTGTGCCCGGATGGACAGTTCCACGATATATTTCACTTCATTTACCTGTCTGATGACCTTGAAGGGGCCGTCCCAGGCAGCTTGCAGCTTGTGCTTCCTCATGGGGATGAGACGCATCCCCTGGTCCCTGGTAGCCTAGAAGCAGGCACGTGCTGAGCGGTTGTACCAGACCTTCTACTTCCTCTGTGCCCTGGCTAGGTTTCCCCTGGCCAAGCCCATGAGCTCCACGAGCTTTTCCAGAAAGGTCAGAACATACTCCATCGGGGGAGGCCTTCCCCCCGCACTCGTCCTTCATCAAGTCGAGGGGTCCCCTCACCCTCCTCCTATTTCTGAAAGGGGAAAACCCTGTGGATTCCTGGGGCACTTCCCTGTATGGGAACAGCAGGTGGGGTAAATACTTCTCCCACTCCTGTGGGTGCTGGTCCAGAAAGGTTTTCAGCATCATCTTTAGGGTCCCATTGAACCTCTCCCCCAGCCCGTTGGACTGAGGGTGACACGCCGAGGCCCAGGTGTGTCAGACCCCACACTTCTCCCACAAGCACTGGAGCAGGGCTGACATGAACTTGGACCTCTGGTCTGTAAGGACCTCCTTGGGGAACCCACTCTGCTAAAAATGGTGAGCAGCGCGTCTGCCACGGTGTCTGCCTCCATAGAGGACATGGCCACTGCCTCGGGTAGCGCACAGCGAAATCTACCCCCACCAGAATGTATTTCTTCCCCGACCGGGTTGCCCTGCTGAGGGGCCCCACTATGTCCATGGCCACCCTCTGGAAAGGCTCCTCTATGATGGGCAGAGGTCTTAGAGCTGCTTTACACTTATCCTGGGCCTTCCCCCCCTCTGGCAGGAGTCCCAGGCCCTGCAATGCTGTTGGACGGCATCAAAGGCCCCGGGCCAGTAAAAGTTCTGCAGCAGCCTCTGCCTGGTGCGCCAGATGCCCTGTAAGGGGGATATTGTGGGCCAAGTCCAACAGTCTGTGGTGGTACCTCTGGGGGAGGACCACCAATTGCCTCCTGGCTTTCCAAGGTTCAAAGTTGGCCCTGAACCAGCCCATTCCCGGTACAGGAATCCCTTCTCCCACAGGAATCTCTCCCGGCGGTCCTCCCCCTGGGGTCCTGCACCATTGTGGCCAGCAAGGGCCTTCAGCTTCTCTAAGGAGGGATCCTCCTGCAGCTTCATCTGGAATTCGGCTGCTGGGTTTGAGGGGACAGCCCTGGTTGGCGGTGCCTCAGTTTCCCCACCTTGGGACAGAGGCTCTGGCCCAGCACAGTCAAGCCCTACCCTCGTGCTTTGGTGTGTCCCCCGACCCCAGCATAGCCCTATCGACTGCGGCCCCCTGGACCCGCGGTGCCCCCTCTCGGTGGGCTTCCGCCCAGTTGACACCCCGCGGGTTCTGCTTGGCTGCCATTTCCTCCATCTTCAGGCATTGAGACACCTTGTGTCCTTTTTGGCCACAGTAATTACATTTCAGTTCCCTCAAGTCCCACGGGGGTCGGCCTGCTCGAGCCTTCAGGGGCACCTGTGAGTTGGGCTTCCTGGAGTCCCACCCTGGAGAGGTTTCTGTGTGACTCCCCTTCTGAGTCCCTGATGTGGGTCTCCCTCCTGCCCCCTATCTGCTGTTCACAAACTCATCCACTAGTGCCCCTGCACTGCCCAGATCTTTAGGCTTCCAGTCCACTAACCACACCTTAAAGTCTGGAGGGCAGATGTCATACAGCTGCCCCAACCCCACCAGGTTACACACCTCCTCTGCGGTAGTGGCCCCTGTGCCCTTCCCCCAGCTACGGAGATATTCCCCCAGCAGATTGGTGACCTCCTTGTAAGTGACACCTGGGGTCTTGCGTACACCCCGGAATTGATTCCTGTACGCCTCGGGGGTCAGTTCAAATGTCAGCAGCAAAGCCTGTTTGAACAGGTCATAGTCCCCCATCTCAATACCATCCATTTGGCTGAATGGCTCTATGGCCTTGGGATCCAGCAGGGGGGTCAGATAGTGTCATAACCATACAGCTCAGTGTAGCCTAGAATTCCTCCTTACCTAGTGTTGGCCCATTCCCAGCTTCTGGCAAACAGAGGCTAGGTACACTTCAGAGCTTGGTTTTGCATCCCTGCTCATCCTGACTAATTCATGAACTTATCTAGTTCTTTTTTAAACCCTGTTATAGTCTTGGCTTTCACAACTTCCTCTGGCAAGGAGTTCTACAGGTTGACTGTGCATTGTGTGAAGAAATACTTCCTTTTGTTTGTTTTAAACCTGTTGCCTATTAATTTCATTTGATGACCTCTAGTTCTTGTGTTATGAGAAGCAGAAATAACACTTCCTTATTTACTTTCACCCCCTTAGTCATCTCTTTTCTAAGCTGAAAAGTCCCAGTCTTCTCTCTTCTTATAAGGAAGCTGTTCCATACCCCTAATAATTTTTGTTGCCCCTTTCTGTATCTTTTCCATTTCCAATATATCTTTTTGAGATGGGGCCACCACATCTGCACACAGTATTCAAGATATGGATGCAGTGTGGATTGATATAGAGGCAATATGATATTAATTCTGCTTATGCTCAAATAAATTGGTTAGTCTCTAAGGTGCCACAAGTCCTCCTTTTCTTTCTGTTAATGTTGCATTTGTTTAATCACTGTACAGTGCCTAGCACAACAGATCTTTGTCCATGACTAGGGCTCCTGGGCACTATGCTAATACAAATAAATAATAACAATGATGATGCAGAATAGACCTGAGCTCTCCCTCCTGTAGCTGGGCTGGCTCTGCAGAGTTAAGATGAGGAAAATGCAACAAATCCTCCCCCTTCTCATTTTTGTCACAACCGTCACAGCTCTGATTCCAATACACACACACAGAGCAGGCCAGCTAAGGAGATGCCATTTTTAGCCAGTCACGTTTCAGAACAAAAGCACATCATGGTACTGAAGTGACAACTTGCCGGCGGGGTAGCAAACATATTTTCTGATGGGCAACCAAATCTGAGATTCAGGTTGACTCTAGACTGTGCAGTCCTTTAAATTCTGTCTTATTTAGACTTATAATCTTGGGGGGAAGGATTTTTTTTAGCGGACCGATGCATTCAAATTGTGTGAATTGCAGTGAAGACAGGAGAGAATCTAACTCTTTGCGTTTTTTTGTTTGTTTGTTTTAACTAAAACATCAGGAACCAAGTTCTTCATACAGATCATGAGCCACAAGGTAGGTGTAAAAGTGTTGACCTCTCAGGCAGGTGGAGGGGCTCAGGATGGAGTATTACTTTAAGTGTGTATAAGAAAAGATAACTGAGCTGCCCAAATACATGGCTTAATTTTTCTTGGGAACTGGTTCTTTGAATCCTCTTAAATGTATTGGGAAAAGAGGATGTTTCAGACAAAAATCTGTGGATTTTAGCATCTTGGAGGAAACCTTTTCTCTGTGGAGCACAAGAATACGTGGTTCCCGGTACTCTACATTATACGTGGGCCCCCAAGAATAAGCTTGTATCCTATGCCTGCACAGCGTAGCTGTAAAGTCTACCACTTGCTGTAGTGCAGTTGATCTTTGACACTTAATAGCTGTGATGGATAAATTGAAATGACTTTAAAGTTATTTCCAGTGCCTGGAAGTTGAAGCTAGAAAAACGCAGAATGGAAATAAGGTTTATTTTTAACAGTGAGGATAACTAACCACTGGAAAAATTACCAACTGTTGTAGATTCTCCATCAAATTTTAGAAAGACATCCAATTTTGATTTCAAAAAGATCTGCTCTAGAACAAATGGGAATTAATTCATGGCAGTCCTATGTCTTGTGTTATACAGAATGTCAGCCTAGATCAGTAGTTTTCAATTTTTCTTCATTTGAGGACTCCTAAAAATTTCTGAATGGAGGTGCAGGACCCCTTTGGAAATCCTAGACATAGTCTGTGGACCCCCAGGGGTCTGCAGGTGACAGGTTAAAAACCACTCCTAGATTATCATAATTGTCTCTTCTGGCCTTAGAAATCTGTGAATCTCCTCATTTTTCATCTGTAGGGTTGATATTTTTAGGAGGAGAGTGACACTCAGAGACTGGCTCAAAGGGTCCTCCAACAAAGCTTCAGTTCTTTCAGCATCAGTCAAATGGATTTAGAAGGCAACTATGGTGAGTGTTTCTTTGCTGGCTTCTAATATTCATGCAGGGAACTGGATTAGATGACCTCTCGAGGTCCCTTCCAGTCCTACAATTCTCTCTTTCTATTCATGGTTCCTGCAAAGATACAGTGAGAGACAGCTTAGATCTTTGAAAGTATGAAAGTATCTTAAACTTGGTTAAAGGAGGGAGTGGAGTAACTTTCCGCTATAGGCATTAAGTTTGGTCAATATATGCTTCTGTGTATTAGAGCAGCAGTTCACAACTTCTTTCATTCTGGGATCCAAAACCAGGTGGAGTGGTGGTCTTGCAATTCAAAACCACACAAACGTTAGAGGCAATAAAGGATGATGTGGGTCAATATCACAGCAAGAAACAATACCTAGGTTTTGCAAGGTGGGTGTGAGACTGGCTGGGTGATATGTTGGGTTGGGGACTGGGTGTACTGAGACAAATGCTTCTAGGCAGTGTATTGGGTGCACATACTCTACTTCACGCCCCAATCTTTGTGAGCCAGGAAGGCTGGAGTGGGGGTGTAACTCAGCTGTGTGTGGTTCGTTTTATTTATTTAGTGAATGAAATCCGGCCAAGCCGTGGCGTTCTTATCTGTGATGTTCAAGGCATGAAGACCTGCAGGAAGTTGCCATTTTGCAGTCCTCCACAGTGTGCATCATGGTTTGTGAGTTCCCACATTGACCTAGAGGACTATGTCCCCCAGCTGCAGCATGTCTGTGGTCTGGAGAAATGGATGATCCAACTAGCAGATCAAATTTGCTGTGTGGGGTACAAACTGGTTATAAAGCTACAGTCATGTCTTGTGCAGCCAGGGCCTAAATCAGTTTCCTGGGGATCATCCCAGTGAAGTGACGGTTCTTATCAAGGCCCTGTCCTTGCCATAATTCATAATTGACTTTATTACCAGTGGCTGGCTCCAAAATGCGTTTTGCTACAGACGCAACATGGTTAATATCCTGTTAGTTCTAGGGCTGTCAAGCAATTAAAAAATGTAATCACGCACTTAAAAATAATAGAATACCATTTAAACATTTGTGGATGTTTTCGACATTTTCAAATATATTTATTTCAATTACAACACAGAATACAAAGTGTACCGTGCTCACTTATATTTATTTTTCATTACAAATATTTATACTGTACAAAAAAAAACAAAAGAAATAGTGTTTTTCACTTGACCTAATACAAGTAATATAGAACAATCTCTTTATCACAAAAGTAGAACTCACAAATGTAGAATTATGTACAAAAAAATTCCATTCTCAAAAAAAACAATGTAAAACTTTAGAGCCTACAAGTACACTCGGTCTTACTTCTTGTTCAGCCAATTGCTAAGACAAACAAGTTTGTTTACATTTGCAGGAGATAATGTGTCCATGCTGATGATGAGTTCTGCTCAATAATGATCCAAAGCAGTGTGGCCCACACATGTTCACTTTCATCATCTGAGTTAGATGCCACCAGCAGAAGGTTGATTTTCTCTTTTGGTGGTTTGGATCTGTAGTTTCCACATTGGAGTATTGCTCTTTTAAGACTTCTGAAAGCATACTCCACACCTCGACCCTCTCAGATTTTGGAAGGCACTTCAGATTCTTAGACCTTGGGTCAAGTACTGTAGCTATCTTTAGAAATCTCAGATTGGTACCTTCTTTGTGTTTGGTCAGATCTGCAGTGAAAGTGTTCTTAAAATGAACAACATGTGCTGGGTCATCATCCGCGACTGCTATAACAGGAAATCTGTGGCAGCGTGCGGGTGAAACAGTGCAGGGGGCGCATCGCTCTCCCCCAAGGAGTTCAGTCACACATTATTTAACCCATTATTTTTTTTAACAAGTGTCATCCGCATGGAAGCACGTCCTCTGGAACGGTGGCCGAGGCATGAAGGGGCATACGAATGTTCAGCATCTCTGGCATGTAAATGCCTTGCAATGCCGGCTACAAAAGTGCCATGCAAATGCCTGTTCTCACTTTCAGGTGACATTGTCAACAAGAAGTGGGCAGCATATCTCCCATAAATGTTAACAGACTTGCTTCTCTCAGTGACTGACTGAACAAGAAGTAGGAGTGAGTAGACTTGTAAGGTCTAAAGTTTTACATTGTTTTGTTTTTGGGTGCAGTTATGTAACAAAAAAATCTATATTTGTAAGTTGCACTTTCACGATAAAGAGATTGCACTTCAGTACTTGTATGAGGTGAATTGAAAAATGCAATTTCTTTTGTTTATCATTTTTACAATGCAAATATTTGCAATAAATAGAATAGAGTGAGCACTGTACCTTTTGTATTCTGTGTTGTAACTGAAATCAATATATTTGAAAATGTAGAAAACATCCAAAAATGTGTAATACACACACACACAATAGAATACCAAATGAAATGTAACTGTGCGATTCATTTTTTTAATAATTTTTTTTGAGTTAATCGTGTGAGTTAACTGTGATTAATTGACAGCCCTAATTAGTACCATGGTCAGGTAAGGGTGCTGCCCTCTCCAGAGGCCTAGCCAGGTATATGGTGTTGGTTTGAGGCATTGGGGACTTTTTCCCCCCATAGTAGTTCATGGATGCACGGGCTTGGTGCTCTGGAACCATTGAATGAAGTTCAGGGCTTGTCTACGCTTCCGCTTAAGTTGATGTAACTTATGTCGGTCACGGATATGAAAAAGCCACCCCACTGAGCTGTCCGCACCGGCGCTAAGTCAGTGGGACACACTCTCATTCTGTCATTGCTTCCACCTTTCGCTGAGGTGGAGTAATTATGCTGACAGGAAAGCGCTCTCTGGTCTTCATAGTGCGTTTACACTACTGCCCTACATTAGCGCAGCTGCAGTGAGTCTGGTGAAGACTAGCCCCCGGACCAGGACCCTCTTGCAGTGTGACGACCCCTTGGGGCACACTCTCACTAGGACAAGCCTCCTGGGCTTCAGCTCCTCCTTGATCTGACCTCGGAGCATTCAGCATCCCTGTCTCATGCCATAAGCTCCCTGCAGTGAGCCACCTGAATAGGACAGCTGGGGAAACCTTACACGCCCTCCAAAGGGGCCATGCACCCCCGACTTCAGCAGTCAGGAGTGACTCTCAGCCAGCGGTGTAAAACAGAAGGGTTTATTAGTCGTCTGGAACACAGCATAGAGCAGAATCTTGTTAGCACAGAAAGCAGGAAGTTACAGCAAAGTTCATCTTGAGGAGCCCCAGAGCCATGGGTCTCTCCTCCTGAGTCCCAAACCAGGAGTCTGACCAGCCTCCAGCAGCCCACCTTCAGTCACACCCAGTTGCCCCTCCTCCATCCTGTATGCTGTTCCCCAGGCAAACCGGTCACCTGGCCTCCACCTCCCTTTGTTCTCCAATTCCTCCAACTGGCTCTTGCAGAGGATGGGCCCCAGCAATCAGTTGCCAAGATACATCTATTGTCTGGGCCCAGGGAGCTAGACGGCACTTGCACCTTCCCTCTCGGGGTATCTGCAAAGGTCCCACACCCTTCTCCCCCCACCTAGATACTTGTGCAACGCATAGGGAAAACTGAGGCGCGCACAGTATTCATACAAACACTAGGACACTTTCCACTTCGTCACAAGTAGCCATTTGTCCTAAGTACCTGTGTCAGTCTTTCTCAATGGCCTGTCCCTCAGATCTCCCTGACACTGTTTAGAAAGGCTGCAAGCTTTGGATTCACCAAGGGCAAGTCATGCCTGACCAACCTGATTGCCTTCCAAGATGAGATAACTGGCTCTGTGGATATGGGGAAAGCAGTGCATGTGATATATCTTGACTTTAGCAGACCTTTTGATACCGTCTCCCACAGTATTCTTGCCAGCAAGTTAAAGTAGTGTGGATTGGATGAATGGACTATAAGGTGGATAGAAAGCTGACTAGATTTTTGGGCTCAACGGGTAGTGATCAATGGCTCCATGTCTAGCTGGCAGTTGGTATCAAGCGGAGTGCCCCAGGGGTCAGTCCTGGGGCCGGTTTTGTTCAATATCTTTATTAATGATCTGGATGATGGGATTAATTGCACCCTCAGCAAATTTGCAGATGACACTAAACTGGGGGGAGAAGTAGATACACTGGAAGGTAGGGAAGGGTCCAGAGTGACCTAGAGAAATTGGAGGATTGGGCCAAAAGAAATCTGATAAGGTTCAACAAGGACAAGTGCAGAGTTCTGCACTTAGGAAGGAAGGAAGGAAATCCCATGCACTGCTAGACTGGGGACTGACTGGCTAAGCAGCAGTTCTCCAGAAAAGGACTTGGGGATTACAGTGGATGAGAAGCTGGATATGAGTCAGCAGTGTGGCCTTGTTGCCAAGAAGGCCAATGGTATATTGGGCTGTATTAGTAGGAGCATTGCCAGCAGATCGAGGGAAGTGGTTATTCCCCTCCATTTGGCACTGGTGAGGCCACACCTCGAGTGTTGCGTCCAGTTTTGGTCCCCCCCATTACAGAAAGGATGTGGACAAATTGGAGGGAGTCCAGCGGAGGGCAACGAAAATTATTAAGGAGCTGGGGCACATGACTTATGAGGAGAGGCTGAGGGAACTGGGGTTATTTAGTCTGCAGAAGAGAAGAGTGAGGGGGAATTTGATAGCAGCCTTTAACTATCTGAAAGGGGGTTCCAAAGAGGATGGAGCTAGGCTGTTCAAAGTGGTGGCAGATGACAGAACAAGAAGCAATGGTCTCAAGTTGCAGTGGGGGAGGTCTAGGTTGGATATTAGGAAACACTATTTCACTAGGAGGGTGGAGAAACACTGGAATGGGTTACCTAGAAAGATTGTGGAAACTCCATCCTTAGAGGTTTTTAAGGCCCGGCTTGAGAAAGCCTTGGCTTGGATGATTTAGTTGGTGTTGGTCTTGCTTTGAGCAGGGCGTTGGACTAGATGACCTCCTGAGGTCCCTTCCAACCCTGATATTCCATGATTCTAAGCTGGTCCCTGGTATCAAAAAGGTTGAAAAACACTGATTTATGTAATCAATCTGGCCGGGGCCCTTACTTCCAACTATCTAGAAAACCTCCCACAGTCCGTTGGCCCATGTTCCTTTCTGTGCATGCCCTCTGCACACTGATACAAAGGTGGATAAATAGCATGGAAGGTGTGAGGGGAGACACATTTGTGATGGCAAGAAAGCTGCTGCACGGACACAAACTGAATACTGAAGAAGAGGTCTATGTATGCTTGGAAGTTTGTGTCTCTCACTATCAGAAGTTGGTCCTCCCCTACCTTGTCCCTTCTGTGTAACTGTTAAGTGATTAAGGTGACTCGTGCCTGTCTCTGGGTCATAGTATGGACTAGGAGGGAACATTTTCAAAAAGTGCCTGTGACTTAGTCCCTCACTATGTTCAGTGAGTGTTGGGCTCTTAAGCACCTGCCAACCTCTGCACTTTACAGGGCCAAGTGCACTGTAGTGCAAATTGCATCCTTAACTCCAGACATGTTTGTTTCAGTTTGATTTTTTTCTTAATCCAGCAGAGATGGCCTTGGAGTCTGAAGGTAAATGCAAAAGGATTTACTTCAGAATGCCGTGCTTCTGCCAATCCTTAGCATGTCACTACTGTACAACTAGCTAATTTGGTAGCTTCAAGGGTTTTTATAGTAATGTTTATTTCCAGCTCACTGTTCTGCATAAATATAGTCATTAATATGTACTGGCCACTCTGCACTACTGATTGCCCTTTCCTCATTTTTAATTGAATATTCCACTCACCCAAAATCCAAAGTGAATTTGGTTGGGTACACACAGTGAGTGCCAACTTAGCAGTTTAGCATTTTTGTCTCGGCTATTAAAAATTGATGGCTTAACCCCGTTAGAGGGCTGCTCCAGTACCTAGTATGCTTCCACTCTTGTTAATTGTGTTGATGATGAACTTAGATCTTGTTTTACAGAATGTTTTCTTTTGTCTTTTTATTCCTTCTCTTCCAGTTGATGCTTTGGATCCAGAGAGGTTAATACAATGTCCCTATGATAAATATCATCAAATCAGGGCCTGTCGGTTTCCCTATCATCTTATAAAGTGCAGGAAGGTAGGATGGGATGTTAAGGTCTCTAATGCACTTGGGAAATCATATTTTTGCAAATGCTAATGCATGGTGAGCTCAGTATGCTGTGCTGCCTTTTGCTAGAAGGATGCATTCACTTGCTATTAGGCTGGAAGAAGCCGTCTTTATTTCATATTTATATCGCTCCTCCATTTACCACTTCGTAAAAGCATCCAGTTCATATTTAGTAATGCCCTTCGGATCAGTGCATTTACCCTGAAGAAAGGCGAAACAGGTTCTTCAGAATACCTAGCTCAGTGATGGGATCCTATTCTCTTCCAACAGTTCACTCATGGGACCAGGCTATTTACTTCCCACTCAGGCCATGGAGCAAATGCAGCCAGTGTTATATGGATGCCTTCTGGCTGGCCAAAGCAGAAGTGATCTGATGTTGCAGTTAATTCTTTTAGTCTGCAATCAGAGCAGTAGAGCTGCTAAGCTGTCTTTTTTTTTTTTTTATATTGTTAATAACTCTATTCAGTGTACATCTGTCTGCAAGTCCCTCTTCGCAGTCTTCTATCCTGGGCGAGAATGCTGTATATTTAAGAGGAGAATCTGCTCCTTTCTTTTGTCCTCTCAGTCTAGTATCTTATTTTAAGCTCTCCAGTGCTAGTGTATATTAGTTGTACTGGTATAAGCGCACTTATACCGGTATAACTGCATCCACGTGTAAAGATGATGTCCTGGTCTGATTGTATTGGTTAGGAATCACGCCCCTAGCCAACATAGCTCTAGTAATATAAAAGCCATGCAGAGCAAGCCTGAGCAGTGGGTTCTTCCTCTTTGTATTCTTGCTCTTTTCTAAGGGTAAAGGCTCTTCATTCAGTGGGGGACAGTAGTGCTCTTTTATGTCCACACTAGTTTACCTATACTGGCAAAATGCTCCCAATATAGATGTGGCCTCAGCTGGAACATTGAGTAACTTCCCTCCTGTTTCAGGAGGGTTAAATTAACTGCAAAGACTTCAGCTCTAGCGCAGGCAGAGACTTATCATAGAATATCGGGGTTGGAAGGGACCTCAGGAGGTCATCTAGTCCAACCCCCTGCTCAAAGCAGGACCAATCCCCAACTAAATCATCCCAGCCAGGGCTTTGTCAAGCCTGACCTTAAAAACTTCTAAGGAAGGAGATTCCACCAACTCCCTAGGTAACCCATTCCAGTGCTTCACAACCCTCCTAGTGAAAAAGTTTTTCCTAATATCCAACCTAAACCTCCCCCACTGCGACTTGAGACCATTACTCCTCGTTCTGTCATCAGCTACCACGGAGAACAGTCTAGAGCCATCCTCTTTGGAACCCCCTTTCAGGTCGTTGAAAGCAGCTATCAAATCCCCCTCTCCTTCTCTTCCGCAGACTAAACAATCCCAGTTTCCTCAGCCTCTCCTCATAGGTCACGTGTTCCAGTCCCCTAATCATTCTTGTTGCCCTCCGCTGGACGTTTTCCAATTTTTTCACATCCTTCTTGTAGTGTGGGGCCCAAAACTGGACACAGTACTCCAGATGAGGCCTCACCAATGTCGAATAGAGGGGAACGATCACGTCCCTCGATCTGCTGGCAATGCCCCTACTTATACATCCCAAAATGCCATTGGCCTTCTTGGCAACAAGGGCACACTCTTGACTCATATCCAGCTTCTCGTCCACTGTAACCCCTAGGTCCTTTGAGCCCGACAATCTAACCAGCTTTCTATCCACCTTATAGTTCATTCATCCGGCCCATACTTCTTTAACTTGATGACAAGAATACTGTGGGAGACCGTGTCAAAAGCTTTGCTAAAGTCAAGGAATAACACATCCACTGCTTTCCCCTCATCCACAGAGCCAGTTATCTCGTCATAGAAGGCAATTAGATTAGTCAGGCATGACTTGCCCTTGGTGAATCCATGCTGACTGTTCCTGATCACTTTCCTCTTGTAAGCAGAATCGGGATGAGCTCCACCCTGACATCTGGTGGTGAGGTGTGGCAAGTTGTGGAAAAGAACTTCAGGGGCCCATCTCATTTGCATAGGCACACCCAGCCCGCCTAGAATGTGGCTATAGCTGCCCAAATGGTCACTTTGGCTGCTGTGGGATCCCCATTGTCTCTGTTATTGGGGCAGGAAGAATAAATTGTTATTACCCTGATTACAGGAATCAAGGACAGTGGAACTGTACTTGGCCTTTTGTTATGATGGAGGGACTCACCATCAACTAAGTAGCACTCGCTAGGCAAGGGACATGGGTTCCAAAACTCTTTGAAGGGAGTGAGGCTGGGGACAGGTATTAATACTTGGTTACCCCAGTGAGGGCCTTACATGCTAATTGCACTTCCTTCTCTTTCCACTATATTTTTGATTCCATTAGGAGTCTAGTTACAGGCTGCTGAGCTGAATTCACTTTGGGCTAATGGTGCACCCACACTGAGGCTCCCCTACTACAAGCTGAAATCATGAAAGAGCTAAACTTACTAAGAGCTGAAAACACTGAGTGTTGTGTTAAGTAGCTGGGGAGCCTGAAGATCTATGGTAGAGCAGTTTGCGGGATGGCGAGCGGAGCGGAGCAGAGCGGTTGGGGGAGCAGAGCAGTTTGTTGGATACCTAGAGCAACTCATGGGGTGGCTGGCAAAGCAGAGCCCCATGGAGAGGTGGGGCCATCAGCTTTGGACCATGTAAGGTGCCCCTTAACCCCAATCTCCACCCAGGTTGGGAGGTAAAACTCTGCAGATAAACTTTTGAACTCTGGGGCTGCCCTGACCAGGGACAGAGACTTTTCGGTCTTTGGACTTTTGGGACTTTGGGTGATTTTGGGTTGCTGGACTCAAGAACCAAAGGGAAAGGACATGGCCCAGTTTGCTTGGGCTGGGTTTTTCGCTCATGGGTTGTGTTATGAATCTTCTTGGTGGTGTTTCCCCAACATAATGCCACATTGTTTCTCTCTGTTATTAAAAGGCTTTTTGCTACACTCAGACTCTGTGCTTGCGAGAGGGGAAGTATTGCCTCGTGGAGGCGCCCAGCGGGGGTGGTATATATTTGTCCCAGGTCACTGGGTGGGGGCTCGAGCTGGTTTTCCATTGTGTTATTGGAATGGATCCCCTAGATACTGAACCCGGCCCTTGTTGCTGCCAACTCTGACAGGCAGAAAGGTTACACTTATGTTCTTAAGATACAAAGGCTGACTTTAGAGAACTGGCCTGGAGAGCAGGCCCCCGCTGCCCCAGTGGCAGAGCCCTTGCCCCACCCGCAGAGTTCATTCTCCACATCACAGCGTAGAGACCCACCTTGTGGGACTCAAATAGCTGCACCGATTTGGCTCAAACATTAGAAGAAAACCACTCGCCACCTTCAGGCGAACGCCAGGCGGCAAAGCTCCAGGCCCAAGGTGACAGCATGAAGCAGAGTTCAAATCAGAGTCCTGGTGTTACCGTAACACCGGCATGGCAGTCGGTGGCAGGCTGCCAAAGCTCCGGCTCCAGGCCCAGCCCTGCCCTCACCCTGTAGCCCCCTTATCGGCCAGGAAGAGGCTACAGATAACGAGGGTGAGGGATCAATGAACAGCAGCTGCCCTCTATCCCTCACAGACGAGCCCGTGATGCTGTTAACAGCCACCCAAGGGACAAAGGGTGTTGGATCAATGGGACCCAGCTTCCTGCCAGGGCAGCCATCTCCTCTCACCCCAAAGCTCTGGCACAGAAGGAAAGGCTGCCTGGGAGAACCCCTTGGCAGGGAGCTTAGCTCAGGACGCAAGGGTCCCTCTGCCGGCTCTCATGCAGGGTGCCCACTGAGGCATGGAGCAGAAGCAGTCAGGTTAATCCAGCTCTTGATTGCCTTTGCACTGCAGCAGCAGCCTCTGAAGACTGATCAGCAAGCGAGGCCATGCCCTGATAAGAGGGCTGGACAGACAGATGCTGTGTGGAAAGGCCAAGCAAAGTGCCCGTGGCCTTCCCCACCCCACCAGCCCAGCCTTCCCTGCCCGGCATCTGCCAATCCCAGCCTAGCCTTTGCCCCTTCTAGCCCACCGCCCATGCCCCCCATGTCCCAGCCCCCCAATTTTTCCTACCCAGCACCTGCTTCCCCCAACCCAGCCTCCTGCAACCAACACCCCCTCAACTTCCCACCCAGTGTCTGCCAGCACCTGCTGCTGCCACCGCCCCACCCCCTTCCCCACAAGCCTTCCTTGCCACCCTCAGCCAGCCTTCCCTCCCCCCGCCCAGTCAGTCTTCCCCACTTGCCATCTCACTCTCTCCAGCCTGCCCTGCCCCACCCAGCATCCCACCCCACAACCCACCCTTTCCCACCCAGTGGCTCAGCTAAGCCTTGCAGCTCCCCTCATTAACAGTGGCAGCTACTTCAGAGGACATCTCTGTGCTGGTTGTTGCTAGCGTACTTTGGAGCTAAGAGGCACATAGAGCCCACCATCTATGCAGCGTCACCAGCTTCAGAGCTCAGAAGTGAGGCCCCCAAAATCATGGGATTACAAAACTGATCAGTTTGGATTCTTTATTCATCCCTCCATGGAGCTGCTGGACTGTGCTCCCCAGCCATGAGCGCTAGACACTGACTTCATTGGCTAAGCAAAAACTGGAATGCTCACAAATTCACATGGCTCCAGGAGCTGGGACTTTAAGAAAGCCACCAGTTCTCCTGAGAGTCATTGACCTTGGCTGTGCTCAGGGGAGGCTCAGCTCTGTTCCCAGGTGCGCAGCTGTGCCCTGCTTAGGAGCACTCTGTCACAAGTGTGATATTGGGGAGAAAGGAGCACACAAGGGGCATGGCCCATGCCTGAGAGACAGTTGGACACATTTCCATGTGCAGCATCAGGTTTAAAACCTACCAGACCATAATAAAGTGGGAATTTTCTGTAATATTTTTAATTAATTCTATGCATGCCTCAGTTTCCCTCTGTACTTCACACTGTTATCCAATGGGTCCAGAGGGTTAAAATGCCCATGGGGCAAAGCAGGAGACATGAGGTTCCTGGACTTTCAGAAAGCCTTTGACAAAGAGCCTTTGGTGAGGGTCCTAAGCAAAGTAAGCAGTCACGGGATAAGAGGGAAAGTCCTCTCATGGATCAGTAACTTAAAAGACAGGAAGCAAAGGATAGGAATAAATGGTCAATATTCAGAATGGAGAGAGGTAAACAGTGGTGTCCCCCAGGGATCTGTACGGGGACTAGTGATGTTCAACATATTCATAAATGATCTGGAAAAGGGGGTAAATGGTGATGTGGCAAAAAGTGCAAATGATAGAAACTTACTCAAGACAGATAAGTCCAAAGCAGACCATGAAGAATTACAAAGGAATCTCAGACAACTGGGTGACTGAGCAACAAAATGGCAGATGAATTTCCATGTTGGTAAGTGCAAAGTAATGCTCATTGGAAAACATAATCCCCACAATACATATAAAATGAGGGGGGTTTATCATATCAATGATGAGCTGTTACCACTCAAGAAAGATCCTGGGGTCACTGTGGATAGTTCTCTGAAAGCATCTGCTCAGTGTGCAGCAGCAGTCAAAAAACTGAACAGAATGTTAGCAACCATTAGGAAAGGGATAGATAATGAGACAGAAGATGCCATAATGTCTCTATATAAATCCATGGTATGCCCACAAGTTGTATACTATGCACAGATGATTGACCCATCTCAAAAAAGGTATTTTAGAGTTGGAAAGGGTACCGAGAAGGGCAAGAAAAATGATGAAGGGGGTAGAACAGCTTCCCGTAGGAGGGGAAATTAAAAAGACTGGGACTTTTCACAAGCTTGGAAAAATCGACAGCGACGGGAGGTCTATAAAATCATGAGTGGTGTGAAAAGAATGAAGAAGGAAATGTTCGTTCTCTCTTCACATGTCAGAAGAACCAGGGGGTCACCCAATGAAATTTATCGGCAGCAGGTTAAAACTACCATAAGGAAGTACTTCTTCACACAGTGCACAGACAAGCTGTTGAACTCATTGGCAGGGGATGTTGTGAAGGCCAGAAATACAGCTGGGTTCAAAAAGAATGAGAGAAGTTCCTGGAGGACAGGTCCATCCATGACTATTAGCCAAGATGGTCAGGGATGCAACCCCATGCTCTGGGTGTCCCTAAACCACCGAACGCCAGAACCTGGGGCTGGATGATGGGGACGGATCACTCGAAATTGCCTTCTTCTGGTCATTCTCTCTGAAGCGTCTGGCACTGGCCACTGTTGTAGGGGCACTGGCACCATTTTTATAGTGGAGGTGCTCAAAGCCACTGAACAAAACTAAATGCACTATATGAGGGAAACCACTTCAAGCAAGAGGGTTCTGCCACACCCCCAGCACTCCTAGTTCCAGCACCTTGGCACTGCTGGAAGACAGGATACGGGCTGGATGGACCTTTGGTCCGACCCTGTATGGCCGTTCTTAAGAGGTGTTGGGTCACGCTGTCTGAAGTTGAATGAATGGGTCATTAAGGACTGGTTGAAACTGACCCAGGTCAGTGGAGGATCTGAAAAGACAAGGGGAGCCCCAAAAACCAGGGCAGTCACACCTAGCAACCAAGGAGGAGATTTCCCCCACCTCTCTGCAGGGCCCCCAGCCAGCAGTTTTATAACCCCTCAGCCCAAGTCAGCTGACCCAGGCCAGCTGTGGGTTTCACTGCAGTGTAGACATAGCCCCCTCCCCACCCACCCACCCACTCTCCCTGCCCGCTCCCAGAGCTCAGTGCAGAGTCTAGCAAGTGCAGCACACCCACCTTCCTGAACCTGCTGCTGTCTAGGGCCACAGGAACTGCCAGGTGGAATCAAAGCCAGGGTCCCTCTTGCCCAGCAGCTGGTGCGAGCCCCACACTGATGGCATCTCTTCAATCATGGCCTGGCCTGGAGCTGCAGGGTCCAGGTCTTTGTTCACATTAGGGGCTGTGTCCACACACAACACATTAGCTGAGAAGGGCAATGCGAAAAAGAGACTCCATGTGGGGAGCAGCGACCTGTGAGGAGAACTGCTCAGGGAGTGACCTCACCCCTGCACAGGATGGCAGTGCCCGGTGGGAGGCAGTGAGGTGTCAACTTGCTCCTGTGCACAAGGTTTGTGCCTTTGGCTGCAAGCTAGATGCAAAGGAGGATGCTCCAGAAGGCCAACAACCTTAGTGAGAGCTGGTGCCGGGCAAAGGAGGGAACTCAACACCCCAATGAAGCAGCCCCCACGCTGGGCAGATCAGCCACAAGACAACTGTGAGATGGACGCTGACTGCACCCCCAGAGGGGCTGACAGCATTGCATGCCGCTGTTCAGACAGAAGGGGGAGTTGGCCACAGACAGGCTTCTGAAGGCAGGAGATCTGCCACCCTCCTTAGCTGGAGTTGGGGGCCCAGGCTGGCATTCCCAGAAGCACTGGTATCCGGCTTGGCATTCATTCTGCCATTTTCTCTTTTCAATTCGTTGCCAAGTACACTTTGCCCTGGTGACTGGCCCCAGCAGGACAGGCACTGCCAGATGCTCCCCATCAGGAACCAGCATCTGCCCTTACAGCAGCAGCAGGAGCAGGAAATGCAGCTGCAGCAGGGTCTAAAGGCAGGGCTCCTGCTGAGAGCTGCCGCAGGGCGTCTGGCTTGGGAAGTGCCAGGCATGTCTCTCGCATAGCAAAGGAGGCAGCCTGTCCACACCAGCTGTGAGCAGCAGCCCGAATACCCAGGCTATGCTCTCACCTGGCTGTCAGTGCATCCGCATTGCTGCACATGCACTAGGACACAGGGGGCCTGGCACAGCCAAGCTGGGCTCCTCACACACAGCCGCCCCTAGGTTAGCTCCGCGGGCTGCACGAGTGCCCGTTCCCTAGCACGTTTCCTGGCCCTGGACCCACAGCAGAGCTAGGCAGCAGCACTCTTGTGATGCTGGCACTCAGGCAGCTGGCCAGTATGGTGGGCACCCGTTATTAATACTTGGCCTTTCATCAGAGACGCCACGCCCACCACAAACCAGCTACTCAGCCCCAGTGCCCCTCCTGGGGGGATGACTGGCCCCATGTGACAGAGGGGAGCAACTCAGCTGAGGTGGCCCGGGAGTCAGTTGGTGCTGCAGAGCCTGTCTCCTGGGCACTGTCAGCTTAGATGAGGGTTTTCATCGCATCACACACCCGTCACTCGCCCAGCCCTTGCAGAGTGCAGAACTGGCTGCAACTCTGCCAGACCTGGCCCAAAGCAACATGCTCAAGGGGGAGAGTTAGCAGTGGACACAGGGGAGCAGCCTCTCGACTCTCACCTCTCAGGCTCTGGCCTTCAATCCCCTTCTGCCCCACCATTACTCAGGGTAACAGATTCCTCCCAGGCTCAGGGAATCCTGGCCTTTCATGCACGTTGCCCGTACAAAGGCAGATGAACAGCCCGGCCTTCACTGGAACCATGTAGGTCAAACCAGATAAGACACCGGGGGTTGTGGAGCACCATCTCCCCTGGTGGGCAGGGGACCAGGACTCCAGCTTTTCATGCTCAGCTCTGCCACCAACTCCCTCTGTGACTTTGGGAGAGTCATTTGACCTCTCTGTGCCTCAGTTTCACAGTCTACAAAACACGCCTAATAAAATCCGGGGAAGCGTGCTTTATGGGTCAGGTCCCAGGCAGGAGAGGGGAGAGCCGCATTGAGAAGGCCAGAGGTTGTCGTTCTCTGCAGCAGAATCACGGGGCACAACAGGGGCTTAGCGCTCTCCTCGGTCTACAGGACTCAGACCGGGGGTCATGCTGGCGTGTCTGAGAGCGGACGATGATCAGGAGCCACATGGCTCAGAGAAGCACAGAGATCTCATGGACCAGTTTCCAACTGGCCAGGCTGCGCCTTCACTCTCAGAGCCATGAGCCAGGCCCACTGTGTCACTAAGGCAGGGGTGGGCAAACTTTTTGGCCCGAGGGCCACATGGGGTTGTAAAACGGTATGGAGGGCCGGGTAGGGAAGACTGGGCCTCCCCAAATAGCATGGCCCCCACCCCTATCCACCCCCTCCCACTTCCCCCCCGCGACTGCCCCCCTCAGAATCCCCGACCCATCCAACCCCCTGCTCCCTGTCCCCTGACCGCCCCCTCCGGAGACCCCCCCACCCTAACTGCCCCTGGGACCCCAACCCCTACCCAACCCCCCCTGCTCCCTGTCCCCTGACCGCCCCCTCCGGAGACCTCCGCACCCTAACTGCCCCCGGGACCCCAACCCCCCCCACTCCCTGTCCCCTATCCACACCCCGGGGGAGGGGAGGCAGCGGGGGAGGGGCCGGGGATTGGACAGGACGGTCCTGCGGGCCGGACGTCGTTTGCCCACGTCCTGTCCGGCCGCCTGAGCTCCCGGCCGGGGAGCGAACCCCGGCCCCTCCCCCGCAGCCGCTCGCCCTCTGCCCGCTGCTCCTGCCGCGGAGCGTTGCAGCGGCGGGACCGGCTCCGGCGAGCGGGGGGCGGGATTGGATGAGGGGCAGGGGGTTGCGGAGAGAGTCAGGGAGCCGGGGGCGTTGGATGGGGCGGAGATGGGGGGAGGGCGGTCGGGGGAGGGGCCGGGGCTCGCCTCCTTGGCCGGGAGCTCAGGCGGGCCCGACAGGCCAGTCCCGCGGGCCCTAGTTTGCACGTGTTGGTCGCAGGCCGGGACTCAGAAGTGAGGGTTCCGGGTGCAGGGGGAATGGGACTGTGCAGGGGGTCCAGATGAAGGTGGTTGGGGGTCAGCAGGGGAGTCTGGGTGCTGAGGACTCAGCATGGGGGTCCAGGTGCTGGGGGGTTCAGTGGGATGGGGGGCTCATTTGGGATAGTCCAGGTGCAGGGGGCTAGTCAGGGCACGGGTCTGGATGAAGGGAGGAGGAGCTCAGCACAGATCCAGACGCAGGGGGGGCTCTGTGGGGGTAGGTCTGGATGCAGGGGTCGCCATCCCTGCTGAAGGCAGCACAGAAGTGAGGGTGTCAATCCTGCAATGCCCCTAGAGCAGCCTTGCAACACTCCCCCATCCCCTTTTGGGTTGGGGCCCCCACTATTACAACAGCCTGAAATTTCAGGGGTAAACCTCCGAAAATGTGAAATTGTCTTATTTTCAAATCCTATGGCTGTGAAATTGACCAGAATGGACTGTGAATTTGGTAGGGCCCTAGTAATAACAGAAAGTTTATCACTGCTGTACTCAGTCTCATAGTGTGCTCCATCGCAAACGTGACAAAACCCAATACAAGAATACACCACCAATTATGGGTTTTGCTCACAAGAGTGAAACAAGCCTAATCAAGGAAAGCATACACTCATGCCCACACAGCAGTCTCAAATAGATAGATTACTCTGCGCTTCACCCCACGTGTAGTGAAGGTTGACGGACATGTTCCATCCAAGGGCTGGCTGCAATTCAGCAAAGGATAAAATGTGTAAAGCACTGAAATCCTTCTGGATAAAAGGCACCAGATGATCATAAAGTGTTATCAATAGTCACAACCACACATCTAATAACCAGAGACTAAACCTACTAACCAGAGTTTGCTTCAAATAATTCCTTTCCTACTCAGTGGAGTCCAAGGGCTGTGTTATGGTGGGAACGCCAAATCCCACCCCCTTTACTTCACTACTGGTGGAGGAGAAGGGCTTCCTGCTCAGGTGTTGTCCCTGAATGTTATTTGAGACTCACACATTTTTCTGTTAGACTTGGCTACAAAGTGCCTCTTTAATTTGATGGTTTCCCAGTCTGCTGAGAAGAATGGAAACCGTCTTCTCTCCAAGACACAAACCCATCCCTGCTGTCTAGTTAGAGGGAACCAATACCATTCTCTCCATCCGTCCATCCCCATTCTCTCCCATCCCTATCAGCTGCTTCTTCCCTTCTCTCTGAGTTTTCTTTTTCAGGCTATAGATACATTACAGCTCAGTGCAGATGGGCAGAGTCCCTGCGTGTTTCTGGAGAGGCTCAGCCCTGGCACTGTGTCAGGGTCGGGTGCAGCCTCACCTCTGAGTCCATGTCTCAGGGGAGGCGGGGGGCTTCAGGGTGATCTCCCACCTCCATACAGCCAGTGCGCGACTCTTGCCCCTGTTGCTGCACCCGCCCTGCAAAGGTGTGGGGATGACACAAGCAGCTGTGGGGAAGCCGTGGGAGCCTTGGCCAGGGCTGCCATTTAGGGAGGGTGGAGGGGCACCCCCATCTTGAGTTCCGTACCAGAGGTCTGTTCGTGGCACATAGTCGGAGCTCTTACCTGCTGCGCCATGCAGGTGCCCTCCTCCAGCTCCTGCGGTCTATTTCCTCCACTGCACTAGGGTGTCTGGGGGTGGGCAGGCAAGGAAGAGGTCAGTCGAGGGGTGGGGGTGGGGAAGCACAGGGGCCCTGGGGATGGGGGAGGGAGAGAAGCAGAGAGTCCCCAGTGGTGGGACAGCTTCAGAAAAATCTAGAGAAATTCTGCTCCTAGGTTTGATATTGTTTTATCATCTATTTAGTATGAGCATTTAATTGCATGTCATGGCTTGGGCTTTTTGGCAAGCAGCATATGGAATGCTTAAACCTTGATTATGTATCTTAGATTGTCGTTACAATTGGATGTTTCTGAAGACCTTAGATTGAACTGCTACTGTACATAATAGAGCCATGATAAGTGCATATTTTGCTCCACTTTCCACATTTTAAAATGTGTCTAGATTAGGAAAAAGTGTCAGGGTTAGGTAAACCTCCTGTAGATGCAAGGGTGTAGTTTGTGGGGTGGGAGGGTTGCCCCTCCTCCCCAAACTGCAGGCCTCGACAGTTGTGGAATTTGCGCACCCCTCCCCATGCAGAGTCCTGTTGGCCTGACTGAAGCTGGCCCCCCAAATGTCGAAGTCAAACTATGCCTATGTGTAGACCTTTTACCTCCAGTGAGCTGGTTGACGTTGATTGCCGGGTACTCCTAGAATTAACCCACGAAAAATTCTACCAACGTTACCAGCAAATGAAAAGGATATCATTTCAATCCCATGGTATTCTTATATTCTAGCATTGATTAAAAATCCTTTTGTTTCAGATCAGCCCAAATGAAATTGAAAGATTTTCAGATTTCCCATTGTCAAACAAAACATTGAAAGGTAAGTACACCAACAGTTCTTCGGAAAGTATTTGAATAAAAGACCAATTTTCATCAGTCTTCTTCATTGGCTGTTTCAGGAGGTTTTGTTTTTAAATATCAGAGTTCCAAGATAATGTTGCCACCTGCAGGATTTTTCCTTATGGGAAAATGTATCATTATCCAAGGCAAAAAGTAAGAATCTTTTTTTTTCTCTCCCAAATACTAGGTTTGCAAGAAGCACAGTATCGCATGGTTACTGAGATACAGAGGCAGACCATAGGCTTGTCGTTGCAAGGTAAAGATGTACTGGGAGCTGCAAAGACTGGATCAGGCAAAACCTTGGCATTTATTATCCCAGTAAGTAATTGACCTTCTCATTGGAAGCTTGAGCTTATGTAAAGTGAAGGTATTGGACAGTAAACAGCATATTTTGGTTCACCTGGGCCAGGAGGAGACGTATAATTTGACTGTAATATTTGTTCACGTAAAGCTATGAGAGACTGATGTATGTTTTGCTGTCTGAGGTTTTGTAAGATGGCCTGGGTATATTTTTGTCTCTAGAAATGTTTTGACACTTTGATATCTTGTTCTGACATTTTTATTAAGACTGATTTTTTTTTTAAAAAAAAGTTTTTTCTTGATAGTCCTTTACCCATATAGTTGTCTGCTAAAATTATTTAAAACTGAATGTCTGTATGGAATAAGTGTAAAATTGATCAAGGGACCTCTTTACAATTAATCTTCACTAAATATGTAATACATTGTTCATTGTAGGTTAGGCTAGAGTTCATGAAAATGGTTTGCAAAATAGACTGAAAATTGGCTCACAACCAATATTCCTTATAGGATAAAAGTTCCTAGTGGTTCAGCTGGAAAGTTAGGCTTTGCATTTCTTTTCTTTCGTATTCTAGAAAGGGATTTTTCAAGTTGGCATCTAAATTGTTTCCTCAATCAATGGTGATCAGGTTGGGAGGGCTTAATTTGGTTTTAAATTATGAGATTAGTGATGAGCATTCAATGTAGATTATTAGTTTAGGGCCCAATCCACTTCCATTAAAGTCAATGACAAAAGAGTGGGAACAGAAATGGGTATTTAGGCAAGTTCTCAGCAACCGGAATGTGCTTTATGCTAGATCTCATTCATGCTGATTCGGAAATAAATGTCTAAGTTTTGGAAGGGGGTGGGGGGAAACAATCTTCTGCATACTGTAGAAAGGAAAATGAGGTTGCTTAATTTATATCAGTAATTGAGAACTAGAGCTCTTGAAACAATTGTATGCATTTTGAGGTCCACGCATTTAAAGGGATTTGTAGAGAAGGGGCCTAGTGATAACTGGGACTTAGTGTCATCTAGAAGGAGGCGAGAAAACAAGTTTTGTTCTTCTGTGTGGCTGTGGAAATCACCATGAGTAGGGGTATCACGTCAGCTCTGGTGAAATCCTTTTGTTGTACAGCTGACCACAACAATTTGACAGCATGTGAATCTGTAATAGCAGAAGTGGACCTGCATCATGGCTGCAGTACCTTTAGTTGGAGTGCTCTGTTTCAGCCATGGTACTGCCTTGTAGGTGTGAGCCGAGTACTGCTAAGGGCATTCTACACCCAAAAATGAAAAATTCTGTGCACAATATTTTAAAATTCTGCAAATTTTATTTGTTAATTAAATGTGGAGGCTCCAGCATGGCATTGGAGAGCACAAGCCACTGGCTGCACAGAGGTGGGAGATCATTGTGCAGCCGCCCCTCCCCACCCCCCCCGCCCCCAGGGGACAGGGACTCACCGGTGAGGCTGCACCCAACCCTGACACAATGCAAGGATTGGGTCTGCCCCAGAAACACCCCAGAGTCCTGCCCCACCATGCCAGGTGCACCAGGTGTGGACAGAGAGGCTCACAAGGTGGGATCCGAGTGTGGACCGAATCCAGCTGTGGGGTGAGGGAGTTCTGTGTGGGGCAATCTGGGAGCTGGCGGCTCAGTGGGTGATCTGGATGCCCAGGAGCTTGTTGGGGGTTCTGGCTGCAAAGGTAATGGGATTCTGCATTGGGAGTCCAGGTGAAGGTAGTTGGGGCTCAGTGGGGGGAGGGGGTTGAGTTGCGGGGAGATTGAGCTCAGCAGTGGGGTCTGACTGTGAGGGGATGTCCAGATGCTGGAGGAGTGGGGATCAGTGAGTTAGATACGATTGTTGTTATTGGGTCTCTGCATGAGAACAAAATATATGCATAGACTGTAACCCAGTTCTTCCTCTCCTTGAACTTGAGCCTGCTATGGTGTCATTATCCTGGGTTTGTGGCATCACACGATTGTCATGGAAAAGCAAATGGAGTAAATTCAGCATTATTGTGTAACGGCAGCTTCTAGCAGGACTCCTGAGAGTTTTCTCAGTATTAAGTGACTTGCCTGAAATGTGTCAGGCTGTGTGTGCCCGCTTTTTTCCCCACGAGTACGACGGGATGACTTGTCTCACACAGGTGCTCTTGGGAATGCTTCTAAAGCACTCTGGAGACTAAAGCAGCCGTACTAGTGTTCTTAAAAAGGGTAAAGGAAATGGGATTTAATTCGAATCCTGCTGAGATCACTTTCCAGTGTACAAAGGGGGCCTTTTCAGAGAGCCTCTTTTAAATGAGACGTTTTCTGTGGTCGGGTAGTGGTAGAGGTACCGTGAATAGAGCTTAGCTGAATATTGGGGATAGAAGGCCTGTTTCTTGGTTGAGAAGCTGTACCCTCTGCTATACGGACTGACTACCCCTTGACTTCACCACACCTTTGTCGGGATCTCCTTTCAGAGGAATTCTGCCAGGGCCTGTATTTAAGGCTTTGCTGAAGTTTCAAGGGAAGGCTGATAAGAACCAGCCTTCAGCTATTTTTGCTGGCAGAGTGGTGATTTGAAGAGAGCACTTTCCTTCTGTAGGAAAAGCTTTACAGGCAGTGGCGTAGCTAGGACAGGGAAACTGGGTGGGCAATGATGGGGCGGTTGGGGATAGGGAGACCGGCCTCCCCCACCAACTCTAGCTGTCCTTTACTGCTCAGCAGGCACCTGACCATGAGGCTGCCTGGGGGAGGCGGGGGTGAACCTTGTAGGGGCAGGGCTGGAGACCAGGGCAGCAGCATGTGGCGCTGGCAGGAGCGGGACACGGATGGACACTGACCCGGTGTTGGGAGTCCCAGCCTGTGGATTCGTGGGAATCCAGCCCCGATCTGGGTGGGCTGGATGCTAAGTGGGTGTGCCGCAGCCCACTCAGGCCCACTCATGGCTACAGCCCTGTCAGGTGCTTGCTGACTCCTAATCTAATGCACAGATTAACGGTAAAGCTGCCCTGCATTAGGGTTTCATTGTGGGGGAATCTGCCAAGTTCTTCGAGTGCTTGCTCATGTCAATTCCAAGTAGGTGTGCGTATGCCGCGTGCACAGTCGTCGGAAGGTTTTTCCCCAAACAGTACCCGTCGGGTCAGCTGTGGAGCCCCCGGAGCTGCGCCTTCATGGCGGTGTATATAGGTCCCTGCCGACCCGCCACCTCTTCAATTCGTTCTTACTGCCTCTGACGGTCGTTGGAGCTGTGTGTCTCTCTAGCCTCCGCAAGCAGTTTCCCCAGTGATTGGACTTTCTGTTAACCTGTAAATAGTTAATTAGTTAGTGTTAGTTTTCAGTAATTAGTTTGATAGAAGTGGGGGGTTCCCCCAAGCCCAATTCCCTCCCCTCTTGGGGTTCGGCACATGCCTCCATCCCAAGAGTTTAAGCCGTACGGGACCTGCTACAAGCTCATGTCAATGGGCAACCCCCATGACTCCTGCCTAAAGTGTCTGGGGGAGGCACATCAAACAGATCGCTTCAAGATCTGCAAAGTTCTCCGCCCGAGAACAAAGAAAGAAAGGGACTTCAGGCTCAAAGAACTCCTTATGGAGGCAGCACTCCGTCCCCTGCCGGCTCTGGGCGAGCAGGACTTGGCATTAAGCACCTCTGTGTGCAGCGCTCTGGCCTCTGTTAGAGAAACTACGGCTCGCAATCACCGGTGCCACCTAAGCAGCACAAGAAGACAAATAGAGGGCGCTCACCCATGGTCAGAGCACTGAGTCTGACAGCATAAGCGGTATGCATCCTACGCAGGGATCAGCACTGTCGACTTTGGGCCTGCAGAGGGATCCGTCAAGTCTGGTGCCACTGGACCCTCCTGCTAGAGAGTGCCAGGTGGAGGAGCAGGAGCTCCCTTCCATCCTGGACACGTTTGAGGTGGCCAGGGACTTGATTGCCATGATGGCATCGCAGTTTCCCACCAGGCAAGATAGACCTCCGGCACCACAAGGCACGGCGCCGTCCAGAAGCAAGCCCATGATGATGAAGCTCTGCTCGCCTTCCCCACGGCACCATCCTCCGACACTGTCCTGCTTGGACCACCCTGCCAGATTGGCTGAAGAAGTTAGCTGTCTGGTTCTTAAACTCAGCAGCAGCAGTCGCTCGCTGGGTGCTCAGTGATTTTCTGCCTCCCTGTGCTCAGCTCTTGCCAAGCCTTGCTTTTGCTCTGTTCCTCCACAGCTTCAGCCCAGATCCTGTCCTACACCCAGCCTTGCTCCTGCCTCAGAACCAGCCCTGCTCCCTTCTTCCCTGCCCCCGGTGATCTGGTTCTGACCCTTGGCTCTGATTCCTGACTCCGACTCTCTCTTGATTCTAGAGTGACCAGATATCCCGATTTGATAGGAACAGTCCTGATCTGGGGGTCTTTTTCTTATATAGGTTCCTATTTCCCCCCACCCCCATCCCGATTTTTCACATTTGCTGTCTTGTCACCCTACTTGATTCTTGGTTCTGGCATTTGGATTCTGACTCTAGTTCTAATCTTTGGACATGCTTCTTGGTTTTGGCCCTGTCTCAATCCCTGCTTTTGGCATTTGGACACTCACCACTAGGCATGACTCCCACTCTGACCACTATTCCTGACCGCCTACAACCCGGTCTCCTGACATGTGCTCAGTCTGGTTTGTGGTTTAACCATCTGGTGAGTTCCATGTAACCTTGTGCATGCCTTTGTGAGGAAACCAAGCATCACCAATAATCAGTGCATGTTACTGCACAGCAATTCTCAAACTGTGGGTCGGGATCCCTTTTTAATAGGGTCGCCAGGGCTGGAGTTAGACTTGCCTGGGCCC